>NW_021939395.1:9894776-9940750 GCF_001715985.3 Manacus vitellinus
GGGATGCTCCCCGGTGGAGCTCCGCGGACGCAGCCCCGGTTTGCCCAGGCAAGGGCACAGGTGCCGGGGCTCACCCGAGGGCAGCAGCCTCCGGCTGAAGTGGCTGGACACTGAGAACGATACCCCGCGGAGGGTCGGTGCCGAATGGGACACCGGTCCATTTGGGCTGGTGGTCTCCGTGTGGCTCTGCCCAAGGTGCGTCGCTGCTCTACAGGCTGTTCCTGCAAGGCTAAGCTGGATCCAGGGCAAGATCTTTTTACTGAGCATCTCTGTTCTGGTTGTGGCTGGGATAGAGTTAATTTTCTCCACGGTAGTTGGTATGGGGCTGTGGTTTGGATTTGTGCTGGAAACAGTGTGGATAATTAGGATGTTTTCGTTACTGCTGAGAGTCAAGTGCTTTTCTGCTCCTCACCCCAAGCCCACCAGTACAACAAGGAGCTGGGAGAGGACACAGCCAGAACAGCTGACCCCAACTGACCCAAAGGATATCTCAGACCACATGCCATCATATTCCTGGTATAAAGCTGGGGCAGAAAGAGGAAGTGGGGACTTTCAGAGTAGCTTCCTAAGTCACGCCTGCTGGAGCCCTCCTTTCCTAGGGATGGCTGAACACTTGCCTGCCCATGGAAAGTGGTGAATTAATTCCTTGTTTTGCTTTGCCTGTGTGTGGGGCTTTGCTTTACCTATTGAACTGTCTTTATTTCAACCCATGAGTTGTATCACTTTTACCCTTCCAATTCTCCCACCCCCATCCCACTGGGGGGAAGGGATGGAACAGCTGGGGCTGAATTGCCATCAGGGATTAAACCAGAAAATCTCCAACCTATAGGGTTTGCTACAGGAAAGTGCTTTGATGAGAGAGGCCACAATCCCCTGTGCCTGCCCAGCTGCAAAAGCAAGAAGTAAGGATTTAAGAGAAGGTTCCTTAGGACTTAATTCCTAGTCCTTGTTACTTTGTCATTGTACACTGCTTTTAAGGATGGTGATTTTGAAATTACAACAGAGAGCCGCTGATCCTTTGTTTTGTACATTAAAGCCTTATAATTTTTTTTTACTTATTTCATTGTGTTGTATCTTCACAACAAGACGCTGAATTGAATAGAGTTGCCATATAGTCATACGCTTGAGGAATTTACACACGTTGTGCCATATGGCTGATTAAATACTATCTACAAGGATCTCACTGGAATTATAAGCACGCTGTAAGTCACACAACATATAGAGAAATTGTTTTGATTATGGGAGCCAATCTGTAGGGGGTAATGAATACAGCTATTATGATCCAAGCCATTCAAAATGTTATTTGTGACTTCTAAAGCATGCAAGCCAGTTATTGTTCTGCTTTTTAGCAGTTCACTGAAGGGGCAGCAGACACCATTTCGTATGAAACATTGCTCTGATTTTTCACACCAGAGGCAAAACAAATCCAAAAGTTTATTGTTAATTACCAAATATCTATGAAATGAGGGACAGGAAAAAAAAGAGCTGGAGAATTTGCATTTTCACAAAGCTTTTCAAAACCTAAGTTAAGAAGCGAAAGCCTTTGTGACGCACAATTCCAGCAGCGGTGCACTGAGGTTCACTTCCTTATCCCCACACCCATGATCTTTCTTGGAGAGATTTTCCCAGCCACTTCAGATCACCACAGTACACAGCTCTAGAGACTGCACTGCAGTGAACTGGCAAATAAAATTGTTAGGTCTCATTCACCTGGCCTCAAGAGGACAGGTAACATGATGTTTGTCACAGAATGGGGTAGCCCTGTTTATCCTGGCTGCTGGGGAGAACCCCTGGCCCCTGTGGCTCCTCAGAACAGGCTGGGCACTGCAGGAGAGCACAAGCCAGCACAGCACCAATGACTGGAGTCAACACTTGTGGCAGAGCCATTTCCAGACATTTAGGAACAGCTCTGAGAACCAGAGTGTTTGTCCAGGGGCTGAGGAGAAGAGAGCTGTGACAAGTCACTTGACAAGAAATAAAATCCTCCCTAAAGCACCCACCCCATTTTTTATCCAGTCAGAAGCAAAGAGTTCCTACTAAGATTACAAGCTTGGTTTGGTGCCAGCCAGGGGCTGCATCTGATCAGCTGCCCATCAGCATCCTACTCAACTGAGCTCTGCAGCCAGGGAAGACCAGTGAACAGTGGAGCTGTTTTTTGAAGCAAAGCATGAAAACAAAAGGAAAATAGAAGCAATGGGAAGGACACATCACATGAAAAGAGCTCGCAGAAAGCTGTGACTCCCTCTTGGGAACATCAGAAACATCAGAATAAGAGTCTCAAGCACAAGGAGTGTTAAGGCAAGACGACAGCAGCCACAGCACTGCTGCGACAGACAAGCCCGAAGTTGCAAGGACTGTAGTTTTCATCTCCTTTTTTACAGGGAAGAAAGGCAGCCAAGAACACACATGGGCATTCTGGAGGTGCTGAGGAGTTACACTGCCTCAGATGACCAAACTTTCTTGAACACTGTCTACCATGGGGAACTCACAGACTCAACTGTGCTAACATTTCCACCTTTCCATTGAGGCTACAGACTTGAGGTCCCCGATGTCACTTTGATCCCACACCTGCCTGACTGATCAGAGGGGGAACAGCAGCACCAGTTTGTAGTGCTCAGTGAGGATATGCACTGGAAGGTACAGCTAACCTGGCTGAAACAGCTCTTTTTGCCACCTCCTCCCCAGATCTGCTGGACAGCACCGACTACAAGAAAAGAAGGTTTGCAGAGGACACTGCATTAGTCTGATAGTAGAATCCTTCCCACTTACCAGAAGCAATATAACACAGAGGATGCATCAAGGAAAAATATCTTTTTTTTTTTTTTACTAACATCTATCAGTGCAGCTCACACAGATATAAGGTCTGGAACCACATATAAGGGACTCCAGGACCAACTCTGCAAACCTCCCAGAGGTGCTGAAGGGTTAGTGGCAGGCTTAGGACTTAATTTCTCACAAGACACTTAATATTATTAGCCAATAATCCCATTTTTCACTGCCTTCACTGGTTATCTGTGGGCCTTTTAATCACCTGCAAATGGCCTGTCCCAGAAAAACACTTACCTATGGGATCAGCCTTAAGCAGGTGATTAACCAAGTGCTCTACTGCATTGGAGAGGGTCCTGCATTCCTGCAGGGAACTGTAACCCAGATCCAGATGTGCTTTTTTGCTGTGCAGGGAGAGGATTATAAATGCCACTATGTCTTCCATTTCCCAGCTTCAAAATTCTTTTTGAGATACAGATGTGATATTTTAATGTATTTCAAATACTTTAAAATTTAAAAAAACCCAAACACACCAAAAAGTAGCCTTATGATTACATCTGCACATTTACCTCTCTTGACAGCAAAGCCAAGATGCAGACTGCCCCAGGTCCACATGTAAAGAACTCCTTGAGCAATGCTTTTTGTGCAGCTTGTGCCTCCTTGCCAAAACAAGGGGAAAATGATGTCCTCAGCTGCACAGGCCACCAGCCAGCACATCCAGATGACATCCAGGGGACATTCAGGTGTGCCACCAGGACAGGTATAAACACCGTGCAAGGCTGGGGATGGCAAGAGCAGCTGGTTGGACCCCACAGCTACAGCTGCTCTTCCCTCTGTGCCACCTGTCCACGGATGAGTGTTGAGTGTCACCCATCCCTAGAGGTGCCAAAGGGACTGTCAGTCAGCAGCCACTTGTTGGCTTCTCAGGCCTGGGAAGGGAGGATGCTCCAGCTGTGCAGCAGGAAACTGGTCCTTAGTCCAGGGCTGCAAAGTCCTGGCGTTGAAGGGCTGCCCTCTGCTGACTCACCCTGGATCGCGGGTGAGGGCTGCAGGAACCCACTGCACTCGCTGTAGAAAAGGAGAGTGCCGACAGCTGCTGCAAAGCTGCTGCACCAGCACGTCACCAACGGGGTCACACAGAGCAGCAACAACACTGCCTCGACTGTCTCACTGCCCGTGCAGGCTCCACCCCTAATCCGAGGGAGCACGGCATGCCAAAGACACACTTTCCCTGGCGCAAGAGCAACTTTGTTAAATTGAGGACACTTTAAGAGACAGATGTTTGGGTCTGTCCTAGTGTTTGACCACTCTGACAGGGAAAAAAAAACCCAACATTTTTTAATATTTATTTAAACGTATGAATTTCCTATATTTCATTTGTGCCCACTGCCTCTGTGCTTCCACTGGATACCACCAAGAAGTCTCTATCAGTCTTCTTTACCCCATCAGGAATTTATACACATGGGTAAGATCCCCCTGAGACATCTCTTCTCCAGGCTGAACAGCCCCAGCTCTCTCAGGCTCTCCCCATTTGTCAGATGCTCCAAGCTCTTCATCACCCCAGCAGCCTTTTGCTGGACTCTCTCCAGTATATCCTTGTCTCTCTGTAGTGGGGAGCCCAGCACTGCACGCTGATGAGACCCCTGAGCTGTTGCCCCTCTCTCCTGCACCCTGGATCACACCAAAGCAGGTGGCAGTGATGGTGGGAAAGCACAGGGTTTGGTTTAAGCAGTAGAGCTGTACTGTAACGAAGCAAAAGCCAGCTTTTGAGCACTCCTCTATCTATCTTCCTCTGCTTGAAGGCTTTAAAGATCACTTACAGTAACTGCCATACACGAGAGGATTACTAAGATCTCACACAACTCCCATGAGCATCTCTAGCTCGGACAAAGAATGCAGGAATTAAGAGGAGGATACACACCGCTGCTGGACATCCCCATTGAGGTCAAAATGCCATTGCTGCCTGTCTCAGCCCAGTATTTTTCAGGCAGGACAAGTCTGTGAAAAGGCAGAAAAAAAAAGTGGTAAAACCTCCCTGATGTTTGTTTCTTTGTGAGGCCAATTGGAAAACAACATGAGGGGATCACCATCGCTCAAATAAATCTATTTCACAATACGCTCTACAGAGTCAAGTACTGCACTTAAATCAGGCCAATAAAATAATCTCTCACCTTTTCAAAATTTCCTAACAGTGTTTACTGCTCTTGAATGTCTGTTTTCAGACAGCAAAACAAAGCAGTCAGTTCCATAAAAGCAGAGTCTGTTGAAGACCACAGACACAAACTGACCTAAGCAAATCCCAGTAGGTCTAAAAAAGACTAAATGACATTGAGACATTTAGATATACAACCAGAAGAAGTAAGTGGAAAAAGAATGCAAGACATGAGGAAACACTCTGTGAGGCTGGTCAAATGGGACAGGTCACCTAGGGAAACTGTGGAGTATCCATCCCTGGAGACACTAAAAGCCCTGTGCAACTTGCTCTGACCTGGGTGAGCAGTGGGGATTGGACTAGAGCTCCAGAGGACCTTGAGTAACGTGTGATTCTCTAACAAGCTGTTCTCTTAATCACCATGCTATAGTATCAGCCTTTATTCAGGAAGGTACTAAAGGACAGGTTTAAATTTATTCATGAACCCTCTAAAAATCAAAGGAGTTACAGTTATTGGAAGAACAAACTTACTGGCACAGCTCTAAGCATGTGCTCATCACTTACTGCAGTTAAAGACAAATTTACCCACAGGCTTAAATGAGTACTCGTGTCTCTTTCTGAATGGCCTTGTGTGTGTTGTTCTGTATGTAGCACTTGGCTTCACTCATTTTTCGTGCTCCATTTGCTTAACATTACAGTCTGAGCAGAATTCCACACAGAAGCCTGAAGCACTGTCACTAAAGCACACACAGGAAAAAACCGACCAGTTTCTAACCACATGAACTGAAAAGCCTCCGCTACATCTTGGCAGGAGACCAACACTATTAGCAAAATACTAGGGAAACAAAAGTAGCAGCTATAGGCATTAGCATAAAGAACCCAGAATCACAACTCCAGTACCATGTCTCATAACTAGTCAACAGTTCCCTACAGCCTTCCAGTTTGTTCCCACATTCACAAAATGAAGCAATGTGCTTCTAAGCAGTTCTCAAACAAAGTATCTATACTATATGTAACTAGAGAAAGCACATAGAAAACAGACATAGACAAAACACAAATAAATTTGCACTGATGACATTCCAGCCAGAAGCAGCAGGCAAGTTTGCCTCGGAAGACTGCAGCTTAGCATTCCTCACACTCACAGGTTCACTTCGAATTATTTGAAGAGTGACCATTTTCCAACATTTTCCTGAACATGTGTTCAGCAAATTGCTAATGACAGGAAAAAAAGGACACAGTGGTTTTTTGTGACTGATAAAATCGATTCTGTCATGTCTAATGCTAATGCTCTTACATTCAAGTGTTATCATCATGCCAGTGGCCAAGTTCAGCACTGCTTTCAGTTAAAAAAAAAAAAAAAAAATCTCACCAACCAAAAGAAACAAAGATTCCCTGCCCTTTTTAACTTGAGAAAACAAGCAGTATTTAAAGATCAAATTTTAGCATTATTCATCTACTTGAACTACTGTTTTTGTCCCCCTGCACGTGCACTGGGCTTGGTGCCCAGCACTGGAAGAGACAAAGGTAGCAGAGACACAGCTTTGTTTCCACCCACAGCTCCTTGCTGCCAGAAGCAGCTGCCAGGAGCCAGCCACAGCAGAAATGAGGTGCTGAAGATCTATGACACTCCAGTCAGCTCATTTTATTGATTCTTGGGAAGTGACTGGGTTAATTCAGACATTTCCTGCACCAAGGTTCCTCTGCAATGGCAATTCCTCATTTTGCCCCCTGGGAATTCTCAATCACTTTCTGTAAGCAGGATTTTGATTACATGGATGTCGACCTTTTGTTCTTTAACAGAAGTTGTTAAGTAAGTCCTTAAAAAAAAAAAGCAGTCCAGAGAGGAAGCCTTCAGCACAAAGGAAAGTGTTCTATTTCAACAGATCTCCACCCATGCTTTGCTTGTGCTCCCAGAACATCACTGCAGTGGCACTACCTGAGGTACAGTGAAGGCACTTGACTGAACCAAACAGGCTCAGCAGAATAACTGACATTTACCTGCAACTTAACATTTACCTGCAAGGAGAAGCTGGAGGCTCTACACAAAAGCAGAACAGAGCTGTGTAAGGTACCAGACCAGCCCTCAGACCCAGTAGAGGACACGATTAGAGTGGACACAGCACCACTCAGACTGGAATAGCACTTAACTGACGCAGCTCCTGGAAGGAGAGGGAAAAAGGCACTGGTTTCTGAACCATTAAAAATGTGCAGCACAGTTCACTGGGGAAGAAGCATTGAGAATACCAGATCACTGCAGAGGAGCACCAGAACTGAGTGCTAAAAAGCTAAATATCGAGATAAATGGAAATCAAACATCTTCCTCAAGATCACCTTTGTTTACTGCCTGGATCATGAAAACAGTAACCTCTTTTTATGATCACCTTAGTACTTGCCAGGTCCAACACAACTTAATGGAGCTTCTGGCAGCTACAATGCAAAACTACATTTCAACTTGTGTCTCCAAATGCAGTCATGTTTACATCTTTAAAAAAACCCCAGACTATTCAGATCATTAAGAGGTTACAGAGGAGACTGTTTGCACAGAACATGTAAAGCAACCTGCCAAAATGCAGGCCATTAATGTTGCAGGAATCCCTCCTGAAGCCCACTTAATCCCAAATGTTAAACACTGCAGGTTGGCAGGAGCCAGGTCTTCAGTCACTCTGAAAGCTGGGCTTGCACCCATCCTCTTCTGTGCATTTCTTACCAGCTAATAACTGCTCCTTCCTCCTGTTACCCATTACTAATTTTTGCAATTGCTATTTTAACTGTAATATGGGAAAAGCAGGAATGGAACAGCAGCATGCCTAAAGAAGCATATCCAAAAAACCCCAGTGGTAAGCCCATAAGCCTCTTCTTCCAGACTGGATTTCTCGTTCCAGAGACGGGAAGGCCATATGTGCCAAGACACTGGAATTAAGGTACCTGTAAGCAAGGTGATGGTGTTTGTACTGCACAAAGCAGCTTCTTAACTGGTATCAGTCAATAAATAAGTAGAACATCTAAGCAAACTCTGGAAGTGTCTGGGATCAGCTCATAGGAAAAACAGTCAATTACAACCTTCTACACATATATTGCATCTATTACAGAAACTCATTTTTGGAGTCACAAACTAAATGTCTTTTTGTGCCACCTCCTCACTTCTGTCAATTCAGTGGAGCTCAAAGCAACAAAAAGACCTTTAGAGAGTTTAGCTTGTCTCATCCATGCAGGTATTTTCAACTCTGAGTCAAACTTACCTGAGTGTGTCAATTGAAGATAGTTTTACGTAGCGTGTACCGTTTTTGTATTTATTTTGTCTGATAATAAACCCCTTGCAACTGTCTTTCTTGTCTAAGACAATTCTACACAAAGTCATAGTCAAATTTACCTGAGTAGAAAAGAATTAAAAGAGTGAGACTCATTTCCTGCCTTTCCATGTCTCCATTGTCACACTAATGGGAAGGAGAGGATTCTGTACACACTTTTCAAGTCTCCTCCTCATACTAAACTACCATATAACTACTCTTAATTCTGCTTAATATCCAGTTGCAGTACTCCACTCCCCATTACTGCAGAAAAAAAGCTGTAACAAGACCAGGAAAAGTAGACCTCGGAAGGTAATAAGTTCATGCAGGATCAATGATCTCAAAACAGGTCAAACCTACTTAAATAAAATGCAAATTAATAAATCAAAATGGGAAAGAAGCAACAATTTCCAAGTGTGTGACCAAGTTTAATGATACATCTGTTCTCTGAAACATTTGACCATCAATAACATTTCATGGGTTATGACGCCCAGAATGTTACTTCATAGGTGTTTTATATGAATATTTACAAAGACTTTCAAAATTCAGTGGCACTAAACAAACGAGAAGAACTTAAAACTTTAAGCTACAATGCTTAAAAAATGTAAACAGTTTATTTTACATAGTTGTAAAATATAAGAACTTTCTAATGCAGCTTAATTTCGTCTGGAAGGTGAATATATCCTGGTGCCCATGAACAAGGAATGAGAGAATTCTTTACACAAGTATTGTGCTCCAGTGTGCAAAAAATTATATATAAGAAAGGAATCTAAAGTTCACAACAATTAAGAGACAACAAAAAAATTTTCACGTCCTGAAGTCGAGAAATTTATAAAAACATTTACACATGGTTGCTGACCCACCAAAAACTTGCATAACTTAAAATTCTGAACAATAGCTACTACAAATTCAAGATCTTTCCCAAATGGAATTTTGTGCAAAGACCTGACTAGATTATTCAGCATTTTTCCAGCCTTCCCTTCCCATCCCCATTCCTGACATCTAGTGGCCACAAGCACCACTAAAATCCTTTTGATGGATGTTCCAATTTGTGCATGTAGCCAAAAGGCACACACATGTGTGAGTAAATTTTCGTGCAGAAACCTGTGCAGTTTCACAATAACGTTGCAAAACAACTGTTTGCAGAAAGTTTAGAGTCTAATGTTTGGCAGGATTATTCTTACACATTCCTTTCTGTCCTACAAGCCCAGGTGTTAACAGGCACACTGCTTTCCAAGGATCCAATATTTGAGTAGCCTTAAAATAAAGATTTAAAAATAAATCAGCCTGTAACATTATTATATTAGATACTTTGCTTTTGCCTGCATTATTTATGGAATTCTAATCCCACAGTACCACATAGCTTTATGCTGTCAGTTGCAAAACAACTAAGATACATATTTCTTTTTGTTAATGAAGACTTTAATTGCTCCAGTAAAGTCAGCTGATAAAAGCACTTCTGTGTGATCTGTCTTCAGAGCTCCTGAAAAGGAAAGAGAAAAAACTGTTAGTTCATTAGAAAAAATAGATAAAAATCAAGCTGTTATTAAAATATAAGATATCACTGTGATATCCTTCTTCCTCTATCATATTTCTGTTATCTAGTCAGTACTTAAAGAAACATCTGCATTTCTGGGAAAAGGAACATTTTTATTGATTTTTGATAGAGCTCTAACTCCTAACAGCCCCAGTGTAAAATGAATAATCCTAAAGTACACAAGACAACAGCTCTGCCCCTCACCTCACATTCTCTCAGGTTTCAAGAATGCAACAGCTGCAGAGCTCATCATGAACACCTACCAGAGGGTATAGTGTCTGACGTCTCAGAATCTTCTCCCTTACTTTCAGCTTCTTGCTTTTCAGAAGTTTCCAGTGACACCATCAAACCAGGATTTGGAGCAAAAATCGCAGAGGTGACGACTGCATTGTGCGCTTCAGAAAGACAGTTGAATTTTGATTACCTTGTTTCAAGGAACTGTTAATTTTACAAGAATAGCAGGCAGAAGTTCTAGCAAATATCCAAGAATCTCAGTGCTACTGGCATCTGGTAAGCTCAGCATTCAAGGAGCAACTGTCATTGTTCTATAAGCTTGGAGATTGCAGAAGTTGTCGTAAGTGCCCAAAACCAACTGGCAGGAGGTCCAAAACACATTTGATATAAACATGGCCCCATATTTCCCAAAAACTGGGTGAGTGTGGTGGAGATAAAAGAGCTGCTTTTTTTTTTTCCCCTTTTTTTTTAATCCCACCATGAAAGAGAAAAAACTGGCATTTATTTTCAAAGTCACTTTTTCATAAAGGATCTAAGGGTTGATAATTATTTTGATGTCTACACTTCTACAGTCAAGTTCTGCCAGCAAAATATTACATTCATTCAGAAACTCTTACTGAAGCTGGACAAACTCTAAACTACTCTGTCTCCTGCCAACCCAATCATGCATCTGAAGAGAGACTCCTGTGAACAGGGATTTCTGATAGTCCATCATTTACAATGCCTCTTGCTAAGAATTTGTTCACACTAAATGCATAGCAAATAAAACAATGTTCCAATTTGTAAATCATATAAACTTCGATAAAACAAAGATCAAAAGCTGGTTTTTACCTTTAATGCCTTCCCAGAAGTCATTTCGGTCTCTTCTTACAGATGTAAACTTGCTCAGGTCGTGGTACGTACTCCAAATATAGACATATTTATCTTCTGAACCACTTACAATGTAGGTAAAGTCATGGCTAAAGATTCAGAGGAGGAAAAACATTACTTTTCTTAGCTGTTCAAGCATCCATTACAGTAGCTCTGCAGATGACTTGCAGCTTTACAAGTGCATTCAGGTTGAGTTCACAATTCAAACTGATCCTTTATTTTAGTCACTACACTTCAAAAAAATACACAGCCCTTAAATGACTATGTGTGCAAGCTTCCTGATGCTCTCCTTCTGGAAGAGAATTGGTTCTCATGGACAGTTCTCCTGCAGCTTCTGACAGAGGAGTGTGGGTCTAACAGCTGTACTAAGCAACAAGAAAATGGCATCATCTTTAAGTGTAATTTTCATCTGTTTGAGCCCAGAACCTGTGTGAACACCTGAGCCTGTGTAACAGGAATTGTTTACAATACAAACACAGGCTAGGGAAGATGCAAAGCATTCAACAAGATTGTACTCAGATGACTGTATAATGCACACTGACAGACAGCACCTGCAAATCCAATTCAGGTATTTACTTTTTACAGTTGGGTGACCAACATATATCTGACAACAATACCTGACAAATTAAGGAAATAAAACCTATTTATCATGGAGGAGAGAAAAGATGCAGAGTTCCAGCCCCAGCAGTTCTAGCACAGTTCCTGCACTTACAGGAATATTAATGGACACACATCATACTGTTCAACAGGATTCACTCATTCACAGAAGCTCCCAGCTCACAGGCAGCTTCATCACTCTTGACCAGAGCCTTTAGTTACCTTGCTATTCTGAGCCAAGTGACATTTCAGAGGCTCAGTTTCATACCAAAGTAGATTATTTAAACAAAAGCCTCTGTACATCAGCCACAGCATTTCCCAAATCCAACAACCCCGTTGTTAAAATACTGTCTTACCTAAAGCTGGCTTTGATTTGGCTGCTGCTGTTGACATAACCTTTGTACTTCATAGACAGAGACAGATCTCTTAGGTCATACAACCTGATTCTGGAATCATTTGATGTCACTAGTATCTAGAAAAGAAATAAATAAATTTAGAAGTGAAAACAATTAGCATGCCCAAAAAGGAGCAGCAGAGTTAATTCCAACAGTCAATATCGCAGTTCTTTTGCTTAAAAAAGTGTCATAAAGAATAGGCCCAAAGAGGTAGAATAAGATTCAGGACAATGACATTTTTCTCTCTCACCTTCTGTCAACGGACAGAACAACTTCACTGTCAGGACCACTCTGACTGGTCTGAACCAGAACAGCTGCTCTCTACTGAAGTAAAACATGGGCCCAAAGAACACTCATCCATTTGGAATGGATATTTTGGAACACATTCCACAATAATATAGCAGAACAGATCAATCATGAAGCACAGATTAGAGGCCATTATCTGCTATATAAACAAACTGGGCTTTTCTTGGTTGATGAGAGTTTGCTTTTGTTTCACATTTTTCAAGTCAGAAGCTTGGAAGTACTTATAAGGAACAGAAAGGGTTCTCAAAATGCATAAGGGCCCTCAGCTGATTAGCCCTTCTATGGAACCTTAGAAGCAGACTGCAGGTTAGCCATTAGTCTCAAGATGACACTAGGAAAAGGGTGCAGAAGAGCAGCAGGTAAATACTGACCCCTATTTATCCAATCATTCATGCAACAAAGTTGTGACAACTCTTGGAACACCATCAGATTACAGAACTTCCTATTTATTTTCAGGAGTTCACATTAAGCTCTGATTTATTACATAATTACAACTCAAAGCATCTGATGGAAACCCATAGGCACTATTGATTCCTGAATCTTCTGCATGTCTCTGGAATTAAGTAATTTCTGTGTCACTGTGTGATACAGGGGACAACAGCTGGTGATCTGCTATTCTAATAGAGCCAGTTGTTGATCCCACATCACTCCTGAAATTTCATATACAAGTGAGACACTCTCCAGCTTTAGATTGTGACTTTAATACTCAACAGCATCTTCTTTGCCTGGGGAGAATTTGACCCTTTTGCAACATAAGAATTCAGTTTAGACTGAAACAAGAGGACTGATTCTGGAGAATCAAGTGCACTTGTTTGAATAACAGCTTCTGAGCTTTCAGCATTTTTTCAGCTTCTGTATGAAATACATTTTGAAATGAGTATTAAATTGAAATGAGCAAATGAGTTATTTATGCCAAAGAGGTTTTCACTGAAAGCCATCTGTAACCATTTTCTCACCTCTACATTAATCAGAACATAATGTCAATTAAAATATACATATTCTATTCTACTACTATTTACAGTCTAAATCAGCAAAGAGTAGGGCTGATCTTAGTAGTGTTAAAAGACTTACTGAGCATTAAATATCAAACTTCAATACTGAGCCAAAGGTGCACCAAAAGACAGTACCTTATTTTCTCCAGGCAAGGGTTCAATGCCAGTAATTTTTCTCCCAACTCTGTTTCGACCCCTGGTAGAACGCACGTGTATTTGTGTGTGGTACTTCAAGTGCTGAAAAGACATTAAAGCATGTCCTGATTTGAAATAATGGTGTAAAAGCTTAACTTTGCTTCAACCTCTAATAGGTATGTTTCTCGATATTTAAATAACTATGACTTCTAAATCTGTTTGTTATTTAACATAAAAAAAAAAAAATTACACAGTTTCAAAAACTTTTTACCTCTGTGTCATAGAAGATGCATCTCCCATCGTAGGTGCCTATCACTGCATATTTCCCATTCTGACAGAAGTTGGCAGCTGTAATCAATTTTGTCTGCCCATCTACTTCATTCCATAATGCCACTTTTTTGTCAGGAATGTTCCAGAGTCGGAGTTTTCCATCCAATGAACCACTTAAGAAGTACCTGTCATCCTGAGAGGACACATATGTTTAATTTCTGCTTGTGCTATGAGTATGTCCCTGACTTCCTTAAAACCTTCCCACTCCATTTCCAAACAGCTTCTCTCCTGAACCTCCCAAATAAGAACTCTCCCATGAGCTGATTATAATGTTTAAAGGAATTACTGGCAAATGGAGCTCAAATTCTTACAGATTTTTGACAAGATTACACACATACGTTAAATCTCAGGTTAGAAAACTGCTCACTGTCAGCACAGGTACTTTCTACCCTCTCAACTTAAGCTGGAAAGACACTAACCTTGTCAGGAGCTGGAAGCTCCTTTCAGAGTTTCCAATACATCTACTAGTTCAGGGAACATGGACAAATGCTTTTCCTCTACTTGAGTTTTATTAATATTAGGAAGCTTTATTACAATACTTTTTAAAATTTATAAAAAATAAGATAGGTTGGAAGGGACCTCTGGAGGTCTCTGATCCACCTCTCCTGCTCATAGCAAGGACAGCTTCAAAAGTTTGGTCAGGCTGTAGTGGATTACATCCTGTCAAGTTTTAAACACCCCAAGGATTCTGTGGTCTCTGGACAATCTGTTCCATTTCATTATTCCACTAATATTTCATTGCAACATCCCTCACTGGAAATTCTAATTTTTCACAAAGTTACTCTAAACTACAACAGCTGTGATATTACAGCCAACAGACAATTCACTTTCCACATCACAAACAGTTAAACCACATGGACACTCTTGGTGAAGCTCAGTGAAGATGAACACATAGTTCTGGAATAGTATCCATTTTTTTAAATGCACAAACTCTATTATTCAATTATATTTTTTAAAATTTGAAAATACAGGGAGAGGACTGTTAAAATTTTAAATTCTGCCTCTCTAGAAGTAAGAGGGCAGTTACACTTACCCTTGGATGGAAAGCTATAGCAGTGACAAAGTCTATATGCTGGAAACAGCAAAGACATTCTCTTCTTGATATGTGCCATAATCGGACAGTTTTATCCATAGAAGAAGAAAGCAAGAAGTAATTCTGTGAAAGAAGAGAATTCCATGGTTATTAACAGACACAAAAGTAACTGAAAATACAGAAGCAATCTGATTGGTAAAGCCTTACCAATTTCTCTGTTGCCATGAAACTCAACATTTAATCCTTTTAGATTAAAAGGTTAATCCAAATTATCATTATTGATTGGTGCTTTCCTTAAGACCAGTACCTTGACCCTCAGTCACTGAAAATTTTCTGGAAGAATCTTAATAAAAATGGATACTTGGAATGTAGTTAAAGTATTCAGAGAAGAAACAGCAAGACAGGTTTCAGAGATGCCTAAGATCCTTTCTCCAGTCTGTGTCCTTATAACTGTATTGCCATGTGGAAAATTAAGTGAATAAGTTTTATGTGAAACATTTTGAAAGTTAAGTACAAGGTAATTCTCTCATTTTAAGATATATGTATATATTCAGAAACTTCAGAACATGCACACTTTGCATAAAACCAGTGAAATACACTGAAGACAAGAAAAGCAGTAACATCATAAAACAGAAACCAACACAACTCAATGGAAAATCCTCCCACTCTAAACAATTTACCTTCACTACTGAATACACAACTGTAATTGTTACTAGTTTGATATTTTTTAAGGTAACTTTTAATAAGACAAGCCCAGGAAGGTTGCTCATTTTATTCCAACTATTTCAGCTGGAATATATGTTGCCTTTACAAAACTTTTCTCTTAACTTCAGTGACTGTTTCACGTTGTTTAAATGTATGGTTCCAACGGCAACTGACAAGGGAAAACAAGGAAAACACAGGAGAACTGTGTAGACTGTATTAAAGTGCCTTACTTTAGACCAGGAAAGATCAAGAAGATCTGCTGTATGGCCTTTGTATTTGCAAAATGGTCGTTGACGAAATGGGGCATTTTTATCATCTGGGTCTTCATCAACTCCACTGCAAATCTATCAGAGAAAGGTATAGAAACATTACCAAATATTAGCTGGAAAAAAGGAACAATAAATAACAACTCTTACTACTTTAAAATAAACAATATTGCATAAATAAACAACCAAAGTAAATTTCAAGTACAATGGGTTGTGAAACATCACCCTGACACTGCAAAATTAAGAAGTTCTGAGTTTTCCATTCTTATAGCTCTTATTCAATGGGATCAGCTTGACAACAATTGAAGCAAACATCTAAAGATAAGGTTTTGGAACAAAGTACTTCAACCTTGAAAACTGCATTCCACTTCAGAATATAAACTGTGAGTTCGAGTTTCCATGTTTGTAGTGCATATAAAGAATAATAACTTCCTAGTAAAAGACCATTTCAAAATAAAAGGTGCAAAGTAAAAAAAAAAAAAAAAGATCCTAGAAGTTCCTATACAAAACCTCTCCAGAAGCGAAAAACAAACCACAAAAAACCCCCACCAGCACTCAAAACAGCATTCCTGATGTGTGTGGCTAGGCAAGCCTACTCACTTACCTGAGTTAAAGAAGGATTGCTGGCTTCCCAGCTTCCCCCCTCCACCAAAGCAATGCACACTAAATAATGCTACTGCTAAGATCTTCACTTAAACCCTGATTCTGTCATCTGTTTCTTACACTACTGGAAACCAAAAATAGAAAAAAATCACCTTAAATACATTAATTTTAATGGCAAGGTTTACTACAGTATCTGAAAACTACACAAGTTAGAATATCTGAGTACTCTTCGTTAGTCATGTTCCATTTATTCTACAGTTATGTGAAAAATTTAAATGCGTCAGGTTTTATTCTGCTTTTGAGCATCCCATTGTTCAGTTTGGCCTTCCTTGGAAAAGACATCATCGAGTCAGATTTTAACCACACGTAATGCTCAGACATAATACATTAAGACAGGAAATTCAACAGTGTAGGTCTTTTCCCCCTAACTTTTCACTCAGCCATCTCCTCTGGCAGGAGGCCACAGCACAGCTATGCAGATTTTGAAATGCACTGGGTTCAGTGACAGACTTTCCTTCTTGCACCCCATACACATGGGATTAACAGTATTTGACTGAAGATGTCTACTGATATGACAGTTTCTTCACCAAGGACACCACCCAAGAACTCTTTAATGTGTGTTTGGATAAAGCAACAATGAAGATCTGGCACTACAGAACAAAGCGACGCCCCCAGCTCCTTCCCTTCCAATACCTCGTGTACCTACCCCTGCGTCGGTGTCAGACTTGGAGGAATTCAGACTCTCTTGAGATGGGGAGGGAGAGACACGGCCTGGAACAGAGACAGAAACACCACAGTCAACATTAAGTTCCCAAATAACTAAAATTTGTAGTGTTTTAGAGCGATGCATAGAGAGATACCTTCTGTGTTGTACTTCATGCGCATGTTATTGAAATAGTCAAAAGCATTCTTCAAAACCCATATTCTCACTACATTGTCCTGTCCTGCAGATGCCAGCAATCGACCACAGTGAGAAAATTTCATTGTCCACACAGCACCCTGTCAATAAAAAGGGATGATTGTTTAAGTCACATAAAGTGCTTTTTTTCCTTACCAAAAAGCCTTTCCTATAACGTCAACTGACAAGACTTAGCACACACAGAAGATACCACAGTAAAATAAACTGTAGATCAAAACACTGCTAAGTAATTGTTGAGTCTGGGGGACTATGCAACATGTGCAAAAACAGCTTGAAAGAAAGCACCCACAGGGCAGAGGACTGTAGGAGAGGAGAGGACTGTGCTCCATATAAAACCAGCACAGTTGGTAACAGCCAGCCAATGATTCTGAGGGACTTAGAACCTCCTATTTATTTTGTAGAACTGACAACTACTTGTAGGTGCACTTGAAGTTAGCATCCTGCTATTGAATCAACAGCTACTAGGCAAGTGACTCCACCAAGTTCCACCAATTTTGGTTGGTTTAAAAAGTCAAATATTGGCATCATGGAAACTAACATACACAAATTACCAGTAGGACTGAAAACTTCAAGCTTGCATGACAAGTTTGAAATCTCCAGTCAATGACTGCTGCAGGTCATTACCCTTGGCCTAACACTTCAAGATGTGGGACTGCTTCAATTGTCAGACAGTTGCTGTCAGCAGAATGATTTGGGAAGTCATGGTATTCCAGACTCCACAGGGAAGCATGGACACCTCCAACAGTGATGAATAGGTAGCTTTTCTGCCTCATTCTCCACAGGCATCTCTGCAAATATCATATCCTGGCCTCTCCCCTCCTTATCATTCTGATCCACATAGTCCATTAACCTCTCCCTACTTTTGCCTCCAGAATCTATCAAGCATTTCTTTCAATACTTGTGTTCGACTCTCTAATAGACAGACAAATTTATTTGTTGCTGAGTAGGTCAAGCTTGCTGCTTCGTGCTCAGTTCAGGTAGTGGAAAATAGCCTCTCTCAGCCTAAATTTGTAATTGCAGGAAACAAGAAACCAAGTACCACTCAAAGCCATAACTCTCCAAGGGAAAACTCTGGAGAATTCCTGATGCCCAAGTATTTACACACTTTTTTCCCCCTGAAGATCTGGTCAAACCAGCCAAAATTTTCATTTTCTTGCCAGACTATTATTTCCCAGAATGAAGCTGTTCTTCAGGAAGAATAAATCTGACAGTCATTTCTGGCAGTTGCCAAGTAGATGAAAACTAAAAGTTGAATCTCACACTGAACAGATTCAGCAAAACCACAGATGGAATTTGAGACCTACCATATGCTCTCCACTGAGATCCTGAACAACTTTAATTTGTTCAAAATCGTAGGGTCCTTTGAAGCCATGAGCTGCTTTGAACTTAACTGGTCTTGTATATGGCATCCCTTCATCATCACTGGAAGAGGGATCATCTTGATCTGTATGGAAGACTAAGAGGAACACAAGTTCAGCAGTACATATTGCAGCACCCACTTAATCTGTTAGTAAGCATTTGCCAATACTTTTTGGTAGCAGATTAGTCTTGAATTAGCAAATTTCTATAAGACAATTTTAAGATCTTAGAGCAAAACAGGAGTACTGTTGCATCAAGATCTAAAAATACATCTACACTAGTTTTAGGCTGCAGTGAATCCAAACACTGAACACTGAAAATGAGAATTGCTACCAATTTTTGTTCTGCTCCTTTCTTTGCATCGCTCTTGCATTCAGCAGATCCTGCACTAAGTGATTTCTGTCAGTTTAATGTGTGATGAAAATTATTCTATGGCTTTCTTCTGACTGAATACACTGCAATGGCCTGGTGATGTGCCCATGAAGCATAAGAATTGCAAAAGAGCTGTGGCCAACAGCCAGTGGCAACACAAGATGCTGAAGTGCAGCAGTTCCATGGCACTTATCTCAGGCTGTGGTTAGACCAGCTTGCTGCAGTACTAGATGTCTGTCTGAAAGAAACACTGATGAAACAAGAAGGGGAGAATTCAGTTGTAGTTGGGAAGTCTAGCAGGAGTTCAAGCTATATGAGAATTTTAATGGTGGCACTGGTTGCCCAGAACACAATGTAATTTATTAAAGTAATGAAGACAACCCCCACTTCTACCTTTGGTGGTATAACTTTCAAAGAAAACTTTACATTTTGATATCCAGCTTTCTAACAGCAAAACAAAAAATTAGAGTATTCAACTGGTTTAGCTGGTAAGGTCTCTCAACTACTACAAGAATTTATCCTTGTAACCTGGTAACCTCAAAACGCCTACTAAGCTGCAAGCTTTAACTCTAAAAAGTCATATTATCAACTGCAGAACAATGACAGAATGCAGCAGTATACGTTCCTCTGCCAGCTTTGATTCCTAAAAGCACAAGGATAAACAGACTATCCTATTAAAAAGAAAAGAAAGAAAGAAATGTTGTTTACCTTCGTCTCGAACACTCTTAACCTTATTTACAGCACGTTCACCGTATTCTTCAGCAAGGTGCTTTGCTTTCTTCACAGATTTGCCAAGGAACTTTTTCAGCTGAGTCCTTAAAAAGAAAGGGCAATTTTTCAACACATTACCATGGTAAATTCTCATTTTTTGCTATTATGAATCAATAGTTTTGATTTGAAATGCGATCTTATCTCTTTTCATTACTGTTTCTTAAAATAAGCATTTAATTTGACAGCAGTCATGTAATGTTCAGTTCAACTGCAGAGCTACAGGATTATGTAAAATCAGGTATCACTTGTGAAGTGATTACTTAAAGGGTAGCTTGTTCAGTAGTCAAATGGGAAGCTTCAGCTTAGAAAAACAAAACCTGCATTTTCTTTCTAGGGAAAGTAAAAACCATGAAACAGCATCTTACGTCTTTTGTTTTAACCTCCCTCCATCAGTATCAGTTTGCTGTGTCTGCATTTTGTCTTCATCATCAGACTGTGCTGCATCATTACTAGGAAATACAGAAGTGATTGTTAATATGAAATCATAATTAATCTCAATTGAATTAAACATTAGTAAAGTAGGGTCTCCATTTTAGGATGCATCTTTATTCCTCTATATAACACATTAGAAAAACATGGACACTATGTTATTCACATAATAAACAGATCTTTCAGTTCTTAGGCATCTTGATAATAAAGCTGCACACACTCTTTAGGTGCCCGAGATATATTACTCTCATCCACAAATTTCTAACTTAAGCTTATTGTGATGCTTTGAAATCTAAGAGCAGACAAAATACATGATATTATTAGGAACTGGTAACATGCCACTTTGTTCTCATATCTTACTTTCCACAGATCAAATAAACTAACAGTGGTCAGTTCTGTAACAGAAGTTTGTACACAGAAGAGTTCAGTTCTAGAAAAGTGAGCTTTTCAATGGTAATACAGCAATGCAAAAAGCCTAAACATTGTCTAATATACAAATTCATACAGGCCTTTGAAACAAACATCTAGACTGACACTATCTCCTGATCATTAAGAAACTGTCTTTTTCTATCAGTATTTACAAACAGACTCAGTTTTATGCATCAGAAGGGTCTAAAGTTCTATTAAGAACAGGTAAACCTCAAGGTAGTCAGCAGTGCTGATGACAACAGATCTTCAGGGGACCAAAGTCTACTAAATGAAACACTGAAAAAGCTACAGGAGGTGGTGGCATGAACAACATACAGTACTTGAACATAAACTGTGTTTCATGCAGTGTAGAAATTACAACATCTAGCACATCAAGGGCTGGGAATTAGCACTCAGATTAGTCAGACTGATGAACTGGGGCTCCCTTTACTTGCATAAGAGCAGCCTCCACGTATGCAAAAACTACAAGAGCAACAGCATCATGATTCATACCTGACGTATTCTTTAGTTCTCCTCATGATATGCAAAGTTAGGGGATTAATGCCTGTTGGTAACTTTTCTTCTGCCAGACTCAGGGGTATTTCTTCACCTGTATCAAGGTTTTTTATCATTACACTTGCTAGAATTTCCTATGGAAAAAAAAGTGAAATCAAGAGAACTCAATTAGACTTCAAAACCTAGAGCAAAAGAGAAATCATCTGAACACACGGATTATTCATCTTCACGGGAAATTCTGTAGCTCACTATATATTTATTTTGCAAACTGTAAATTGGCATGTTAGTGCAAACACTATCAACCACTATACACAGATGAACAATTAGATTTCATCACAAGCTTCAATTTCAGAAATCAAAAATGCAGCTGTAAAGACATCAGCCACTGCCTGACACCTTTCATGCTAACAACAAACACATTACGTAGTTAAAAGACATCGCAGTCTTCCCCTTTCAGATATTCTAACTGCCATAATTTAGGTTTAGTCAGACAAACCTTACATATAGAGAAAAAGCATTTAGACCTAACTAGCACTACAAAGGAAAAGGTTTACTTGGAGCATCTCATGAACACTTGCATAGCTTCAGCTATGGTTAAAAAAGCTATACACTGATGGACACAAACAAAAACTTACAGAAGCCTGATATCATCAGGACTAATGGAAGTATTAACTGAAACAACTATTTTAGCACTAGGAAGATTATTCTTCTATTGCCAACTCCTTCCCCTTCTACACACATGACAAAATGCCAGGTTTGCTGGTGTTCCCTCACATGGAAATCCTGTGAAGTGTTTGCATACCCACATTGCTAGGAGTGCTGGCACAGTGGCTTTGCCCACCTAAAGCACTTTGTGGTCCCTGAGTCATTGGCCCTTCAAAGCATGAGCTGTAACAGACCTGAAACACCATGAGCTTGTGTTTGTCACTATGCAAAGCAATGCACCATGCACAGACCACATCCATTAATACCTCATCTGTGAGCTCTCTTCCAGAATTAGACCTGGGTCTTTGTGGTCCAAGTACTTCATTTGTTGTTTGGCCATCAGCTGCTTTCCCATTTTCCTGAAATTTTGCAGACACACAATACATTATCTCTACTGTAACACTGAAATAATAGAAAATGTTACAGTTATCAAACTTATAACCATTTCCCAATACCTGTGCAGTGACGATTTTATCTCCACTAGTTGCACTGGCCAAATCCAAAGAAGGCTGAGAATCTTTGGGCACACCCTCTGTCACAGTACTTGAGGTTAAAAGACCACCAGCTGTGAAGGTGTCTCGAGAAACTGAAAAGGGATTTATAAGAAAGAAGAGCATGACACTTGCCACAGACCAGCATTGAATCCTTACATCAGAGTTACATTTTGAACACTATTTCCGACAAGTTTGATATTTTTAAAGATAACTGCCACCAAATCTAAGTTTCAATTATGTATTTCATATACAGTTGGATATTTAGGCACAATTTCACACCTTGGCCTTTAAGTTTTATTAACTTTTTTTTTAATAGTCATACCCCTAGTAACCCAGGACTACTCATTTTCATGAGACCTCAGTCCACATCTTGACTTGCACATTTCCATGCAAATACAGACCATGCACTTTTATTTGAAGTAACTTTTTTAATGTACTGATGAGTCAATTTCTCCTTGCTACAGTAGCAGCTATTTTAGTAGGAAGTGTTAGTTTACAAGAAAGTCTATGCATTAGGAACACTTCTAATGCAAAAGAGTATTAATTCATTGTAAGAAGTTAAGACTGTTGAAGGATTTTTTACACATCAACTAAACTAAAATCAGAAGACTGAATGATCCTTCACTAAAAACAAAAATAGCAACCATGTAGATAACTAACCCCATCTAAAATAGAATACTTGCCTTCTAAGACAGGTTTCTGGACGTCAAAATCCAGTTCACTCTTCTTCTTCCGCGGCGGTGGTGCCGGCCGAGCAGGGGGTGGAGGTCTGGGGGGAGGGACGTTTGTTGGAGGTGGGGGCCGAGCTGGGACAGGCTTCTTTGTGCTCGCAACTATGTCAGGTTCTACACTGAGCTGCCTGGGGGGCTTGGCTGGGGGCATTTCTTCTGTTGTGGAAAGGTCTTTGGTAGAAAAGTCCGAAGCCGCTTTTTCTAAAGTATTTGCCTCTTTCTTGTCTGTTATGTCCTCGTTTTTGGATGTTTCTCCTTGTGCTTCAGATTCAATCACTTTGTGGTCAGTTGCATTTGTTACTTTTGTTAGTTTATGAGTTTCCTGTTGCTCAGAAGTAAACAAAAGCTTCCCAGACTCCAGTTCAGTGTCCTTACACGTACTCTGATACTCTGGTTCTCTAGTGTCTTCTGGTAATGGTATTTTAGCAGCTAATACTTCTGGGACATCACTAATGATACCTGCTCCAGAAATCCAAGCATTTGCATCTGAAGTTGGAACAGTCAATTCTTTTCCTCTAGAAGCTAAAGAATCATCCTCTAGTTGTTGTGCCTTCTGGCTTTCTTCTATAATACTGTCAATGATCTAAAGAAACAAAACAAAACCGTTCTACCAGTCACCAGCAGGCACTTCCTGGGTACACTTACCAGTGCCCATACAACACCCACAAGAAATCTTCCAATGAAGAGTTGCTTTGCATTCAAAATACATTTTGTTTATGAATTCTGGAAACTAGAACCTTGGTGCAGAAATGGGCATATGCAAAAGATAAAACTCAGCCACTAATTTCCAGTCCTCTTTAATGTACTTTAGGATAAAGCTCAGAAACAAAAGCTGCTCACTCTTCAGTTGTCATGCACTGCTAAATATGATCGTGTAAATTACACGAATAATTCAATACTGGTGCATCCTAAATATGTTTTTAGAATACTTAATTTGGTTTATGCCTTTAGATGAACATTCTTATTAACAACCAATTCTAACCTATGACAGTTTCAGAATGAATACCGATCATTCAATTATTTAACATTTCTAGTTTGATGCTGGAAGCTCAAAGCAAGATTTAACTAACCTCTTTTGAATCATCTTGTTTCATTTCTTGTACAAAAACTTCATTTCCAGATTTGATGAGTTTGCTATCCATATCCTACAGAAAAAATGTCATAAGATGATATTAGTGTAGTTCTTCAGGAAGATGATCTAGCAAAAAATATAGCTACTACAAATTAAATAGCATAAAGGACAAATATTCTGCTACATTTTCACACATTACTGCTGTCACATGCTTAAACAGTAATGCACAGTACATGAGAAGTATTTCACACCACCAAACTCAGAAAGCCTGCACACTATGAAACAAAAAAGGCAGTTATTTTTAAGATGTTTCGGCCTCAGCTAAAATCAAATTGAAGGTAGCATGAAGTTTAGAGAAACACACACATTTAATAACCTACAGCAAGGATTACATATTAAAGTATTTTTTTCCTTTATCGGCTTGTGGAATAGGATGTAAGAATTGTATTAGAGCAAAATATAATAGTAACTATTTAGAAATTTCCAGGCTAAGTCAGGCAGATCTATCAAGTAGTCTCAAATATGCTTTTGAGGTTCTAAGATGGAATCTTACAGCCTATAATTATTCCTAGTGCACACTGTCTATTTTAGCCATCAGTCATCTTCATGCAGATCCTTCCAAAATCTAAACAAACTGAACTGAAAATATTCCATTTGTAAGTGAACATATTAATCAATTCCTGAAAAATCTTAGGTTCAGAAATGCAAGTAGTTCATACAACAGGATACTGCTTTAACCTAAGTTGATATGGCGTAGTAAGAACTTTATTGTACACCTTCCGGCCCTGCTAAAAAGCTTGTCCCCATCTCTCTTATAAACCCCCTTGAAATATTGAAAGGCCACAACATCACATTGCCCATAAGCATATATATCAGCAATATCTGAAGGGGAACCTGATGAAATCCCTGACAGTGGAAGAGACCTGTGGAAAATCCCATGGCCTCAAAGCAGAGCCAACTACAGCAGGGTATTTTCAAACATTTGCCCATATACTTTTGAACCTTGACAAGATTTAGTGTGACTGTCTAGTACAGATACCTGAGAAATTTCTTTTCAGACTTCTTCTAGACTCTCAGATAGTCAAACAGAATCTTTAGAGCATCCTAACATATTATGTTTGAAACCCCCCCCCATAACTCCTGCAGACATCCATCTTGGAGAGTTCTGACCTGAAGAAATGGCATATCGTGCAGAGACAGCTGCAATTATAGAAAAAGTCTTTCTCCCTCTCCACTCCCTCCTCCTCCTTCCACAAAGTTCTTCTAATCTAAATGCAAGCTCTACTTTGCTTTATCACTAAAATCCATCTTCAAAGACACGATGACTTAAATACTTAAGTGTAATCAGTGCCTACAGAAGCCCATTATATTAATTTCTAATTCTGTTGACATTAAACTCACACACCTGTTAAACTTTGGACTTAGGAAATATTTCTTATCCATTCCAAGACAAACCATACCATTAGTCACACATTCACTGAACTGATACAACACCAAGCAGAGAAGCCACTACTTTTTCCACCTCCAGAAACTTAGCTCTGAACAAGTGATTTAGGAAGATACATAAAAAAATAAAAAACCTACAAGCAACACAGAGAACTTCATAACTAATAATTCATGAAGGCACTGAAGTTAGTTTTGAAGTTCATTGATTGCACTGAGTTTAGTGAGAATGATAAAACAACATTTCTTGAAAGGCTTACACACGTAATACTTAACCATTAAAGGGACATTAAACAGGACACAAAATGGGGGGTAAGGCTCTGTGCCACAACAGCTATAGCAAGATATGGTATCACTGTAAAAATACTATTGATTCAGAGCAAAGTGCTGCTGACAAATGAGGAACACCAGTTGGATTTCCCAACACTTTCTGGGAAAATGACAAGCCTTCTTTACGTCACAGTATTGTACAGCATCACCTTTGGCCCTTCTGAGACCAGGAAATGAGTGTTAATTGCACAAGGTTCCAACTCCTCACCTATTCAGTGTGTGCTGGATTCAGCCACCCTGTCACTATGCACAGATGCAGCATAACAATTACCTGTGTGGGAAGTGGCAATGCTGTCTCATTAAGCTAAATATAGTGTTTTATCTTCACATAACCTAGAGGGAGGCTTCTGAACTACAAACATTAAGATTCTTCTTATTTTGGAGACAGAAGAGAGCAAAATCAACTATTTCATATAAATTGAGACCAAAACCCAAGTGCTGCAGAGACTTGCTTAATGCTCACAAATCAGTTGGAAGAGGGTAGTTAGTTATGTAATCAAGTACAGATTAGTTAAATTGCACATACACATTTCAGAATAAAATGAGGTTCATGACACTGTAACATACCCTAAATAAAAGTAAAGCTGGAATTTCAAGAGACAAGCACAATTGCTACCTGCAATGAGGAAAGCCTATAATTTCTTTTGTATGTAGATGTCAGGGCTACTGCAGCACATCTGCTTTGGGTGGAATACTCAACACTGTGTTCACCAATGTGCACTTGAATGATTTTATGAAGAAACTCACCTTTAATACACTGGTTCCAACTTTTGTTGGTGACCTGTTAGAAAGAGAAGACAGGCTTAGGTAGAGTTCAGAGACACTAAGCTTCATTTAAACAGTCTACAACACAGCCTTCCTTTACAGGGAGTTTATACTTGATGCTCTAGACAAGCAACAAAGGGAATGTTTCTCATACCACAGTTTACAATTAAAGTGGCCAACTGTACACAATGTATAGATCCACAGCTTCTACAAACCCCGAGAGTTTGTCTGCAGAATCTTCTAGAAATCACTTTTCTATCACCCTTTTCTAATAAATGGATGCTATTACAAGTACACACTTAAAAACCTTGTGCATTACAGAGAATTTAAAATTAGCAAGTACACCAAGCACTGGGTGGACATTAAAGAAACCCAAACTCTCAGAAAGTCGGCACTATCACAGCCATTCTGCTCCTCAGACTCTAGCAAACCTAGTCTTGTTTCTAATCAGGACATTTGCTATAAATAGAAATAAAACACACTGTAACAGGAAGGAACTAGTTTTGCACTACTTTCCAAAATACGCACTGTGAAACAGTGAATTTGCATTAGCAACCACTCACACTCCACCTCTCATTTCACTAATTAATGAAAGAACAAGCTATCTTAGGGGAATGGTATCAAATAATTACTTCTCATCAAGTCAATTCAATTAGTGGATGGTCAACTCCTATTACATCCTGAACTTACATCTTCCACAAGGCTTTCAGAGTTCTAGAAGATGTTTAAATATTGAGTCACACTGCTTACTCTGACTATGGAATCTTGCTGATACATAAAGCAAAGGTTGAGCCAAATGATTTTTCCAGGTTCCTTCCACACTGGGCTGTTGTTTGTCGGCCACAAGCAGAGACTAAGATAAATTCCCTAAAAGCCTACTGCCCAATGAACTCCTTGGATCTCACAGGCATCCCAACTGGCTACCAAGGCCAGTGACACTCAACAACTCTGAGTATCACCTTGTACCAAGTAACACAGACAAATACAGAGATCTCAGACTCATTTGCCCCTCCTGCCTCCAAAATGATGGTTTGAAGGGACAGTACTTTCTGAAAAATAAAACTATTTCCATTTAATTTTTAGGAATTTCAGTTCTCTTTACCATCTGAAAGCATTTAATCACAAAAAGCAAAGATTACCTTTATACAGCAGAGCTAAATAAACAAGAAAGTACAGTGGTACATAGACACTGTATCCTTGTAACTAATTTAACACCTTAAACCAAGATGCTTCTGTCCAGATATTGACACTTAAGGTGCAAAATATCTGTAACACAGTTTTGAGGCATGATCCTCCTAGAAGGCACTAATGCCAACAAGCAAAAATGAGCAAAATCCATGTTTTGACATGAAAAACAAGAACATTTTTTGTCTCTCAAAATACATTGCTGGGAAAGGCCGCTGCCCCTGTGGAATTTCTGGTTACTGAAACTTTTTCAGTTCCACTATCAACTTCTGGATTTCCTTAGAAGTAGTGGCAGAAATGTCTCACAGTTCATTAAATCCATAAGATGACTCTAACAATGAAATATATTTATAATTGCAATATAAATGCCTAGGCTACAGCAAGGGTCCTATTGTACAGACACTGCTTAGACTTTACCACCTAAATAAAATGCAAATCCTTCAACTGCAAATAGATACTTTAGTTTTCTTCTGTGATACTTTGCACCAATTATTCTGTCAGTTCTGGTACAGGCAACTCATTCTTGCACTGGTTATGCATAATAGGAGGCTCAAAAGACACTGCTACTCTTTTAGACTTCTTCAGCTAATTAGTTTTGCAGGAAATCTTCACTCAAACAAAACCAGATGTTATTTCCCACTCTCAGTCTCTACTCAACAACCTTGAGAAAAAGCTGCTTGAGTGATAAGGGTTACAGAGCCAGCAGGTGTAGAATGTTACATCGTGCTGACAGCTTGACAGAGCACACGTACACAAGTTAAGATGGAAATTACATGGTTTTAAAACATTGCAAAGCTTACACAACTGTTTGGCAAAAACACAACTTTCAGATCAGTTTATAATACAGCCAGCTAAGTTCAGTGGCTTCTTTGAGATGACTTGAGCTATGTGTCTGAAAGCACCATCGTTCCCTTATTTGAGAAGAGTTGCTGCTCATGTGCTCCTGCATTTGGACAAAGTCACTCACACGGCCAGTTTGGTAACTGAAGTTTTTTGTAGTTCAACGTGACTCTGGAATGGTCTTGTTTTCCCAACCACCTGAATTTACCAGCCTTCTCCACTCCCCAGTTTTACTTTAAGGCCACTAGTTATACGGATGCAGTATCTCAAATCCTTGCATTTTTAAGAAGTATATCTAGTGGCAAAAGTGTCTGAAAGGATTTACATGAAGGTCAATCCAACGATCAAATATTGATTTTGCTTTGAAAGGTCTGTACTTTACAGGGTTATCAGGCAGAACATGAAAACTAACATGTGCCACAGAAAGCATAAGGCAAAAATTTAATCTAGTATGATTGTTCACTAAATAGTGGGATTTAAAAATTGATAGAAACAGATCTTCTAGACTGTATTTCAGTCTACTTCTAAGTTTTACACCTGTTTAACAGAGGAGGAGTTCAAGGTTTATCTACAAAGGTTAAACAAAATTCAAAGAAAAATCCCATTTCACCTGCACAAACAGATGTCTGATTAGTCTCAAAGTCAAATAAACTCATGAAGAGCTGCTTTTTTATTTATCCCACTGTCCAATTCATCCTCACAGTGACCAGACTACAGGAAGCTCCCATTCTGACTGTGAGGCAGCTCCAGCTCAGCACCTATTTGAAATAAGCTTCACGTTTTCAACACACTGTTGTTAAGTTATGGGACAGAAAACAAAACATTTAGCCCTTCAAACAAAAAACAATGTGAATGACTGGCCTTGGGCAAATCCCATACTGACAGTGCCTGCCTTCCTGGGAGGATGTCCATTGTTATACAGCAGGTGTGCTAACAGGCAGAAGGGAAGAGGTTTACAGTGCATGTGTAGCAGCTGTGCCCTGCACAGAACATACAGGTTCAACAACCAGCCCAGGAACTGCATTTACCGCTGTCCTGCACATGATGTTCCTCCCTCTAACTCGTGGCTGGCCTGGAAGCTGTAATTACTCTTGCTACAGCTCTCCCTGGCAGTCCACACCTCCGAACCCACAGATTCACTGCTGCAATGCACTGTTTGGGCTGCCCTGGGAAAGCATTTGGGAGCTACAGCAAACTCAGAGCACAAAAACGCGTCTGCAGTGCTGCAACAACGAACACTTTACACTCCATCTGTTTGCTGCCAAGATCAGCTTTGCCTGTTAGCTAAAATACACACACATACACAGAAGTTGTACTAAATATCTCCCACATGTCAACAGGGCACAACTTAACCTTACCTAGCTTCCTACACAGAGGAAAACTAGATTCTTCAGGAAACGGATTAAGGCAACTTCAAAAAGACAGGACTACTAAAGTTATAATTCAAGAACTTAAATTAAGGTCCCAGAGGACCTTTATCTGCATCATTATCTGCATCATCTCTTTTGTTTGGTTTCCCATAATAATTTTTAGGATACAAGTACACCAGGAACAAACTTGGCCCCTACTGTTAGGCAAACGATATCTGTTAGGTTTGCAGCTGATTTCAGAGCAGACATATCACTTTTCTTATAAATAAAATATAGAGGGCCTGTCACATGTCTGCATTCAACCAGGTGTGTCTTACTTCATATTTTCTTTCTCTCAAAACTGTCATGATCCTGCACAGGACTGCTCATGCCTCAAAATTTCAGCTCATTTTCTGAAACCTTCGATGGTTATATGTTTCTAAAGCAGAGTGACAGAGGTGAAATAAGGGCATCTTCTGGCACAGTACCTCTCCCCCTCTCCATCTATTTGATAACTAAGTCCAGAGTACACTCTCCACAAATTCCTGTCAAAAGCAGAATTACATGTAGAAGGTGACATCTAGAGCAGAAGTGAAGCACACAGGCCTGGCCCGGGGAAGTTCAGTACTCTCCAAACATCTGGTTTGACACACTTCACCTTAGAGGAGGCATAAACCCAGGAGTGCCACCTCGGGCCACTATCATCTGAAAGAAACACCTTGTAACAAGTTCTGTAATTTTTGCTAATTAATTCTATGTATTTGAGGATGCAGATATGGTGCTTTCCTTGAGAGAGGGACTTAAGCATCAGTGTCTCTTGACTTACAGTGGGAACTGGGAGCTTACATTCAACTTGAAAATTTCACTCTTACACACTAGGCAATTAAAAAACAGCAAAGACATCTGCAAGTCGACATGAACACTTGGCACCACTTTCAGAGTTTCTTTATCAGCAGTTATTAAACTTCCCCACACAGAACTCAGGACAGGGAGGAGGAAGATACAAACCCCACATTTTTAATGAGGGCAAATATATCTACACTGTTTTGCTAAAAACTGGCCATAGCATGTGCTGCCAAAAAGGATTCCCACTGCTTTTACTGGTCATCAGAACACTGACTGCACAAGGAAATGTCTCAAACTGCAGAGGGCAACATGCACTTGTTTTCCGTTGCCCTTCCTGCCTCAAGAAGGTTTTGATTTTTTTTTTAGTGGTCACAAGTCAACGCCATTACACATGCAAAAAAATCCAATCTACAAGCCTGCTGCCAAGAAGTGTCCAGTGTAAATGTGAAATCAGCTCTTAAGAAATCTCAAAGCCTACTTAGAGAAAATACTATCCATACTGTCAACACAGATTCGGTAGCAGACTGAATTACAGATCAGTCTGTATTGCAAACTAAGCCCTCTGAGATCACCTTTTTATTTGACTCAGGCTCACAGAATTCTATTAACTCGAGTCTATGATGTATTGCTAAAACTTAAGGAAGAGCAATGGAGAAATTAAAAGCATTCTTCACTTTAATATCTAGTGAGTGACTGTCTATACCAAGGTCTGCTTAGATACAGGTGATTGAAACCTGCAAAGTCAGGACACGTGGCATTATCTGTACCAAGTTAAAGGTTGATGTGCAGTTGGGCAGATTTAATGGCTCAGTTCTACCAAAATGTCTGTTTCCCCCTTCCCACCTGCAGCCTCAGACCGTACAAATCCCACACCTTCACGCTCTCCTGTCCCTACCCTGACAGGTTCCAGCTGCTTTCACTTATTGAATAGTTTTTACTTTTTCTAGTTTTCATCTGTTTTCAGTTACTTTGAGTTAAAGCAACTCAGAGAAGAGTTTGATGATCACTAGCCCCAGAGGAAGGCAAGCAGTTGGAGAAAAACCTCATTTCAGCAAAAGCACTGTTAATCTGGCTTATCACATCTGCAGAACTGTACACCAAGACGTGCTTTTCACCAGGCTATGGAAGAAGATAAGTTCAGAAAAGCTTTGATACAGGATGTGCAAGTGAGGAGAAAAGATCTAGCCTTTCCTTTGTTCCAGGCATCCAGTGACCACTGACACACAGATTAAAACAAACTCCTTAGTCAATTATTAAAGCTTCAAATGCATTGATCTCACAATCCATATCTTACTGCTCTTTGAACAAGCTACGTGAAACCTCATCCCACCAAAGGAAAGAATGCAGAGGTTTGGTCCAGGTTACACAAAAACCAGAACTGATACAAGTCATAACCTTTTCCAGCACGCAGCCAAAAAGAGCTTTTTACAAAAAGAGGGAGCACATTTGGCTGACACCAACAACACAGTGCCATGGTTAGTTCTGAGGCAGCACCACCGGGATCTACATTATAAAAACCTGTTAAAACTGCACTGCACAGAACCATACGCTGGCTAAATGCAAGAAGCATCAAAACGACAGAGAATCGCAGAATTGCCAGGGGTTGGAAGGGACCTCTGGAGATCATCTAGCCCAATCCCCACGAGAAACAGCGAAAGTATTAGAGGCATCATTAAAGACAGACGACAGAGCACACCAGAAGTTGCTCTACGTGCAGCAACAGCTGCCTGTTGCTGACAAAGCTCGCTCTCTTCTCCCTTCTCGGAAAATCTGTTACTTTTATAGCGTTTCAGGTCTGCCGGTCCCGACTCCATCTCCGCACGCCTCTTCCCAACACCGCACACGGGAACGTAAGATCACACAGGTCTGACCTCATCACCCCACGGTCACCGCCGTCCCCCCCATCCCGGGGCTCCCCCCGAGCCCCGCTGGGTTCCCGCACCCCCCCCGCGCCGTCAGGGGGGGCCGCGGCCCGCGGCGCCGACCCGCTCCCCCCCCTCCCCGGGCTCCCCAGGAGCGCGGAGCCGCGCTGAGGGCGGGCGGCAGAGGCGGGCGGACTCACGCGCGGGGAGCCCCCGCGGGTGGCACGTCCTCGGGGGCATCGTAGAACTCCTCGTGTTCGCTGTCGGACGCCATGGCCGGCCGGCCGGGCCCGCCGCCTCGCCACCGCGCGCGATGCGCGAAGAGCGGCCCGCGCCCCGCCCCCGCCCGGGCGGAGCTGCGAGAGCGGCGGCGGGAGGGGCGCCCGCGCTGCGGCGCCCCCTGGCGGCGGCGGAGGCGGGTGCGGGGCGGGGAGCGGGCGCCGCTCGGCCCCTCACAAAAATCACAGACTCACTGACGCACAGACTCGGTGAGGCTGGAAACGACCTCTGAGATCATCGAGGCCAACCTTTGACTCAACACCACCGTGTCAGCTAGACCATGGCACTGAGTGCCACGTCCTGTCTTGCCTCAAACACCGCCAGGGACGGTGACTGCCACTTCCTTGGGCAGCCCATCCCAATGTCAAATCATCCTTTCTGAGAAGAAATGCCTCCTAATGTGCAACCTAAACCTCCCTTTTGCCACTGTGCCCCCTTGTCCTGTCGCTGGTTGTCTGGGAGAAGAGCCTGACCCCCAGCTGGCCACACCCTCCCGTCAGGGAGTTGTAGGGAGCGATGAGGTGCCCCTTGAGCCTCCTCCAGGCTGAACACCCCCAGCTCTCTTGGCTGCTCCTCATCACACTTGTGCTCCAGCCCCTTTCTGAGCTCCGTTGCCCTTCTCTGGACCTGCTCCAGCACCTCAATGTCCTTCCTGAACTGAAGGGCCCAGAACTGGACACAGCACTCGAGGTGTGGCCTCACCAGTGCCAAGTACAAGGGGAGAATCACTTCCCTGGCCCTGCTGGTGGAGCCCAAGAACCCTCAGGTTCTTGTCGCTCACTCTCCAGCCAAACCACACTGGCTGTGACTCCCAGGTGCTCTGCAAACATGGTAGCCACGTGCCAGTGTTTGTCCCCTCTGTCAAACACCACCAGAATGCCGGGGGAATGGAGACGAGCGGATACACAGTGGGAAAAAGGAAAGGAGAGAGCTGATGTGTCCCTACCTGGCTGCAGAGGGAATCGAGAACAAAAGTTCGTTCACAGAAAGGGTGATTAGACATTGGAATGGGCTGCCCAGAGAGGTGGTGGAGTCGCTGTCCCTGGAAGTGTTTAAGGAAAGACTGGACATGGCACTCAGTGCCATAGTCTAGTTGTCATGGTGGTGCTGGGTCACAGGTTGGACTCGATGATCTCAGAGGTCTTTTCCAAGACTCTTTTCTAAGATGTTGGGATTCTGTAATAAAATCAGGTAATAGAGAATTAAGGTAGTCTATTAGATGAATTGGTAAGAAATTTTTAAACTATTTTTTCTCATTAACTTCTGTAATGAATGTTTGAAACCAGCAGCAGGAATTAAATAAACTCCTTATTTGTTTTGTTTAAGGAAACAAATTCCTTATTTGTTTTTCCTTATATTTTCCTTCCATAAATTTTCATCTGATCTTCCCATCAGTTTTCATCTCCTATCTAATTACAAGTGATCAACAGTAACTCCCAGAGGAAAGAGGCTTCCCTTGAAACCTGCATTGCTTTTAATATTTGCTCGGCAATAATTGCCTGTTCCTGAGCCAAAGCACTTAATCCTGCATCAATATGTGTGATGCTGGCAGGCTGAGCATAAGTTTAGGTTTCCCTCCACATTCTCTGTACTGACCTCCCGTCCCCCTGGCTCTTTGGCACCCTTAGCTGGGTTGCAGCTCTTTTTATGAGTTTTTTCTGAGTCTTTTCTGACTTCTAACAAGCACAGAGCTACCCAAAGCAGCAACAGAAACCGGAGTTCTCTGTCTATGCACTTATTTTTGTAAAATGAGTACAAGCTTAATATTTCTGAGACAGCTACTGTTGTCAAATGGTCAACATAGAGGTGATTGTGCACATGCAGGCATGCACACACACACACACACCTGTCCTTGCACATGCAGGTGAGATGGGGCCAGGTCCTCCTGTTCCCTTAAAAAATCATGGTGCTTCTCAGCTGAACCAGCAGAACTGCCGGGACAACAGGAAGGAGACAAATTGGAAATGCATGAGCAATTCTTCTGATTCCCCTTAGAAATAAATAAGCATAAGCCCAGCATGCACCTTAAGCTCTCAATATTGAAGAATTTGGGCAAATAAGTAGTACGGAAGATTACTGACTTATTCATTGCTCACCCTTCCTGCTCTAACTGACAGCCAAACATGACAATTGCATTAGAGTAAGTAGGATGGTCTCTAAATTATTAAAGTCAACAATGATGTAACCTTAGCCAGGAAGGCAGATGGCTCTGGAAACTGGGAAAAAATGCTATTGAAAAGCATTTTGAATTGTTTATCAGTTTGTCACTAACTGATGGCAGCTGCACGACTTCATGTTTTATTAGGAAGAGGAAATTACATAGTTGCAGAATTAAGGAACATTCAAATAAAAGCCCAATTCTGCATTTAGTCATGATGATTGAAAGTCAGCTTAACTGCAGTGATCTTGACCTTCCCACTCCAAACCCACTCGCTTTTTGCATCAGAGCAGCTTCTCAGAGGCTGTCAGGGCCCCTAGGTCGGGATTATAAACACAGCTCCACTGTGACACAGCCCAGCCTGATTTGTCCATGGAGACAAATGTAACTGTGGCTACAAAGGTGTTATCCAGGCATCAGGGAACCCACTGGCCAAGACAGAACCTGAACAAGGAGTTGTTGCTGGCAGGATTATGCTGGCTCTTGCCTCTGCAGGGTGTTGCTGGGACTGTGCAGAGCATTGCCAGGCTGACTGCTGTTATCTCTGCTGCTTGTAGACATCAGCAAGACAACAATGAGGTGTAACAGGGACAAAGTTTCCCAAGATGGAAGATAAAGGACATAATTAGTGTTTACAAGTGACCCAGGTGTTTTCTCCCCAGGGTTGGCACAGCCCTTTCCCAGGCTGCAGGCAGGGATAAGCACCAGGATGGCAGAGAGCACCAGTAAGGGCTCATCTCACCTTGCCATGGAAGTGGCATGCGTTGGCTTGGAGGGACTGCAACGGCCAGCTCTGTAAGGAGCTTCTGAATCCTCAGACTTACATTTAATATCATCTCTGGGTCAGTTTTCCCAAAGCCAAACCTATGTGAGGAAGAAAGAGATCATGGGTAAAAATGCGTGTGAATGACAGACTCTTTGGCATAGCAGACAGTACATTTGCCAGAATTTTCTATCATAAAATTATACACAATTGAATTACTTGAATTGCTTTTTGGCTTCTATGTACTACCCAACACTTAGTCTATGCATTTCACACCCCAGTGAGCACAGACTGGTCCCAGTGCTTCCCCAGTACCCTGTGGCTGAGCCCGGTGCCCGCTCTGCTCCTGACCAGGTGATGAGAGTTTTTATCTTCTCTGGCTTAGACATGGACTTCTCCCAAGGACTCCCATGAATCAGAGCTCACATGTCAACTTGTCCCAAGCACTCTGTGGTGTCAGCAGGACCATCCTACCAAAATCACCGCTGATATGTGAAAGTTTCTTGATTTTTTGTCATTGCAAGGCTGACTTGAAGCATAAAGTGTTGTGTCTTCCTAAGTGAGTGTGCTCCTTCTTCTTTTGTGGTTCAGAGGCCCAGAAGGCACAGGAGCCCCTCTCTGTTGTTTCCTAGCTCATTTGCTAGCACTGCTGATGTTGGCAGATAGGTCTTGTTCCCACTAAATCTTAATATACTCACTACAGACAGATACAGGGTAGATTTGCAGCCTCTGCAAAATATCACCAGTCTCCTGATTAATCTGGTCACCTAGGGACATGAGGTTTTAAAGCAAAATTGTCCTTTATAATTGCATTAAAAAAACAAGTGGCAAAAAGTATTTTTAGAGAGAACTTGGAGCTGGTTCCCTCCTGCAGCACAGCCAGTGGGTGATCTTCTGTATGTCCTCTGGGCATAGGAAGAAGCAAGGGGGAGAAGTGCTGGAAGAACTGCTGGTCCCAGGTCTCCCGTGGGGAGAGGACAGTCAAAGTCAAACCCCAAACATGTGGCTGAACCAAGAATTACACTGAGGTCTCTTGCATGGCATCTCAGGGTTTGGATATGCTTCTCTGTGTGATCTTGCTCCCCTGGGATACACAGTTTGGAGAGTAGGAGAGACCAAGATGACCAGAAGTGACAACTAAGTGGAGCACTGAATGACATCAATGGTCAGATAAAAGAGGGTGATTCCCTTTGATTTAAAGTCCTGAGCATCAAGCCTGTGCTGGTCTAAGAGAAGCAGGAAAACAGGAAGGGCTGCATACCTTGAGCACCATGTAGGAGCACCTATCTTTGCCAACTTGTTTGACAAGCCGTTGATGTAAATCATGATTTCCGATTCTCTTTGTGAGAACTGCTCCTTCCCAGTGCTGCCAACCACTGTTGACTCACCACTGCCACTCAGGCAGCTTCCCCTGGCACCTGACACTGCAGTTGTCACACAGTGTCACCTTGGCCCCTGTGCTGTCCCAGGGAGAGGTTCCTGAGAGGTTTGGTGTGGTAGCAGCTATCTTGCAAAGGCAGCTTTGTGCAAAGGGTGATCACACAAGATGAAGTGTGCACCGAGCTTACAGCAGCCTGTCCCTGTGTGTGTGCACATGCACAGGGGCAGGCACAGACACATGTGGGTACACAGACACACAGCTGGTATAGCTGACATGACAGGAACACGTGCCAGGGAGGAGGGCAGCAGGATGCTGGGTCCAGCAGAGGCTGAGCAGAACATGAGGAGCTGTGCCCCAGCTTCAACCATCCAACTGCTGCTCGAGCAGTTGGACAGAGATCCTGCTTAGTGGTGCTTGTGTGTTTTGGTCATGATTTCCACCACTTGTACCTCTTTTTGCTTTTGCTTCCTTTCTCACCTTGACAGAGGCCCAGCAGATATGCTACTCCCTGGTATTACCCAGTGCACTGATACATCCCATTGCTGCAGGCTGTTACAGAGCCTCCAGAAATTGCTACCAACCAAAACGGTGCAGAAGTTCCAGGAGGGTCACAGGAGGATTAGGAGGGCTGAGCAGCTTTGGGAGAGTTATCAGCAATGAGAGGAACCAGAGGAAACTGAGGAGGGAGAAAGGGAGGATCCCATCTAACCTATGCTGTGGGGGAGCTCAAATTGTCCTGGAAGAGGGTGAAGAAATACACTGAGAAATGCAAACACAGGGATAACTGGTGGAATGTGGTTCAACGCCCACCTCCAGGCACAGGGGAGGGGAAAACCTGTGCTGGGAAATGCTCCATACCTGACTGACAGCTCTGATAAAAATGCCATAAATACCAAATCAGATCACGGCAAACACACTGACAAAAATATATCAAGCAAAATGTTTCCTCAAGAAGGTGTGGCAGAGGAGAGAGATGTGGCAATGCTGGCTATGGCTGTATGTGGCAGGTGTGGAAACAGAGACAGTGGCATTTGCCAGCTGCTGATAACTAAGTCACATTTCAAGACCTGTGCCTGGGCTGTTTACACTAGTAGCTATGAAACAGGTTTGTATTCATGCAGGTTATGAGGCTGACAGGGAGCATGTGGTGCTATAACATATGCCTTTCCTTTCTGGGAGCATGGGAAGTGCCCATGCTATAGGAAAAAAAGTATCCCACATAACTGTGAAAAATAGATGTGGAAAATATTTTCCCTGAATGGACTTAGTAGTCTTTTCCTGTTGTGATTAAGAGGAAGAGGTCTTCTGACATTTTTTTTTTCTGGAGGTTCTCTTCATCAGGAACTGTAGTGACAGAACAAGGAGTAACGAGTTTGAACTGAAAAAGAGGAAATTTAGGTTAGATATATGGAAGAAATTCTTTACTGTGAGGTGGTGAGGCACAGGAACAGGCTGTCCGGGGAAGTTGTGGATGCCCCATCCCTGGCAGTGTCAAGGCCAGGTTGAACGGGGCACTGAGCAATCTGATCTACTGGGAAGTGTCCCTGCCTATGGCAGGGGGGTTGGAACTAGATGGTCCATTCCAACCCAAACCATTCCATGATTCTGTGATTCTATTACTTCAAGAGACTTTGTGGAGTTGGTTATTTTGGAGGGTTCAGGCTCTCACTGAACTGTGTGAGGAAGATAGGCTGCAGCATCCTTCTTTAGAGCTGTTTTTCTTTGGTTTGCAGCTCTGATGAAGTAGCAGGTGTTCAGGAAAGGCAGATTTCCCATTATTCTTGAGATGACAAGCTGGAGGAGTCATGTCCCAGAAGCAGATAACCTGAGGCATAGGTGAATCCAGATGAGTGGTGAAACTTTCCCATAATACAACTTTCCAGGCCCTTCAGCAGCCCCAGCGCAGCCCTGCAGCCACGAGGAGAGGAGCAGTCAGTCTGGTTGCAGCCTCCTTCCTTACAGAGCTGTGCTTCCCGTCCCTGGAGGTGCTCAGTGGGATGTGCTTTATGCAGCTGAAATTGTTGATTTGTTTTTTCTGTGCAAAGGCCAGTTTCACCCTGGGAAAATCCAGCAGTGAGGCTCCTTCCTGTAAAGGAGAGGGTTTAATGTCCACTGGGATGTTGGTACCCTTTTGCTCCCAGCACAGGGTAAGTCCAGACTGGATCCTGCCTCCATCCCACAGGTGCAGGGACATTGTACCTGGAACTGAGCAGAGACAACTGGTCCCTGGCAAGGAGGAGCCAGGATGGGCTGAGCAAAACTGGCAATGCCTGGGGTTTTTCCCTGCTTCCAGAAGCAGAGCATCAAACTTTTTTGTTGGAAGTGAAAAAAACTTGTTATTTTTATGGGCAGCTACCCAAAGCATGAAGCAGGATGAAGTGCAGCTACTAAATCAAAGGCGAGGTGCAGACTCTGTGACTACTGAATGGAGTAAGGAATGACCAGAGTAAGGAAAGCCCTGTCTGTCTCTTGAGATGCCCTCCTGAAACTCAGACTGCACATGGATTTCTATTCGAAGAATTTTCATGCTGCTCTGACTTGCACTACATCATCTTCTCTCACAAACAAACCAATTTAACGACACAGACGTGCTCTTTAATCGCTCTTCTTGGCATGCTGACAATTCCTGCATGTGCAGATGAGTTGCATCTCAGCTTTGCCAATGCAAATGCTCTGTCCTCCAAACTTCCATGTTTTATTTTTGTCTGAAGATGGTCAGTGGATGCTTATGTGTTCATATACAATTGTTACCTTTTTGTTTTCTCTATGCTCTGTCTCTGTACCCAAAAGCATACTGCTAGTTTATGAACCAGAGCTGGTGTATCCCCGGATAGCACAGCCAGGAGTTATGCTTTCCTCTGGAGCTCTTCCCTTGTTCTTCATTGCAGCTCACCAGAAGTCAGGATCAAAGTAGTGCATGCTGGCATGCACAATGAAAGAGGGTGCATTGGCTGTTCTTGTAAGGAAGAATTGTGAGCAGCTTGCTTTGAAGTGAATTTTGTCAGATTTGAAAAGGTAATTTGCCACTTGTGAAGATTAAAAAAAAAATCAAAACTAATCTAAGTGTTGAATGAGAAACAAATATGTACCTTTTGCTAACATGATTCTAAAGAACACTTATATTGAAAGGGAAGGAGAAAAAGATAAGCTAATAAGATTGCAGTAGAGGAATTACATTGCATACATTTTCCTTATTGCAAACTCAGTCAGATTTCTAAAGATATAATTACACCACAAAGTACTGTAGTGTCTGGAAGTTGTAACTTTATATATACCATTAACATGAAGCCAGTCAGTGCTAAGTAAACTTCTTCTCCAGCTCCTGGTCATCACGCTTGTGTTCAGTGACCCATAGCTGCTTGCCTGGGTGCTGCTTCTCTGATACAGTACAGGGAGATCCCAGACTCTCTTGGGCTACAACCAGCAGGTCAAACTGTTTTTAACTGAGATTTTATCAACTGTTGGTCTCTAGTTTAGACTCAATTCCTCCACAGAACCATTGCAAATGGGGCTCAGTTGCATGAAGGGACTTATATGACTGTAAGAAATTTTACCTGGAGAAAAGTGAATCTGTTTTGTTGCACAGAGATACCTGCTGGGCAGAGCAGGAGCTGGAAATTGTAGCCCCGTAGAGAGGATCAATGCTGGAGCTGGCTCTGATTTGGGATTTGCGGATAGTATTTCAGAATTCCAAGTTTCCCTTCTGAAACTTTTGCTTTCCTGACTAGCTTCTCATGGTCCCATGGCTTGCTCGGGCTGTGGCCTCAGGAGTTCATTTGTGACCTCACTTGTGAGCCCAGATTTACTGGTGCCTATATTTGTACCCTCTAGGATTGGGTTTCCAGATCTTCCCTCAAAACTTGCATCCTCTTCCACAAATGCACCAGATGCTTTCTCCAGCAGCTCCATTACCACAGAATGCCCATAAAATGCAGAGCAAACATCAGCACTTGCTGGGAGGTCCCAGGGAGATGCTGCGATGCCCAAGAACCTCAGCATGAGTCAGGGTTGCCATGGCAGCCCCAGCTTTGAATTCTCTTGCTTTCATGGTTTTCTGCCTCAACCTTAGTATTAGTTTAACCCTAGTTTATATATATATGTGCTTTTGATGATAATTACTATTTACTCCTAGTGCCTTGTTCTGCTGCCATTTCTCTTGAAGGACTCTGGGTCCCAGAGGAAATTAAATAATCCATTGCTCTTCTCTTTAGTGTCCAGGAAGAACATATGCTGAATATTTGTGAACCTGCCTGACTAGATGTGGGAGAACAGCCTGAAATGGGCCTTCTGAGCTTTTGTGGAAAGAATCTACCCCAAAAAAAAAAAACCAAAAAAACCCCACTCACTGAACCACCTGCTCTGTTCCTGGGGATGAGCTGTACTCTCTGGTGCAAGAAGTGGTGTTGACAGAGGACAGAGACGGGCACAGAAATCCAAGTGGTAACAGAGAGGTGTCTGTGTAGGGTGGCAGTAAAAGCTGGAATAATGGCAGTGGAAAGCAGAGGTGCTGGGGTCAAATGAGCCCTCCCAGATCAGTGAAGTATTTTATGTGGTAACCCCAGGTCACCCCAGAGACTGCACTGCAGCTCATCATTGTTTCATCTCATTCTCTTTTCTGCTTTTTCCCTGCCAGCAGGGAGTGCGTCTTATTCTGCCTTTGTCCTCTATCTGAAGGATAACTCAGGGTGCAGCAATTTCCTGATGTTCACTTCCATCTGTGCCCTTTGCTGCTGAGTATATTTCTTTAATTGTAGGCAGCAGAAGCAATTTATTTGTTTAATAGTGTCCGGGAAACATACCCAAGGGAGATCTCTGAGCATGACCACAAAGCTGATAAGGATTAATGTTAGGTGGCAGAACATTGGATAAGGCTATTCCCACATTTGGGTCAATATCTGCTATTCATAGCATAAGCATTAAGTAAATGAATATTAGGTTATTATGTGTTATTATATTTAATGAGGTTCAGTAGTTACTTTTCCTCTAAAGACTGCTGAGGACCACATTACTATGGCTGTATGCTCTGGCAGGCAGGAAAGCAGCCTGCCTGTCTCAGTGGCAGTGAGTTTAGCACAACATCAGAGCTTTCAAAGGGCACTATATGGCTTATATATTTTATTGTTAGGCAACGCTAACAGTATTTGACTTAATGTCCATTGCTAGCAGAGAATTCATTATTAGTGGGTATAAATCTCTTTCCTCCTCCAGGTGTTGATATCTGCTGTGGAAGCTAATAGAGGCATCAGTAGTCATTTTTAAAAGCAGCTCCAAGACTCTAATGTTGATATCGCTGTGTCTTATCCAGCAGCTCTGGGTCCCTGCTGTGCCCTGTGTCAGAAACAACAAAGCAGCTCCTTTGCTGACACCTACACTTTCATTCTCGCCTCCAATAATTTCCTGCATTGATTAAAAAGTAATAATAATAATAATCCCAGAAATATTTGGGAAGTGCAGAAACCCAGATGCATCCTGCTTGTGGTGAGCCAGTGTCTGTGTGTAAGCCCAAGCCAGGAAGCTCCTCACTCCCCTGAACAGCTGCCTCCACAGGTCTGCTTCCAAATTCCTGCAGCCTGGCAGGACTTATTCCTTTATTCCTTTGCTGTTCATCATCTCTCCCCTGCTCACTCACCACTTCAGCCCACCTGGCACACTGTGGGCTCTCCAGAACCAGGACTGTCTCTGCTCTCCCTGCAATGCCCTGCTCTGAGTGGATAATCCAGAGGCTGAAGATCCTCAGGACTGACCACCATGGAAGTGAAACCAAACCATATCCAACAATAACTTCTGTGTAGAAACAGGGATTTACTGGGAAAGTCTGGTTTTCTGTTCACTGCGTTGAGTCACGCTGTGGCTCTGGAGGAGCTGAAACTGCTCCGGGAATTCTTGAGGCTGTGCTAAAAAGAGCCTGATTTATTGTGCTGAGGAACGAAACTCTCTCTGGCTGTGGGCAATAAACAACCATCTATGGGGATGCAGAAAGCAGCAATGTTAAAGAATAGAAAATTGAATATATTTCTTAGTGACAGAGTTATTCAAGAAAGCCAAGTCATGGAGCACTTCACATGCTGCAGCAGAGAATTCCCAAGCTCTGGAACAAGCTGGACCAGCATCTGCACCAGTATGGGACAATGAGAAACACCCTGCCTGAGGGAACTCACAGCCTCATTGTAGACTAAGAGAGGACCTATAGATACCAGAAGACAAAGCCAAAGCAGGGAGCAGTGAGCCTGTGTTCCTTCTTGATAAACAAAAATACCAGAGTGTTGCTTCTCCCATTATTTTATGGAAGGCTAGGCTGAAAACCAGCACACCTGGCCCTTGGCAGCGATGGGAACCAATCTGAGTGGTTTCCTGTCTCACCAAACTGAACCCCTGTGGATGAGGGACATCTGTGTGCTCCAGAATAGGACCAGCGTCCTGCAGAAACCGTTTTCCCATCTCAGGGAAATTTTCAGTATTTTAGACTTTCTGTCTCTTATCAGCCAAAAATTCAAATTAAGGAGAAATGGAAATCTCAGACATCACATTTTGAACAGAGGTCCCTAAATTATGTGGCCTAACAGCCAGAAGGCATTACTTATAAAATCTTTGTTTAGATCTTTGTTCTAAATTTACAGATTTAACTGGCTTTAAATAAAATCCTTGTAGTTGCTTATATACAACATTTTTCCTTCTCTTGGTTTAATTTTGGGGGTGTTAAATATGTATTACTAAGTAATTGAAATGTCACAGTCCTAGATTAAACTCCTCTAGTGGAACTAAATTAAAGGTTTCTACTCCTGGTTTAGAAGAACCCAGCGTGAATGCTTTATAGCAGCAGCAAAGCCAGAATTACAGGTTAGGCTCCCAATCTGTGTGCATTACTAACACCAGGAAAACAGAAACAGTTTGAACTTTTAGAGGCTGGAACCAAGAAAAAATGGAGATGTAACTTATTTTAGATCCAGTGTTCTCCTGGAAGGAAGCAGCTCCTGCTATGCCCCCAGGCCCTAGTGGCCTGGAACTAGGGGAGGGTGCCTGGACCCTGCATGGATGTGATATGCTCATCCCAGACATCCCATGGTGCTTGATTTGGTGGGACTGGCCAAGGCTCGCAGCAAGGCAGCTGAAGCTGTGCAATCTCCTCTTTATTTCTTGCTGTAAGTGATTTAGGAGCTCACACCCACAGCGATCACTGCCCTGCCAATGATTCTACTACACTGCAGGGTCAGAGTTCTGGCAAACTATGGGGAAAGAAATCCCACATAAATCTCTGGTTTTGACTGTGCATCGTGTCCTCTGCACAGAGCCAGCCCGGAGTCAGGGCATCCACTCAGGTAAGCATTCAGAAGAAGCAGTGGGGTATTGAAGGCCAGCCCTTCCCACTGCGGTGGCTTTAGCTCTGCCAGCAGTGGGAGGGAAGCAGTCAGGAGCAGAGGCTAAGAAAAAGCCTCCTCCAGAATTTTCTGTGCCCCAGATGACCCCGGCAAGAACAAGAGGGTTACTTATATCTTCTCCCATATTTAGTACAGGACGGAAATTCCCTCTTCAGCTGGAAGGCAGCATGCTTGACCCTCCTTTCTGTGTGTCCCAGCATGCAGAACAGCAGTGACCTTCACCAGAGTGGGGAGGGACACATCATTGCTGACTTTTGGGGAGAACATGGCATATTGGTCACCATTGCTCTGAGGCAACTGTGAGCTTTTCACTGTCTTCAGCTCCACAGTGGGATCCTCCGTCTGAGCTTGTGACAGGGCAGGAGTTGGTGGTTATGGGAGGAAGCAGTAAAAATGCTCCCTGCTGTGATTTGATTTTAAACTTTCATCTGAGGGATGCTGAGTCAAAGCTGCCTTGCTCCTCACAACGGGCCAAAACCACCCTGCAGGGTTCGGCTGCAAGGTGCTGTTCCCAGCTGGCCTCTGCTTCATTTCCTCCTCAGCATCTCAGCCAGCTTCGTGACATGCCAGTGAGTACAATTTCCCTTTTCCTTCCTCACCTAATCCTGAGAGACAATAAATAACAAGAGGACTCTTTTATAAGCAAATATAAAGTGCTCACATCCGCAACGTTACTAAAGTTATACTGTAATTTGTTCTCAGAGTACCTGTTGGTATGAGCAGCACTTGGATAGGCCTGTGCTACAGAATGTCTCATTTCTCCTTGAAGCTTTCCTCTACAGCAGTGTCCTTCCTCCTGGAGGTAATTCCCCTGAGCTGGAGCTGATCAGGAAACAAACAAACAAACAAACCAACCCATATTACGTGAAGAGATCATGCCAAATAAAATTACAGAGTTTTTTAGAAAAAGCCTGAAAAATGTTGAGATTCTTCACCTGGAAGAACAAGATACTTAAGAATCTTTTAAATACACCTTTTTTTAACAGCTGGCTCTGCAATGACCAATAAATATCCTCTTTCCACAGCTAAGGCAGCACAAAAGCGCAGTGGCTTAATCCCACAGCTGGGGGGAGCAGGAACTGCTTGTGGAAGCACAGCACATGAGCTGGGAGAGTCCACTCAAATTTACAGCCCCTGCCCGGGTGTAATAGTCCCACTGCAGGGCCTGGGTGCATGTGGCAGGGGTGCTCTGAGTTACACTGAAGCAGTTCATGCCAGCTGCTTTCAGCACCATATTCTGGAAAAGTGTCTGCATCCCACTCTCACGCAGCCCTGCTTATCCAGACTGGGAAATCAGGGTGCAAACCAAAGTCCCATATTGCTGGTGCAGCTCTTGGAGTAGAAAGGAAACCAACCTTGCACTTGTTCACGGGCACGGTCTCACTCCATAAAAAGAAGGATATAACCTGTTTA
>NW_021939395.1:9941780-10222450 GCF_001715985.3 Manacus vitellinus
TCTTTGCAGCAGTTCTCAGGGGTTACTTTGACGTCCTCTGCAAGAAAAAAGACTCTAGTGGCTTTTCCCAGCTCCTTTCCAACAGTTTGGTTCTTGGGTGTCACTTGAGATACTGGATGCAGCATGTCTGCTATAAAGGAAGCAGAGGTCTGCCCTGTGTGTGGTTTGGCTTGGCTGGTCTCTTTCCTGATTGAGAAATGCAGAAAGCCCACAGGCTGTCCTGCACAGATATTTCACAAAGGCTGAGAAGCAAAATCAATTTAAAATGGATTAACTCTTATGAGTGTACCTCTGTTTTCTTGAATATATATCACAGGGCTATTTAAATAGATTAAGTCCTGCAAGTTTAGCTCTGTATCCTGAATACCATGGAATTAAGAAAATCTTGTTTTGTAAGATCTCTGGGAAGGACTCTGATTTCATTGCACAAAGCAAAGGTCTGGTGCAGACCAGTGTATTGGAAAGAGCTTGCTGTGTTGCTTAGGTTGCTGTTTGGTGCTTACCTCCTCTCACAGTGTCTTAAAGCAGAGCAAACAACATTTCCTTACCCCCTCCCTTAGGCAGGCGTAAAAGGGAATTCTAGGATAACAGAAAAGCACTATTACTTCTGTGGTAATGACTTGGAAAAACTCACTGCTGTGCAGAAATAAGTGCAGTTTGGTGCAGTGGAAACTGGGTCCCAGTCATTCAGTGCTTGCAAACACAAGACAGGATCTTCCTGCCTTGCTGATTTTAACCCTTCATCTGTTTTTACAACAGCAAAATAAGCAGCTGCCTCTACCAAGGCCATAAAGAAAGACTTGCCCGTTCTGTTTTGAGTATATGTCCCATGCAGAGAAGCTCCATCCATGCAGCAAAAAGAAATATGTCAAGGAACAGAAGAAAACACTTTAAGAGATAATATCTGTGTATAAAAAGTGCAACGTGTAAGTACTAGTGTGAACTTTGAAATAAAGAAGCCAGACCCTTCCTGGGGACCCACAGCTGGATGTGCAGGGGGCAGCTCCCCAGGGCACGAGACTCTTCTGGGGGCTCAGAAACTCTGGTTATTGAGCACATGCAGTTTGCAGTGCTATCCAGCAGTGAGTGTGATGTGTCCTGCCAGCTTGGAGGATAAGCAAATATTGACATTTTGGTGAAGAGTGAAGAGAAACTTGTAAATAGCATCTGGGATAAAACTTTATTTAAGCAGACAGGACCTTTATGCTCACAAGCAATGTATGATCCAGCAAAGACCAAATGTCAGACTGTAGCCTTTAAATAACAAGACAAATGAGCACAGTAAAGGACACATTACAATAAGTAAAGCTGAAATTGTCAGCAGCCCTCAGAGCAGTTGGAGGATATAGAAGATGATCCAGTACCAAAATCTCCCCCCTCCATGATGCGAGGTGCAGGACGTACAACAGAAGCCAATTTAGGTGCTCATGCTACCGAGGATGACCCTGAACCAAAGGCAGGTGATTCCTCCCCTTCTCCGGTCTGTGGCAATGCTGTCAACGTGCTGCCTCCCAGCACAGACCAGCTGCACCAGGGGTGTTTTCCATTGGGCTGTTCCAATGAAGGAAAGCTGTGTTCCCTGGGGGGCAAAACCATGGGCCTCACACACCAGCACCTCGGTGCTGAACACAGCAGTGTTAACTCCTGGCACAGGCAAAGCAAGATAGGCACTCACCTACCCAAGGGGGGTCTGAGCTGAAAGGAGCCTCTCTGTGTGAAACAGGTATTGCAGAACATACTCTAAATAAAGGGGGCAAGGCAGAGCATGGCATTGAGGCTCTTGGCATCCTTTGTGCCTGGGTGGTGCAGGTCCTGGCTGGATGCACTGGCAGGGCAGGGAAATGCACTCCATGCTTTGCCAGCCATTCACTTGTGCCTCTAGCTAGCACTAAAAATAGTTCACTTTCATCAGCCTCAAGTTCATCACCAAAAGAGAGCAAGCAGATTTAATTCATTTGAACACAGCTTCGTCTAGTCTCCGAGGGGAAAATTCAAGTCTGGCTTTTGTGTTTATTATTTATACAGGATGGAAACCTTTGGGTGCAGTGGCAGGGCCAGGTGGGGACTTCTGATGGCAACTGTGACAATCTGTTCTTATTCCTGATAATGAGGGTCGGGCCAGATCCAGACCTGCCTGTGGCAGCAGTTCTGCTGAACCTGGGAGTTACATCAATGCTCAAATTACTTCCCATTAGTCAAGGACTGAATAAAGGCAGCTCAGTGAGGCTTAAAGCCCATCCAAAACCCCTTCACAGTGCACCGACCTGTGCACACACTCCAGGCAGAAATGATTGTTCACCTCTGTGTAGATGATGGCCAAGTCAGAGACTTTCACAGGGGGTGGCTGTTCCCAGAGCTGTGGTCTCAGGGTGCAGAAGAAAGCTTAGCTCAATCAGTGTTTCAAAGAGTTTAACTCAGGTGCTGGGAAGAGCAGCTTGTCAGGAAACACAGTGTTGGTACTCTTGTTGGATGCAGACCCTCAGCATATTGAAATTCAAGGCTCCAGTGTTATTTCAGCCACTTGCATTTGATTTACTCCTCAGCCAGGAATGATTTCTGTATTTCTGCCTATTGTAGTTCATTATATCTCAAGAAGAACCATCTTGTTTCAACCTGAGGGCTCATCCGATTTTTTATGCTGATGTAAACTGACACAAGGTCAGTCAGGAATGTGAAACTATGGCAATACTTGCTTTGAGCCCACTAATCTGAAGTGCCCTGGGATAGAACTGTGCCTGGCTGCCCAACCCAGGTCTCTCCAGTGCAGCAGTGTGGTGATGTGCTGTGCCAGGCACAGGCATTCCTGGTACAGCACCACGGCCCTTATCAAAGGGAACATCAGGGCTCTGGCTCAGGGACTGGTTGCTGCTCCAATGCAGATAACACCACAGTCCTGGCTCAAAAGGAGACTATTGTGGGAAAATGCTAATGTGACTTTTGCTGCTTGTTTGCTGTGGGTCAACCCTAGCAATAAGAAACCACAAATTATATCTGGCTGTAGAAAAGACAAAGGCAGCTCTGCAGAGTGACTTCAGAAATCAAGGACCATGACCCACAGTCTTTCTAAAATATATCAGTGTACAAATGCACCCATGCCCTCTGCCAAATGTCCTTCCAAATATCCTGGTGAGCTGACACCCATCCAGCCCTGCTGCCACTTACTCTGGGGTGCATTTTCCATCAGCAAAGCTCAAGCTCCACTTTGTAGTTTCAGCCTGAGCAGCCTCATGGGAGCTGAGAGCTGCCTCAAGACATGAAACTTGGGCAGCCCTTTGTTTAGCAAAGGTCAGCAGGGATGGGGAGAGGCCTGGGGAGGGGCCAACAGCTTGATACCTTACTGTGTCCTGGGGCACTGTGTCACTGTGCACATGTCATGCCTTTGTTAAATGTAAAATTAAAGAGAAAGAAAGAGTAAACTGGGAAATGCCAAAACATGTCAGGCACTGCTCTGGGACTGCCTGCCTTGCCACAGTGCCCAGGGAAGCATCTCAAATCAACTTCCAGCCTCTCCTGGGATGTCAGGCACCTCCTCAGGCATTAGCCACTCTAAAAGCATGTCCTTGTGCCACGCATTTGGCTGGGTGATTGCTTAGTGTGTCACATACCTGCTCTTGCTCATGGAGAGGCAGTTAGAGCCTCCTGTCTGCATCCTCCTCGTGGAAGATAGCCTCTGGCTGGGGTCAGGACCATCCTTCTCTTGACATGATGGTGGCTTAATCGAAGGGAGGATGAAAAAGTTTTCAACTTGATACTGCAGAGTGACAGACATCAGACCTCAAGGAGCTGGCTCGAAATATTTCATTTTCGGTGGGAGAGAAGCGTTTCAGCACAACCAAAATGTTTCAGTGGAAAACACTGAGTTAGATACCACATTATCTTCTAAGAGAGTTCAACTAGAAAGTCCTGCTGGCAACGCAGAGACACAATGGTTTCCCAGGGCTCACTCAGAGCAAAGCTGCACCACCTGCTCACATATGTGTAGATTCATTTTGTGTTCTTGCAATTGCACATGTTAAAATCAAGCAAAAAAGCTCAACATTATTGAAAAAAACCCCATCCTGTCTTCCTGGTAGCTTGAAAGCTGCTGATCTGGAGGGCAGTGACTCATCTTTATCTATAGAACAACAGCTTACTCCAGCCCTTGCTGTGGGGATTACAGATGCTCTGGTGATGCTCAGAGTGAACTAACCTGCCCTTCTGGGTGGGAATTGAAGGGGGGGGTGTGTGGGTGTGTGTGTGTGTCCCAGAGTGCACCAGCAGTGGGTCAGCCCTGGGGGCTGGAGCCTTCCTCCCAGTTTGGTCCCCTTGTACATCCCTGTGCCACTGGCCAGAAGGCTCTCAGGTACCACCAGCAGCCTTACCACCTTTTTTCCCCACCCACAGCCTTAGATCACAGCCATGTCATGGGGCTGTGGTGCTCACCCCATGGGGCTTGGGGCAGGAAAACCCCTGGGTCGAGCTGCTTTCCCCGAGCAGGAGGCATCTCTGCAGGGAGGACCTTGCATACTGGTGTCTGAACCCTCCCATTCCCAGGGGTAACACTGGCCCTGATAAAAGACAATTTCCCACACATTCTGCAGTTTACATAGTGATTAGCTTCTATGCTAATTCCCAGGGGGAGGTAGATGAATTATAACTGGATATATGACGTAGCAAGGGTGTAACTTAACTCCTCAGAAGCCTTTTCTGAAGCAGATGAGTATCTTGATTATGCTGTCTGCATTTCTAGCCAAATGTTTGTTGAACGAGGCATATTTGTTATCTAGATCCAGTGCACCCCCTCCTGCTGTGGGTGCTGAGGCAGCAGCTCTGAGTGCTGGGAGAAACCAGGTAGGTGCAGATGGATCCAGGAGCCAGCCTCAGGCATGCTGCTTGTGGGCACAGGGAATGCACTGGAACACACACAGGCACAGCTCTCCTCCATGTTCTTGGCCACAATCATTGAGGTTTGAAATATTGACAGCTATTTGGTTTCTTTTTTAATGTGTCTTTCTGAAAATCGCACACAAAACTGAGGAATTTTTAATGGACATTTTTCTGATACCCTTATCAGGTAATTAATTCTTTTTTTTTTTTAAACCATGTATAATTTCAGTCATCCTTTGCATATATTCTGAAGGAAAAAATGTAGGAAAAAGAGGAAGGGAAAGATCTGTGCTTCACTTTCCCAGCAGCTGCAGAGCTGTTTGGCCAGTGAGTGATGTTGGGGGCACAACTGACAAGCAGGCACAAAGCAAGGGCAGTCTGTGAACATCCCTGTAGTTCCCCTGACCTGAACTGGCTTCCTTCACGCCCAAGAAGACCTGGAAAGCCATTCCAGAAAGCTCATCCCTATCCAGAGGAGACACCTCTCGAAATAAATGCCATAGAAGGCGGCGTGGTGGTTGTGCTTTCAAAGCAAAACCATCTGCCCAGAGCGTTTGGGGCAGCATCTCCCTGCAATCAGGGAGAGATTAATGTGGGATGGAGCACTCAGCTGTGGAGAAGCCCTTTCAAAGTGCTGGGTTACATCATAAAAGCTTTAATCATTGAAGAAAAGTGAGAGGACTAAAAATAGCAGAGTGTGTGTAACACACTGGGGCACATCTGGTTACATGAGTCACTTTTAAGCCCAGACTTCTTTTTTGAAGGAGCGGGACCTCAAATATTGTTTCTGAAACTCTAGCAGACGGGCTTATAACAAGGGAAACAATTAGAAAATCATCTGAATACAAGTTGGCACAAGGAACTATATATACGCTACAGATACATCTCTTTTGGCAGTGGAGATTTAAGGGAGTAGCATCTACATCTGATTTCTAAAGAATTACTAAGTACTTATTTTTGTCAGCCAGTTTCTCCTTAGGGAATTGTTAAGAGAAAAACATCGAAGGGGCAGCAAAGCAGTATCTCAACAAACTCCTGAGAAGACAAGCTGTGATTTCAAAGTTAGAGGAAACATTTAAAAAGGCACAATAAGTACCTGCCAAGTGCTCAGATGTGTCTGGGTTTCCACCGGCCTCTTTTCCCTTTGCTCCCAGGGGAATCCCTTCCCAGCAAGTAGGCTCAGACATGTCCAACCCACAGTGGCCACACAGGGAGAGCAGCAATAAAGGGTGTGATCTGACCGGTGCTGGCTCTGATTTCCCCAGCATTTAGAGCCTCTTAAACGGTTTGTTGTCACTGGGCTCTCAGAGATGTCAGCATGTCTATTGCTGAATATGGGACGGATGTCCCCAAAGACATGGACTCCTTTTGCTTTGAATTAAACTTAAATAAACAGAATTAAAGACCATCTGGCTGAGGGATTGCAAGGGAGGAATCCAGCAGAGAAAACAAAAGTGAGGTGCTAACGTTAGTGACAGCTTTTGAGCAGAAGGGCCCCAAAGGTTATGTCTTTGTCCTAATTTTACACTATTGGTTTCATACCTTTCCTTGTATCCTGAGGAGTGTTATTACCAGATATAAATAGCTGTGACTGAGAACAGAGCAATAGTGTTGTCTCTTCTGCAGCAGAGACGATAGCTATGGAGCATTAAACAAGCAAACCCCCCTTGAAATAGTGAGCAAAACTGATGAGTTTCATTTGTGCTTGTAAACACAATTACATTCTGTGATGGCCCCTGTATGTTCCAATGAATCTCAGTCCCAGGCTGAGATTCCCGTGAGCCCCACACAGATGCCCAAAGCAGCAGAGCCCAGCTCCAGTGATGCCTCAAAGTGGGGCAAATGCTTTGAACAGACAGATGTGAGGAGTCACATGAAGCACTTAATACAAAAAAACAGTATGAATGCGACTCAGTGCTGCTGGATGGCTGCAGCAAGGCAGCACGTTGGTGCCTGTGGCCACTGGCTTAGCCATGCCTGAGATGAGCAGGACAGAGGGAGCAGCAGCGTGTTTCAGTGAAGTCAAGGCATATTCCAGATCAGAATCTCAAGGATGACAAACTACATTGTGTTTCCGACTGCATCTATCTCCATAGCCTTCTCCTTGCTTCTGTTGGCCACAACTGTCCTATTTGTTGGACTGCACTTTTACCTCCCATTTTCTTTAAAAAAACTGCAAGGAATTCCTATTTGAGGGCATTTCCCCAAAAGCTGAAGCCGTGGCATAGAAAGTAAAAAGTTTTGTAGAAAGAATTTTTAAGTGTTTTTTTACAGGCCAAGGCTACTACAGAAGTAGCAGCAGCAAGAATTAGCATTCTCCCTGGTGGAGGCCTCAGTGTAGTCTGTTCTTGATGATTAGCCAGCAGTGGCAGGTAACCAGATCTCATCCCAGATGATGAACTCAGACCTACATCTCCCTTCGAAGGAGGTCACTGATGTCTGCTCTGCGCTGGGCATCACCTCTGCATGCAAATATTCAACCTGCATTTTCTATCTCCATATTTCCTTGCCTGGCATTTCAACATCTCTTTTCTGACGTTCAGTGCTTTTTATCATCTGGTCCCACTGAATGGAGCAGGTGCTGGGAACCCTTTGGGACAATTAGCACAAGTGTTCCAGTTTGCCCTAAGGTGACCAGTGCCTTTGCATTTTTGCTTCATGCATTTGTTACATTCAATATTAATTGCTGCAATTAAACAGTGCTCTACTGTTATTAAAGATTTATAAAATTCTGCCTGTTTTATCCTCACAGGAGGAGCTGGGGCTCACCTGGCTCGTCCCCCTTTCCCCTCATGGTGTTCCCACCCTGACCTTTGAGATGCTCTGTGCTTTGTGCATGGAACTGGCATGAGCCAGGACCACATCCCTGTCTTGTCCTGCCATTGCAGCTCACCACGACTCCCTGAGAACCCAAGAGGTGTAGGAATGAGCTCAGGCCAGCCTCCCAACTCTGTCCCAGCAGGCTGAATAATTTCTACCTCAATGCCACTGGCTGGAAGTGGCAGGAGGGCTTAAATCCTTCCCCACTTCCTCAAGGAATGGAGCCAGCTGGTGCTACCATGATGCAAGAATCCTTGGTGGCATTTCATTTCTTAGGAGCATTATTTTTTATTTTTATCATTTATCTTTTGCACAATAATATTTATATTCTATGTCACAGGCATTTCAAAGAATTGGTGAGTGTACCCTTGTTTGTTCATCTCTTCCACGCATGCTAAATTAACTCATAAAATATAAAAAAATAATTATGAAATATTTTTGTGGATTTTGCTGGATAGTATCCCCAGAGCCAAACTGGAAAAATGGTTCCTCTTCCAATGCTAAAGCAGGACATATTGAGGAAGTTTTGCCCTTTAATATAAAGTTGATTGTACTGTTATGGCTTTCTTTAAAGCAGGAACGTCCCTGAAAAAAAACAAGAAAACCAGAAAAATGGCTAAAAAATATTTAGCAGTGGCATTGCTGGAGCTGTGGTGGTTTGAGAATGGAAGTGGGACAAGTTTCATGAAGACAGGGCTTCTTCTGTGACACTGATAGAGCTGGAAGGACCAACGCAGTTTTGCACATACAACCCACACTTCGAGTCTGAAACAGCAGGTGCAGTCTCCAAATGCAAGTGAAGTCCACTGGGTTAACTAATGGTGATGGGCAGTTAAACTGTCTGGAAAAAGAAAGATCAGTCCCCATGGAGCAGCAGCCAAGGATTGCACAGGATATGACATGGGTAACTGTGCTGCACTGTGATGTTGCACCCACACTCACAATTTCACATGGGCAAGTAACATGAGGGCTGATCAGAGGGGGACATTCCTGCTCTGCAGATGGTTTCAGAGCTTTGTGAAAAAAATTTGACTTTTTCCACAGGGAAATGTGACAGTTCCTCCCAGGCCATGAGCAGAGCTGCCAGAGCCCTTCCTCCCCCTCCTCCTCCAGCAGGGAGCTGTGGATCCCACTGTGGATCATGGGGACTGGGATGGAGCAGGGATGGACATGGAGTGGAGACTGTAATTACACCTTGTGGGAACTAGCTTTTGCAGAAGCCAAAGTCTCCTGTTGCTCCTGGCAAGCAGCAGGTTCATATCAGCTAGGAAGTGTGGTGCTGACCTCTACTCTCAAATACCAGAGGAACCTTCTGGCAATAGGATACTCTCTTTTCTGAAAAACAAAAGCTAGACACTATTTTTAGCATTTTGATTTCAGAGGTCAGTATATTAAAATATTTATTGGATCTCCTCTCTTTCAAGGGTGTGTCTGTTTATAGCTGCTTTCTGTTTCTGATTGTGTTTTTTCTTGTTCTTTTTTTTTGTTCCAAATAAAACAGCAACTTTTAGAACCCTCCTCTGCACATTTTCCATGTTCATGTTACACATGGAGTAACTGAGAGCAACAGCACTCATGGGAAGAACTAAATCACGCCTGGACCAGCGGAAGCAGTTGCTGGAGCAGAAGGAGATTGTATTAAATTGCTGCTGAGGAGGGACCAGGTCCTCTGCTGACTCCCACAGTCACCACCTCCAGCACCTCTCATGTATCAGCAAGATGTCAGAGATGCTCCAGGGACAAGAGTTACCAATAAAACGTTGCCCTTACAGCTATTCTCATTAAAATATAGTTTGGATAGAAAATACATGTGGCCCAGCACTGTCAACATCAGGCAGGGGTTTGAACAAGTGTCACTGGGACAAGGTCCATGTCTCTGTGACTGCCTGGGAAGCTGTACCAGGCTGCTGGCAGGGTCTCACAGAGCCATGGGTGAAGACAGAGACAATGGAGAGGGTTGATCAGTTATTTCAGAGGTATGGTGGAACATCAACTAAAAACTGAAACTCTGAAGTTTCATTTTAATGTCTTTCCACTTAGCTAATGGTTACAATTCAATTAAAATTCAGATGCACTGTATTGAAGTGTGATTCCTCATCACCCCTCAGGAGCTGCATAAGAAAAAGCAGGCAGCACCCAGGACACCTGCTGCATTTCTGAGCATCAGCAGCACCACAGGCAAGTAGGAAGGATGCAGTGAGGCAGGAGCAGTAATTTTTTTACAGACATCCTCAGTGATAATGTGGCAGGACCAGGGAAAGTTTCTGCAGTCAGAAATATGCACTTTTAACACCAAGTCTGTTAATGAAAAAAATAATCACTGGAAGTATTTCAATGTCTTTATCCCTCCTGAAAAGCCCGTGCTCTTTGGGAGCTGCCTCTGGGGTACCATATATGAACAACTCATGCAGGGAGACTAAAGACAGGGCTAAGCAGCTCAGCCTTGAGAGAGAGCAGCTCTAAGGATGGACATGATTTTTCTCATTTAATGAGAATCCTCATTTCATTTTTTAATAAACTGACTCTCTGCCATGAGGAGTCACAGAGAACACCCATTCCCCCACCAGGGCATATGAGCTGGCCAGGAGGTGAGTATAAAAAATGTAACATGTATACTAAAAATAATTTTAAAAGATGCTCTAAATTCCTCCCTGAATTAAAAAAAAAAAAAAAAAAGAAGGAACAAATTATTCAGGCATCCCTTCATGGCCCAGTGTGGCTCTGAGCATTCCAGCAGTATGGAAACTGTGCACTGAAGTGGCTGTTCCCACCCTGGGTGCACAGGAACTGCAAGAGTCCCTCTGTCAGATAGTGGCAAGTGTGCCAAGGTGTGGAGTGGAGGCAGAGGGTGTTCAGTATCCTTGGGAAGGCACCCTGACATCAAGTGATCCTGCTAGGCTGGGAAACGGCAAAGGACCATTAGGTGCACCTTTAATTGTGGATTAGACAGGACTGCCTGCAAGGCACAGCTTGTGGGGGCTGTGCATTGCAACCTCTGCTCCTGAAGAGAAGTGTAGAACTGGTTTTCTTTTCCCCTCTCTGCTCGATCACCTGGATTAGAGTTTCCCTAAGGATCTCTCCCTGGCACTGAAGGAATTGCTAGGGAGCAGATATCTGAAAGAAAATGGAGTATCTGCTTCATAAAACTCCACAAATTCCTGGCTGGGCAGGCTCCAGTTATCACATAAAACCCACTGTCACAGAGCCCAGACAAAAAAAACGATTGAGAAAAGACACTCCTGTGCCTCTGGTTTTGCTGGCACAAAGATGAACACTTGCTGTGCTGGCTTCTCAGGCACTCACAACTATTTCCAGGAGCCTTTCAAGGATATTTTGAAAACAGTTGCTGTATAGTTTCATGGAAATTATTTTCCATGATTTTTCATGGATATTTTTCATGGAAATTATTTTCCATGATGTGTTGAGCCAAATGAAGCGCTGTTTCCCTGACACAGACACTCTGTATTATTCTATTACCTTCAAAACTGCATTTCTCTGTTTGGTGTATGGCTTTGCCTCTCTACCCTATGGACAGATGTTCTGTGGGATTCTCATCCCATTTTTCAAGGGTGATCACAACCTGCAGCTGGGCCCAGCAGTAAATAAGGAGTTTCAAAAGCAATTGGCTGAGTTCACCTCCAGTATTTATTGTGCCTCCAAACACCTATAATTTTCCTGCCAATACTGATGACCTGTTATTTACAACCCCCACTTTATGCTAATTCTTTTGGTCTCATTGAAGGGAGGATTACATGGTGCTGGGAACTTCTGCCAAAACACAAAGAATCAAGTTTTAATATTAAAATAGTATCTCTTCCACCCCCTCCTCATCCCTCCCCTCCTGGCAGTAACAAGCAGGGTTTTACAGGCATTGGGGCAAGCGAGGAGGGCTGGTGGTGATCCAGGTTTCTGTCAGTATTGATACTCTTTGCTGTGCTCTCTTTTTTCTCATACACAAAATTTAGGATAACTTGTTGAGGGATACAGAACTAGTATATGCAGGAGCTTTTGTTCATGCAACTTCTACATGGCCTTACACTGTAAAGGAGATGGACTAGAACTAGTGAAATCATGATACTACACTCTGATTGCTGTTGTTTGCAGTCAGATGTGCCTCCCTAAATGAAAGAAAGCTCACAAAGAGAGTAAATCTCTGTGGCCAGCATGGACATCCTTGGGCAGACCTTGCATAGCCATCCGTCCAGAGCTAGGCTGTGAACCTTGAAAAGGGACCGTCTTGTTTCTCATCTGTTGTGTGTTGTGCTGCATTTTCATTTGTGAATTTTACCTTCCTTATGCCATTTGCTCAGGATCAATGGGGATCTCCAAAATTTTCCTCTACCCCCTCTGTTCTAACAGATCTTGGTGTTACCTATTTGGTATGCAATAGCTGAAATGTTCCCCTGTTGCTAAAGTGTTGGACTGAAGGTCTTCTTTGTTTTCCCTCCACAGTTAATATCCTTGTGCTGCACAGAAAGATAAAGGCACAGAATTATAGTGCAGTCACAGCTCAAAACTCAGGATTTATACCCATACAGCTTCTGCAGTAAAATACCCTGTAATGAGATAGCTGGTGTCACTGGGTTCTGCTGATGCTGAGCACACTGCAGCATCTCAGCGGTGCAAGCACATTTCACAACAATTTGTTTATCTCTGCAGAAATAACTTAGCACATAAACCCTTCACTGTTGCTCCTGCAGTGCTGGTTAGCCTTAGTAGAGGTGCCTAAATCTGCCTCAGGGCAGATTCCCTTGCTTTCAGGAGTATCATGATGAGGCACTACATTTTACCCTGTGGCAATGTGAAACTTCTTTTTGAAGCATTGTTTTGGGAAATGGCCACTGGGTCATCCCATGTTGTTCTCTAGACCATATTTATAAGTAGCTCAGAGGGTACTAAGATGCTTTACTACTGGGTAAGCTCAGCTGATGAATGGAGACATTCCACATCACTGACAGTTACTAAATTTGCTCTACTTGGAACGACTGAACTGCTCTTGCTCAGAGATGGATTTGTTCATGTATTTCCTGACAGTGATCAATGATTTATTTTATATTTGTTGTGATCTTTAATTGGGAGTGAACCTAAAGACTGATTGCCTTAAGAACTATTGATTGCTGCAGAAAGCCCATTTAGCAGCTTACGTTCTGGAGAATGAGAACACACAGTTGCTTTCACTTTTGTGATGTTTGCAGATGTCAGAGGCAGCTTTTTGGCCAGGACATGGCTAAGTTGTGTCATACCCAACTTTGGTCACATCTTACAACTTTCACATGAGCAGTGCTCCAGAGATCAGCACGAGTGTTTGCAAAATGCAGGCAAAATCTGGCCTTTTTTTTTTTTTGTGATAGGAAAAATAATAAATGACACAAGTTTATATCTTGTTTTGATACTATAGTGAAAAATGTTAACTTATTAAGACATACAGAGGTTGTTCAAGCTCTGCATTTTCTATCCTTACTGCTAATTTTAAGGAAACAAAGATGCATTGCTTTCTTCTCTAGGGAAAGAAATTCCCAAGTATCAAGCCACATGCAGTGAGCAAATGAAGAGTGCAGTGCTGTACTGCCAGTTATTTTGCCTCATCAGAAACCACTGGTCTCCCTATTGCTCTGGGGGGAATTATATAGATAAGGTCTCCATCTGGCACTGGCCACTTTTCCTGCATCCTGGTTGAACTGTGTTGGCTGAAACAGTTTCCTCCACTGGCACTTGATCCTTGTTCATCCCCACCTGTGGGAATGGGAGGGAAGATGAAAGTGATCTTCTTTATCCTGATGCATTCCTGGCAGCGCTGAACTCCTCGTTTCCTCTTTGTGATAAGAGAGACCTGTATCACCAGTTTTAGGACCTAAAAGTAAGGTGATTTGACTCAAGTTGAGAACTATTATTAGTTTTTTAAAATTCCTGTCATGTTCTGAAAGCTGCCCTGGAGACACATGAGAGGAGTTTGTACCATTTGCCAGTGGGGAACAAAAGCATAAGCGTGCAATGACAAATTGTTTAGCCTGGAGACAGTGGTGGAAGTGTTCTGTGGTGACTGGTAATTCTGTGCAAAATGTGTTTTTCCAGTTATTGCCCAAGCTTGAAGAGCAGTGAGAACTTGCAGAAGACATTGATTAACCCAGCATTTCTGTTGGCTGTTGGAACTTGTATATGGTAAATGAGAACATAATTATTTCATGATTCATAAAGCATCCCCATGCTGGCACATCAAAGCTCAATGCTGGTACATTCTGCTTTACAGACATTAAAAAAAAAAAAGGAAAGAGATTGATGGGAATGATATTAAAAACCTTATTGTGGTGCATTTTGGAAGTGTGTAGAGTTGAAACCAAGTATAGTATTTTGCTTTTTTCTTCTGACATTTGATGGAAGCATTTCCTGTCTTGCACTACTTCGCTTATTGACCAACAGTGAAAAATAATTATATCTGGCTATTTTTGCCCAAGATTGTAAAAGTTAGAAAAAAGCCAAACTTTAGGAAACACACAATGAAGATACAAATCTGGCATTAAAAAACAAATAACTGAGACTTTGTACTTTCCAAAAATCTATGATTCAAATTCCCACCCCTCTCTGGGCTGTCTCAAAATGTGTATAAGAAATCAAGAAAAAGCAAAGTAGAGAAATTGTACAACTAAAATACTAAGTTGACCCACTCCTTTTTACACATATAAATCTGAAAGAGAGCTAGCAAGGAAAGACTTACAGAAAAATTTCTGTATTACTTAAAAATGAGAGCTGTTGTGGGAGAATATCTGAATTACCAAAGAAATGGCTTGACTGAGACCTGCATTGAGTTCTCAGGTACAACCTGCCACCTTCCCCAGCTCCCAAATGGCTCTCTACTGCAACTGAGGAAAAGCAATCTCTAATCTTTTGATAGTGATACTTTATTGTTACATTTTATAGCATGAAGAAATCTATTTTTAAAATAGCTATTCCTCCAAATCTAAAATTCTGCTCCACTGAGTTTAGCTGGAGGAAAAACACGATAAAATCCAAAATTACTTCAGAGGAAATGACAATTTCCACTGCTATTTATTTTCTTTGAGTGAGATCCTTTGAGGTGAGGGAAGACTTGGGGCTGGGACTGGCAGATTGCAGCTGGTAAAGGTTGTTATTTTTCACTGCTTATGTTCCCAAGGAAGGCTTCCAAAACAATTTAGTCAACTGAAGATGAAGGAGTCCTTGTTGCAAATATAAATGTCGCAGTCATACTTTGCAAGACAAAGTGGGTAAAACATTTTGTGTGTCCACCATGAGAACTTATACCCTGAGTGATGGACCTCTGGATCCTCACTGGATCCACTGGACCTCTGGATCACTGTCTGATCCTCACTTCACTTGTTTATGCAAAGCTGGCATGATACAGAATCTAAGATCTGCTGGTATGTCTTGAAAAGAATAACTCAATCAGCAATCTTATAATGTATGAGGTTTAAAAATAGCATTAAAATATCAGTGCTGCTTTTATATCAGTCCTTCATGGTCTCAAACTATAGAGGTTATTGTTGCACCGGACAATGTAAGGATGTATTTAGGTCAGATACTGTCTTTGTAGTTGTTAGGTTAAATTTTAGAACCACTCCAAATCCTTGAGGCATTTAAATCTCTGCTTGCTCTGGATGGCCTCCTTTCTGCCTGAATGCTAGTTACAGACTGTACTCCCTGCAGTCATCTTCTCTGATTTCCCCATCTTTCCTTCCACTCCTTTCACATTTCATTTGTCTTCCCGAACTCCTAAGATTTGGATCAGTTGTAGCCTAAATATTTTCTGCCTTTTCCCCCTCGATGAATTTTAATGCTCAGTGGCCAAAATAATTCCCCCTTCCTACATATTTTAATATTTTAACTATGTCTCTCCAGTGAGATGCTCCATTTACATTGGAAATGTTTCTCTGAGAGTAGCAATGATGTTTATGCTAATTTCTTCCCTGTTCTGCTCTGGATTTACCTAGTAGAGGAGGGCAGGCTGTCCAAACTGTCTGTGATTCCTTGCTGCCCCAGTAATTGCCATTTCTGTGGCGGGTGACTGTATGGAGGGCAAAAAGAGACAAAGCATTGAGGGTAAAAAGAGATGAGACATTCGAAGTTGCATCAAGAAAAATTAATCTTTAGGTTGGTGTTTTACCCTCAGTTTTACATTTGTGAAAATGGCTGTGGAAGGTGAAAAAAGGTCGAAAAACAGGACTTGCATATGCAAGGTTTATCTGTGTTATAATTGTAATTTAAAATGCTTTTGTGTGCCAGCGCATAACAGGAAGTTATTTCCTCTTCCAAGCACTGGAAACAACTCTGATATCTGGTACTTTTGTAATGCAAAGGCACTGACTCTGCAAAGAGAGACATTTCAAATATCTTTTCCACAAAGCTTTAATATATATTTTGGTGTAATTTGCTTTTGAGGGCTGCCTGCAGCTGTCTAGGCAGGCATGGCCGTGGCTCTGTGAGCTTCAGCTGGCTCTGAACAGACCAGCACTGTGGTGAGGAAGGTAATATCCATTTATCTGCCCTAAAGCATGGGGCTGGAAGCTGGAATTTCCATTTTTCATGCTGGGCACCAAAGGTATCTTGGTGTTTGCATCTCTGGACAGGGAGAGAGGCTGCCAGATTGTCTTTCCTTTCAGGATATATCTTGGAAATGGGAAGGCTTTCCTTGCTGATGTTCCTGGAAAGTGGCTGGTGGCTCCTGGGTGCTTTTGGAAGTGGAGATGGAGTAGGACAGCATGGTAGAGCACTGTTCTACCCTCTAGGGATTTTTATTTTGGTAACCTTCTTGGGGGAATTTCCAATTCACACCATGGGAAGACAGCAAGAATAGGGTGCAGGTATGCTCCACTCTGAAAAAGATTTTTTATGAGGCTTCATCAGCCTCGGCAAACATGACTTATTGCTGCTCAAATCCCTTTATCCCTCTCAGAGGCTGGAGTAGTACTCACAAGCCACTCCAGATGGTCAGCTGCCAAGCAGCTTCCATCTGCACGTCCTGGCCTTTGGAATGGGATGCCAGCCTGCAGGAACAGCCACCAACTCAGGAACTGCCTGTACTCAGCAGATGTCACTTTCTACTCCAGCTCTGTAGGATTTGTTGTGCATTAGCGGGGACCAGAGTAGTCAGTGAACTTTGGAAATCCACCGTGTGTGGCTGGTATCAAGCTGTCTTGAGGGGGAAAGTTGGCTTTAAAAATATTTAAATGAATGATTTTTTTACCTCAAAACATTTTCAGTATTTACTGCTTGACAAATATGCACCTCGCCTCTCATTTTAGAATGACTTTAATTTTGTGAGGCTGTTATTGTGGCATGAATATGCAGATCTATCCTACACAGAACATTTTCAGTATAGAAAAAGTATAAATCCTGAAAGTAACTTTTCTAAACTGCAGAATGCAGAAAGTAAGAGGAAGTAAAAAGTGTTGATGCAGCAGGTGAGCTCACTGCACTTCACAGCTGGAAGCACACAGATGCATCCCTGCCTGTAGCATTGCACTTGGAGAAGGGGTCATGGATGCTACAGTTCACTTGGGCAGGCGATGCTGGTTGAAACAGCTGCAGAAATGCTGCCCTAAATACACCTGTGTGGGTACTCACTACATGTGCGCTGCAGCTCTCACATGCTCAACTTAAGTTCACCTGTAACTATCTGCAGAACTACAAATAGTGACTCAACATTGTCACAAGCAATTAAAACTTAATGGAGCTTAGTTCCTCCTCTACCCAAGTTCTGTGTTCTGCTTTGTAACAGATTCTGTTACGATTTATGACAAATGTTCAGAGTGAATTGTTTTGAGCTCAGATGGTGGTGGGCACGTGTTTTCTTTTGAGATAAAACCAAGCTGTAAAATTTCTGAATAGGAAATACAGTTGCTTAATGGATATTGTTCTCTCTTTCTAATCTGTAATATCAATGCAAAATGATTATGAAGTGGATATAAACCTGCTCTGTCTGAACTGGTAACTGTTCATTCTTTATACTGCTCTTAGGTGCTGAAAACATATATTGCCACTCCAAATTATGTTCAGGATAATTATCAAATGTCAGATTTGTCAGGGTAAATACTTAGAACGCTGTTTTGAAAGGAACTATTCCGTAAGTATACTTTAAAAGGAAATGTTTGTGAATATGTCTTCTCAGTGGAGGTGTGTTTTGTAAAGTCCCAAAGTTTTGTAAAGATAAGTTGAGTCTGGCGGTGGCTTATGCAAGAGGTCATTTTCAAGGACAGAAGTAGGAAAAATATACACAAAAAATGCTTTCTTCTGCAAACGAGATACTGATTTTTTTGTCAGCTTGAGTGTAGTGATGAGTTGGTTTCCTGAACCTGAATTTGCTTCAGTTGCTGCTAATGATGTGAAGAGAACAGAATTGAACCTGAAACTGCCCATAGCAAAATCTGTTAGAGAGTTACTCAACCAGGATATCTTCCACTCTGAGATAGATGCTGCACTGACTTTGATAAGCCAGTGTAAAAAAATATCCAGATAAAAAAGAGCTTTAAAAGCAAGCAACTCTCTAATGGTGTGGTGTGGTCTCAGAAGTTGTTCAACCTTTCCTTCAGGGTTCAAGGTGACATTGTTCAAGCCAAGGACACTTATCAGCTGAAGTTACAGAGCTGTGATGATGAGCTGGTTGCAGTCTTGTCTGGAAGGCTATGGCTTCATAATTAGTTTTGCATCAAGTTCTGCCCTCAGTTGCATTGCTGGCATTCCTACAACTTCATTAGGGTTGACTGGGTTTAACTAAGGCATTATTTGCCCTAAGATTACCTGCAGCCAAAAATTTGCTGAATGTTGGGGGTTCAGTAATTAAAGGTGTGTTTACAGGAAACAAAACAGGCAGAATGGCAGAAGAACAGCAGTTCCCAAACCAAAGCTGTCACCACATGAAAGACAGAACTGTGAAGAAACTTCAGGGTTACCATCCAGCAGCATTATGGGAGCAGGTGAGGCAATTCTGAGCTTTCCAGCAGCAAACACTATGGTCAGGAGAGTAGCTTGGGGTTGGCCTTTTGCTCGGCAATACCGCTGATCCCAAATGGAGTCTCGAGAGAACACAAGGAGATGTTTTTGTACATCTATGTTTTTGTACATCTATGCCTATCACTTGCATTCTCTAAGTCACCAAGGACTTAGCGAGCAGCTTTCCAGCATCTGAAGGGGGACTACAAGAAAGCTGGAGAGGGGCTCTTCATCAGGAACTGTAGTGATAGGACAAGGGGGAATGGCTTCAAACATAGAGTAGGTTTAGGTTGGACGTTAAGAAAAAATTCTTTATTGTGAGGGTGGTGAGGCCCTGGCACAGGTTGCCCAGAGACGCTATGGCTGCCACGTCCCTGTAAATGTCCAAGGCCAGGTTGGATGGGCCTTTGAGCAACCTGGGACAGTGGGAGGTGGAAGGTGTCCCTGCCCGTGGCAGGGGATTGGAACGAGATGATCTTTATGGTCCCTTCCAACCCAAACCATTCTGCGATTCTATGACTCGGTGACTGTCGCTGCCTCTCGCTGTGCTCCCTGCTCCCGCGGCAGCTCTCCCGGAGCCACACTCCGCTCCGCCGACAGACCCCGTCCCGCTGCCCCCCGGCCCCTCCAACCTTCCCCCACGGAGGCCCCGCCCCCTCACCGAGGCCCGCCCCCTCGCCCCCTCGGCCCGCCCCCGCCGCGCACGCACGCGCAGTGCGCGGGCCCCGCGCCGGTGACGCGGGGCCGGGCGGGGCGGGCGCGGGGAGCGGGCCGCGCGCGGCACTTCGGGACGCTCCGGAGCGGGGCCCGCGCCGGGCCGGGCCGGGGCCGCGCGGCCGCTCCGAGGTGAGTTCGGTCAGCGGGGACACCCCCCGGGCCTCTGCCCCCGCTCGGGGTCCCGGGGGGCTGCGTCCTGCGGGGCCTCTGTGCGGCCGCGGCGGCGGGGCCGCGCTCGTGAGCGGTGGCGGGTGGGTGCGTGTCGCCGCGGGGGCTGCCCGTCGCGGAGGGCAGCGCGTCGGGCGGCGGGGGCTCCCTGCGTGCGGGACGGGAGCGGCTGTCCCGGCTGCGCTTTGGGGGGGTGACCGCTGTGCGAGTGTGTTGCGGTGGGGCAGACCCGGCTTGTTGGGAGAAGGAGGGGTGCCCCATTGCGGGCGGGTGCCCTGCGAGGGGGCTGCGCTGGCGCGAGAGGAGAGCGGGAGGCCCGTGCCCCGGGGTTGCTGGGAGGGGAGGCTGTTCGGGCAGGCGGCTGGCCGGCAGACGGGGCTCCGGATGCCGGGAGCAGGGCGGGGGTGCCCCGGCGGTGTGTGCGGACCGCGCTGCTCCGCTTGTGCCGCTCGGGAAAAGTGTCTTGAACTCCCCTTTTCCAGGCTTTGTTGTGCAGCCATTGTAATCGCTCTCTTCCTTCCCCCGGCCAGTTCTGCTCGTCAGGGTTTATTGTTCCCTCGGTCTTTAAATAGGCTGAATGAGGTCTGGGTGCGGGAAGGAGTTTTGGGGGTTAGTTTTGAGATGCGGCCATTAGAAATGGGGATGTAGCTGTAGGTTGTAATGAACTTGCTGGTTTCCTCTTCTCCCTGTTCGCGTAAAATTTAGGCCAAGCTCTGTTTTTAGTAAGTACTGTTCAGGACTTTTCGCCTCCGTAAGAAAAGTGCGATGTTAACTTGAGAACCCTCGGAGTCTTGGCTCGGGTGCTTTGTATAATTCAGGAGATGCAAGGTGCACATCTTTTTCAGTTTTGTATGGCAAAGGGCTCTTCTTAATGAAACTGATGCTGACTTGGACCTTCTGTGAAGTCTGCATCAGAAATATCTCCCTTACCCATTTAAATATGCCTCATACATTTGAATAGAATGCCATGGAGGAGTCTTCCTTATTCTTTCCCCAGTGAGCTACACATAGAGATAATGCTAATGAATAACCTTCAGGGCACTCTTCCCACTTCTCTGATTTCATGGTAAAGCCTGTTCTGCAGTCCTGTTTAATAGTGGAATATGCTGCAGAGTGTTGATAGTAAAAAAAAGTTTGGGTAGTAACTAAGATTAAGTGCTATCCTGAATGCACTTCTTGTGATCTCTTTGATTCTGTGATTTTCAAAATTGTGCTTCTAAACATTTTCTTTCACTTCTGAAGTTCAAAAAATTGTAGTGAGTTGCCAGCGCAAATTAGCATGCTGCTCTGCTTCAAAGAAGCAAGACTGCTTCTAGTGAGCCTTGGCTTGACACTAGGTGTCAAAAATGAATTGAAGTGACTTTGCCCCAGCCAGCATTTTTTTTTATTATTACTTTAAAGAATTTCGTCTGCTCTTCTCTAAAAGATTCACTAAACTGAAAGTCATCTGAGGCCGTAGTTCAACTGTACCTAATCTGTAGCAGTAATAGTGGCTTGGAGACTTCTGCAATTTGTGGTATCATTGGCACAACTTCTGGTGATGCATGAAGCAGATCAGCAGATGTACCCAGCCAGAAAAAAAAGGGTCATACCCAGATTCCCTGATCTAGTTTGCACTGGAGTCCCACAAATTAGAGCAGAGCTTGTCTGTGGAGTGGTGAAGAGCACTGGGATCATCTCAAAGAGCCTGTGAGGATTTGGTTGGCTTCAGAGAGGGCTGAGTGGGATGAAGCCAAGAAAGGGAGTAGGTTCAGCTGGTATCTCTACCCAGGCAGTGTGTGAGGCTCAGGGGAGAAGTGAGATATAGCTGCTCCAGGAGGGGTTCTTGTGCTGGCACGTGAGCTGTCCAGAAGCGGGGTGGGATTAAGCATACAAAGTAAAGCCTTGCCTTTTCTCCCTGAATTCAAGGCCTGGTTGGATGGGGCGTTGAGCAGCCTGGTCTGCTGGGAGGTGTCCCTGCTCATGGCAGGGGAATTGGAACTAGGTGATCTTTAAGGTCCCTTCCAACCCAGATCCTTCTATGGTTCTATGAATTCTAGTAACAAGTGTGGTTTTTTTCTTTAGTCTTCCAACAGGCTGAGAAAAATTTTTGAGTTCTTAAAAAAAAAATAAATCAAAAAGCTATCTCATATTGAGTGTATCTCAGTATAATATAATACTTGTAATGTTTCTATGCCAGTGGTCATCAAGCCCAGGATGTCTGGATCTAAAAGCATAACCTCTCTTGCCTGTAATGAGAGATAAATGATCTTACCTCCAGGGCTATATGTTCTTGGTGTGGTCCAGCTGTTGGAAAGGGATAATTAGTCCAGACTACAAAGAAATGTGTTGGTAGAGACTCCAAAGGAATCCACAGTGTGTTCTGCTAGGAGTGTTTCTGCTAGCACTACTCTTTCACCTCCACAAACACCACGAGCAAAACTGTCAAAAATGCTTGGCTTTTTCATGGTTGTTATGTTGCTGAAGTAACTGTGATGCTTAGTGTATGTTTTGGGTTTGGTTTTTTTTTTTTCTTTACTCTTTTAGATGTGTCTGTGCTGGCAAAACTTTCTGTGAAACTGCACTATGGCAGAAATTGAACAATTACGAAGGGTTTGTTTTAAAAGAAACAGCCTCAGAACATATTTGGTGTTTGGCTGTTTCACTGTATCAATAGTGCAAAACTTTTCTAATTACTCTTAAGGGCTTATCAAAGTTGATTTTGGCAGCCTGGGGCTGGGTTCACAGGGATAGATGCCTTTATCACAGATCTGGCGTAGTATGTATGGGTGTCAGTGTGAGTGGGAGGTAAAAGCTTAAATAGATGGGGCAACGTATGTTCTGCTTTCCTTTCAAGGTTCTCTCAGTTTTAATTCTCACAGATGTATTGCATTGTCAGAATACTGACAATTTTTTTTTTCTTTTTAACTATTTGTGACAGAACAGGTTTATTAAAATTGGGATATTAGAACTTTAAAATTGAATTAAAAACACTACTGTGGAAGAAACTTTCCTCGGTGTATTTCCTATCCCTAAGCAAAGTGTCTTTGAAAAACTATGAAGTAATTAAACAATATTAGATTGTAGTCTCTGGAAACAAAGGCATGCTTTCAGTGGGTATTCAGAGACATTGATAAATTTTCCAGTTTCATCTGAATTATTTTCATAAAACTTTATCTCTGAGGGCTTTGCACAGTAGTAGATGTTTTGTGGGAAAAGCATGCCTATGCCATATAGTGTGGACAGCCTGTATCCTGTTCTGACGAGGGAACCAGGCTGTGAGTGTGTTGGGATGGGAGATACAGGGAATTGGAATGTGTGACTTGGTATTGGTGACAAGACTGTTTCAGAAGTGTATTTCCTGAAGATATCTTTTGGATTATGGGTTAGGAAGGGATCTGTTCAAACCTAAGAGGAGCTTGCAAATTTAAACCTGACTTCTTTAATTGGCCTGTGTATTTCAGAAGACTAACAGTCAGAAAATTTTAGTGATTTTCAATGTTCAGTGTCCTGTAATGAATTTGATGTCTTTGATGCCTGATTTGTGTTATCAATGTTTTTGTTTTAAACTTGCTGTAGGAAATATGTAATTTTGTTTCCTTTTGTGGAAACGGTGCTTTGTTAATACTAATGACAATGGTCATATGATTCCTTGGGGCTTTTGTTTTAACTTCTTTGTGATTGATGCAGCTGCTTGGTGGTGTGTTCTGTAGTTGTGAAATGTGAGAGTTGTTTGGCAAGGCCAACACACTCTCCATTTTTGAAGCTATTCTGCTTGGTTTCTTTACTGTGAAATATTTTAAAATGTGAGAAAGCTTATGTACAGGTGAAAGGAGAAATGAAAATAGATTGTGAACAGAAGTTTTGCTTTCGGAGAAGTTCTCAGAGCCTTTGCCCCGACTTCCAGTTGCTTAAATTTTGGGGAAAACTTAAGACCTTCCCCATTTCCATATTCAGGAGCATCAGTCTTAGCAGGTGCCTGCTTGGACTGTCAGGTTGTGCGTTTTGCTCTCCCTTTTTAAGGGCCCCTGCTCTGGAGAGTGCCTGGGCAGTGATGCACATGGAAGGCTATCAAAGGGCAAAACTGCTGATGTTTTTGTGCAGGTGTGGATGGGACCAGAAGCAGAACTGGTTGTCAGTAGGCAAAGCAGCAGGACCATTTACCTGTGATGTCAGGCACCTTGCTTTGGCTCCTGCCTGCTGGTGTACCTACTTGTTTGTCTTGCCTCTTGGAAGTCTCTTTATTTGCCTGGAGGTGGGAGGTGTAAGCTGCTTTAGGACAGAGGTCCTGTCTAAGCTGTTCCACCAGGCAAGAAGAAAAACAGTTGGCACAAAGCTTATGGGAATGTGTTTCATGGGTCTCCTGGTTAAAACCGGGGCGGAGTGACTTGAGTGCCTGTCTTTGCTCGGAGGACTTAAAAGTACATGTTTTAACAAATAATGCAGTGCTCAGCCTCTCATCATATTAGTCCTGTTATGAATGTAAATTTCCATCTTTGCAGGGAAGCAAGGGAAAAACTTAATTCCTTTATTCTTGGTGAGGAAAATAAACTGATTTTATCAGTCTGCTACTCAGAAATCACAGACCAGGATTTAGCATCATGGCAAATGAAAACCATGTTCTGTGGAAAATGGGTTTGATTAACACCTCTATCTGGTCAAGTGCAAACTGTTGTTATGAAAAAGGTGAGGTGCCATGTAATGAAAAAATTCGGTAGAATTTTTGAGGTGTATGAGTAATAATGATTAACTATTAGAATCGTATAGGTCGGGGAAAGCAAGGATAAACATGTGAATTTCAACCCAGTTCCTTTTTCCTGATTGTTCTTTGGGATCTCCATGTGAGTGGTCTGTTCTAGTTTAAGTTGAATGTGTGCCACATGCATTTAATTTAGCATTGTGAGAACTTTGATTCTTTGGAATAACTGACCTTATCTGATAATGCTAATGTGAAATATCCAGCAGTATGCTAAGATGATGATCTGAAATATCCAGCAGGTTTTTACTGTACTGGCACAAACCCCAGCTCTTGAAAGTTGAAGTTCCATTTCAGTCATACATGATTTTGTAGTATGTTTTCTACATATTTAAATAATTCTGTAAGAAATAAATGCGAAATTTTTTTTTAAATTTTAAACTTCTTCATAAACTTGTTATGGATTGAAAATTAACTAGAAGATTCACACTTGGAGGGCAGAGTCTGATGCTGGAGGCTTTGGAGGCAGTTTGGTGCTGCAGGTACCTCATCAGAGGCACCTCTGGGTGGTCCTGCCTTGTCCCCCGATCTGCTGCAGCTCTGTTGGCAGAGCTAATGCTTGTGTGATTGCAGGGTGATTTCTTCCATGCTACTTATCTCATGGGAAACTTACCCACTCAGTGCTGTAGTTATCAGTTTGCTAACTCACCCTGTGGCTACACCTTGCTCTCACAGGTAGAAGCAGGAATGAAGGGAAAGCAGCACAGCTTCTTCCAGCACATGCTGGGGGTGAAGCATCTTTCACCTCAGCAAGGGCAGTCAGTGCTCCCACTTCAAACTAATCATGTTTCCAGATGCCTTTAAAGAGCTATCCCTGGGACTGCTGTTTTCCAGCTAGTTTTCCATCTGTGAAGGAGCTGAATTATCATAATGCATAAATTTGTATTTTCAGGTAAATGTTTACATTAAAGTGTGCATTCTGCACTACATTAAGGTAGGGGGAAAACTTTTGTCTCCGCTCTGGAGAATTCAAACACGGTCCTGCTTCCAGCTCATGGGTGTTATCTGGCTCTTGAAGGGAGAGGGAGAAATGGGGTTGCTCTTCTGCCTTGTCAACTTCTGACTTGTCAGTGCCTGAATCTCAAGCAGCCTGTGTTATGAAACACACGTGGTTCTGGGCAAATTTATGGCTGCCCACAGATTTTGAATAGAACAGAGGAAGTGAGTAGCACATCCGTTATTTAAAGAAAGCCACGAGTGGCACCAGAGTCCTACAGACGCTGGAATGTATTCTGTGTGTGTGTGTATATAATTATATATATAATATATATATATATATATATATATATATATATTTTTTAGAAGCTGATTCTCCACCACAGTGCCAGAGTTGTAGGAAACTTGTGTTAATAGTTTATCCCTACCACTCCTGTCCCTGATCATAAACTCAATGTTAGTAACTTTTTAAGTAGTAGCAACTGCAAGTTACAAAATACACGTGAGGTTGTATTGCTGACACTTATTAACAACTATATTTCATCGCCTGTTTACATTGGAAGCTTTTAACAGGAGCAGAGTGTTACCAGTTTTATTTTCTTTACTGTCGAATTTATAATATAGCAATGATTTTACAGCTAGAAACTTAATCTGGGCTGTTGTGTTTGCTGTTCTAAGCTTGTTTTTATACAGTGGAATTAAAGTTTTTCCGTCAGGGTGTATGTCCTGTGAGAGAGATAAACGAAAGAGTTTGCAAGCTTATACATTCGAACTGGAAATTAGGACAAAAGAATTGAAGGACAAATCTAGATAATTCAGCAATGTTGAATTTACTAGACTGCTTGAGCTGTCTTACACCTCTCCCTTGGGGCTGTGCAAATCCGACCTGTGTCTTGTGGTTGCTCACATTTGTCACGGGGGCGGAACAGCAAACATTCACTGTCACTGTTCTTCCTTAGGCTTGGACAGTACCAAACACTGATATCTTTAGTGGCAAAAGGACCGGTGTGGGGAGTTTGTGATCCGTATTTTAACTCCGAGTCTGAAAATCTTGTCCTTAATGTCCAGATGGGGAGTTTTTTTATTTAAAGGATAAGAGAAATGAGATGACCATGTTATCACCTGTCTTGGAGTTGGTGGAACTGCCATTAACTCAATCATTTATCTCAGTGATGTTGGTGATATCACTTGATACAAGAGAGCCTGGCCAGTATCTTTGCTAATCTTTTTTAGGAATGGTTTAGTAACTTATCTTAATGTAAATTTGAATGTTTGGAGAAGTTTGCAGTGAGGCTCTAAATGGACCATGGTAGAACTCTCTGGCATCTCTTTTTAGCAAGAAGATAGGGCACCCTCACATTTTCTGTTCCTACCACAATTCCTTATTTTTGTTTTTCTTAATATTCTAGCTTATGTATGTACCTGATTGTATTTAGGAGCCACAGTGATGCACCAAGACCTTGGTATGATAGTGCCTCACATGTGCTGAACAAAAAGGCAGTTTCTGTTCCCAAACCATACTATGCTACTGTAGACTTTCTTCCACTGTTTTTTTTTTTCCTGCGGTTTGTGGGATGGGTACAACTGAATAAAAGAACTGTTAACATTGTTGGTATCATCTTAGTAAGCATGTGGTCTAACTCTAGCCTGTGGTGGTAGCATTTTTCTCTTTCAAAACTTGTAGCCTTAAGGCAATTTGGTGGACTTTACCAGCATCTTCCTTCCTTTACCAGCCTTCCTTCAAGGGCAGAGGCTTGTGTGCAGTGTTATTGTAGGTGTGCTCACATGGCTGTACCTGCTCATGGAGCTCAGAGTTATGTGTCCTCTGAGAGCCTGGTGAAATTACTTCCCTGGAAAGGGCTGAGCAGATGTAAGCTAGACTTGCCCTCCTCTTAAAATTGATTTCTTGGGTGAAGATGAATGTGCCAGCAGCCCTAGTTTCTTTTGAGATGATGGCCGGGATTTCTTGTCTGCTGTTGGCTTTCTTTGCTGTTGGCTATTGTTCCCAGTTTGTAGAAGGAAGAAATATTTCAGTAAGGGGGTTGTAAACCTTACCTCTGTCACTCAGACATTTATATGAGCTCTTGTGCAGAATGCCAACCAAAATAAGCTGGAGTGGTTTAAACAGCCTAAATAATCACTCTTTGTATCGCTTGATCCTGAGTAAATAGGTTAGAAAGTACTTAAGAGCAGCTCAGCTGGAGCCTTCTGGCAGAGAGCAGGGACAAGCAGATGAAGGTGCTGAGCTCTTCCCTGGCACAGCTGTACCCAGAGGAGGGTAGAGGTTCACAAATTAATGGGCTGCTCTGCAGGTGGGAATGTGGCTTCTCCCTGCAAATAACCCTGTGATTACAGCTGAAGTAAGAAAATCTCAATTCATCATCCTCTTAGGGAATGAGTGTATTTTCTGGTTAATCTATAGTGATCTCCTGGTGTGGAGTGAAAGAAGTGGTTAAATTTAGACATGTTTCATGGGGATGCAGGGGATGGCAGAGATGCCAGGTGCTGTGGCACGTGGGGTAGTGCTACTCTGCAGCACTGTCCTGTCTTCCCCACGTGCTCACAGAAAAGTCCATGTTGTGGTTGTAACCAGCTCCCACTACTAGTTCAGACTGTTAATTCATTAGTAAAATTAATGGTAGGAGGGAGTTGGGCCAGAAAATGCGAATGTACAAGATAAGAGGTTGCATGGCAACGCTTTACGGTCCCGAACAAGGAGTCAAGAATAAATAATGGTGGAAAAAGAAATGGGAGGAGGAAAAAATGAGTGGGTTGGAGGAAAAAATGCTATCTTTGTATTGGCTTTATTGTTTCGGTGCCATCCCAGATGTGTCTAACAAGTCTGACATTGTTTGAGATTTTCATTACTGAGGGCCTTTCACAAGGCCCTCCTCTGTAAGGCTTGTGTGTGTCACTGGGGCAGCCTGACACAGCCTTGCCGAGACGCAGGTTATGCAAATGCTTTCAGGGGATGGTGGGAAGCCTGGATCCTACTCCCAGTTTTAGAGGGCTTCTTGCCACCAGAAGCTACTTTCTAACTTGTCTTTTTGGCTTTCTTCACCAAAACAACCTGTGTAAGAGGCTTCCTGATAAATTGCGTGTGTCATTCCTGACACAGTAATGTTTTAATTCCAAAATATGGGTCTTTCTGATCACTACCATGCATAGATATGCATATATAAAAAGTAAAATAATTTGACAAAAAGGAAAGGAAGAAAGCTTCATGAAATAAGACTGCAATAGCTGCTCATCTTCAGGTAAGCCCCTTGTTTTGGTTAAGAAGTTTGAATGTCTCATAGTGCTTCTGATCCCAAGATCAGAACCTGTGCTTTCCTATGTGATTTTGTTGTTAGGATTGTTTTATTGTTTTAACTGGATGAATAACTTCAGATTGGCAAGGGCTTTTAATGGAAAAAATATTGTTTGTTCATTGAATTAGAGAAGTGACTGTCACTTATTGGTAGTAACTGAATGTGAGAATATGAGTTGCCAAGTGTAATGTTTCAGTTTTTTTCTTTTCTGAGAGGAAATGCAGAGGAAACAAAAGCTGGCAGCATCATTGCCAGTATTTCCTTACTCTGCTTTATGTTAGAATGAATTAAAACGACTGCCATTGCAAATGACTCCTTGTGGTTTGGGGTAACTGCTTGCTGTTTTCCTTTGCAATTGGACATGCTATCTTTTCAGCATTAAAAGGAAATGCATTGTCCCCTCCTAAATCCCTCTGTCCCATTGTTCATGGCTGGTAAGATGACTTTTCACTGTAACTTTGTGCTCTTTCAACTTCACTGTGACTGGTGCTCCCTTTGCAAGTCCAACCAGAGCTTCCTGTTGGGGGGGGGATTTATGAAAAGCATGCTTGGCTTAGGATCATGATGCAAGGTATTAATTCTGTATCTCCTGTGACTTGTATGCATTTAGTGATTTACATAAAATGGTGGCTGTACTTCTGAGAGGGTGACTGCCTGAGTAGCTTCAAAGCAAAAATTAGCTCTGACGTTTTTTCTTCTGCACGGTTGTTGAAATTAGTTTTTATTTGGAGCTGTGATCTTGCAGAATTCTGTATGAAATGCTCCATATATGTGGAAAAGAGCAGGATGCCACAGATTTTTAGTGAGTTATGGGAACTTTCTCTTCAGGCAAGAAGTGGGGCCATCCAATTTTCCGCTCATGCTGGAGATAGAGCTCAAAGAGCTTCAGAAGCCAATAGTTAACTCTGTTGGAGATGCTCTATCCTGCAGTTCTTTAAAATATCATCTACAGTGAATAATAGTGTGCAAACGTGTGTGACAATTTTTTTTCTCTTCCCAAACCTTGTTCTAGATGTCAAAATTTACCTGGACTACTTGGGAATGGCGAAACATAGCCCTGGGATCCTGCCATGAACAGTAAGAAAGTTGAGATGCTTTGTGTATGCAAATAATAATTTTCTTTTAATGACTAAATCCCAGTGAAACTGTTCCTGTTCAATTAACACAGCTTGGCAAGACATTGTGTAGCTCAGTGTGGAGGTGCTCCCAGCTTTTCATGCAGTAAAGAGGCAGTACAGTAGGTCAGAGGGGTGGATCAGTAGGGGAGCATTCTTTGGGAAACAGTAACGGGGAAGTCGCTGCAGTCGCTATGGCACTGGAAGTGGGAAGCTGCTGTGGGTGGTGCATTAGGAAATTATTGAGGTGGTATCTGAAGGATGCTTTCCTGTAATGTGTAATTATATTGTGAGACTCCTTTGTTACCTTGTGTATAATTATATCGAGACTCCACTGTCATGGGATATCTTGAATGCAAATTAGAGTGAAGTGTGATTAGACAAATTAGTGGAAGAAAAAAGTGAATTGTGAAGTACTAAAGCCTGAATTCCAGGTGCAGTTTGAGGGAGGAAGTCCCTAAAACACTGGCTGAGGGAAGCTGTGTTGTTTCATTCTCACTGCTCTTGAATGGACTGCTGTTAGACAGGGAGCTTGGCTCATTAGGTCTTTGGTCTGAGCTTTCGTGTCTGACTTTTGTTTGGTGTTTTCCTTATATGAAACTTAGTGTTTAATAGATGTTGATTTAACAGACAGCAGACAGCTTTAAAGATATTCTCGAGTGTTGATCAAAATATTCAGATATTTTTGTGTTGTTGGTAGCCTGAGACTTTCTAGTTTGAAGGATACATAAATATGTATGTACATGCTCTGTGTTCTTTAAATAGCCTTTTCCAGATGTTGCAGTAGGCATCCTTAAAGTGATGCACTGAAAATTATTCTGATTAATTTTCCCAGTACAAAATAGATGACTTATGAGAGACTGTGTGGGTGAGTAGCATGTTTGTAAAGCATCAACAGTGTCTGCTGAAAATTTACACTATTTGTCAGCCTTCACTGGCACAGAAATTAGAAGACTTTTGTATTGTTACAAATTATGATTTGGATATAGTTGATTGGAAATGTACATCTCATGAAAACTCTTGTAGCTAAACTCTTCACAGCAGTATAAATACTTAATATGCAAATATTCAAATGAAAAAATACTTCACTTTCTTTTTTAGAACTCTGACCATGTCATGTTTAATTCTTCCATGGAAGTAGTATTTCTCCCAAGGCTTTCAAAAGCTGGTTTATATGCTTGATGTTAGGCACTGCTAATATCTTGAAAATCTCAGAACTCTCCTTTGATGAAAATAATTGTTAAATTGTTGTAGACCAAATTACAGAGCCTTATGTCAGTTATTAGAACAGCTGACAAAACCATTTAGTTCTTTGTACAAAGTAGTGATGTAGCGCGAGGAGATTCTGGTAAGACTGATTGCTTTTGGCTTTTTGAGAAGTTTGTCCAGCTTACTTGAAAAAGATAAATGTGTGTATTTGTAGATTATTAAATAGCGTTGAAATCTTACCAGAATGTAGCTAAAGCTTCAGTTTACTTTTTCTGATCATGGATTGACTGAGCTAACGATTTAAGCTGTGCTGCTGGAGGTAAAACATTCCTTCATTTTGAACTTTATGTGCAATTCAGCAAATTCACTGTTCGAAAGGTAAGAGAAGGAACTTTGCTTTCCACAGATCTGCTCTGACAAAACCCTGTCATTTCTCGTGAAGTTGAGAACAAATTATGTAATGTCAGAGAATAATCACTTATTAGGGATTATTAAGAAACAAATTTTAAGGGTGGAAATGATTCTCGGTACAAATTAAGACATCTGGAATGATCTTGGGCTTTTTGTTCCCTGCCAGTCATTTATCTAAAAGTGGTGTGGCTTCTTTTCTGACTTTTCTTTTGAGGTGGTTACTGGAGCCAAAAAAGCTGGAGTGTTGCTGTACTGGTGTTCAAGATCTTTGTGTTTGGGAGGTACTTGATGTCCACTTGTAGGACAAGTAGCATCAGAAAACCAAATCTCATTTTGCTATTAAAGCTGTCATGTTAGAAAACATCTACATGCTATTAACTAAAGGTAAACGACTAGCACGTAAATTGCATCTTATTCGTGTCTCATGTAATTTGTGTGGCTTCTGATAAGGCAGTGAGAGGTGTGAGCTGTGTTGTGCTCTGGATACATTTCTGACCTAGAGTTCAGTGGTAGTGTCCTTTTAAGATCTGCTCAAAATAGCTGTGGAAAATAAAGGAAAAGTAATGCCTTTAAGTTGACCTGCAGCCTGGTGTTCCCTTAGCTTCCATCTTCACCTGTAACAGCACTCCAAAATTAGTAAGCTTGCTGACGGTGATTGGAGTTTGAAATCCTGCTGACTTAACTTGGTCTAGGAGCATTTTTCCCAGGCCTTTATTTGCATATGTAGATTTTTCATCTCCCAGGGTTGTGGTTTAGGTGATGCCTGCAGGTAAAGGACATTTTTGATGAAAGTAACAGCAGGTGGGAAGGCTTGAAGTTGAGTGGAAAGTGATTCCAAGGTGGTTTGTCACATGGATACTTGAATGGTAGCAATAAGGAAATACAAGGATTCAGTTTCTCAGTGACGCAGGTGGTTCTGATATCACACACCTGATGGGGTGTGATATTGGAGAGGGCATCAAAAGGTTTTACAGCACAAAATGAGAAAGTGGGCTTTCTCATTTTAGGCCTTTTTGCTTTTATTGTTAGGTAGTGTATGCTGGCTATCCAGAAGTCACTTCTGAAGAGTGGAAGATTTCAGTCTGCTGAAGTGTACATTGTTTTACTAGGAAGCTTCATGGGATTTTACTTCCTGTTTTTATCACTTCTTTTCAGTGTGATGTGAACTGGCCTTTTCACTAACTCTTCTAGAACAGTAGGTAGCTGATGCCTCTAGATCTGTGGCACGCACTCCCCAGAATGGAGCTGCTGGCAAATGGAAGCAATCCATTTAGGCTAAGAGTCGTAACTTTGTACTTTCAGTGCTTTTGTGAGATAATGATTTAAAACCTTCCTCCAGTCATAACCACAGAGGCAGAAGCCCACATTGCCTTTAGTGGAGGAGTGGCCTGGAAAGATACTTTATCATCTGGACACAGACAAACAGGAATATGGGTGTTGCCATTGCTGGAGACCTGCTCTGGATTGTGGCTGGAGGAGTGGCAGTAAGAGGACAACAGCAGCTGCCACTGCCAGACCATCTGGGTGCTGTACACAGCTCTGAGTGATGCTTGGAGCTGCAGCTGGGGATGATGAGATGGTGCAGATGTTTGAGCCAAGGGCAGAAGAGACTGTCTGTGCTGCTGTCCAAGGAACAGAGCTGATGTGAGCCCAGGAGAGTTATTAACCTGTCAGGTCTTTGTGGCTCTGGCAGGCAGCTGGCTTGTCTTGCTTGTGCTTTCCGGTGTTTTGGGACACTGGTCCCTGCTGGATCCTTGTCCCCTCCTTGTGCTGACATCTTAAACTCACTGTCCTTGTGGTGTGTCATCTGCAACCTTGTCCCCGCCCTCCTTTGGTCCCTGGCTGGGATCACTGTGTGTGGAGATGGTATTTTTAAGGCTCAACCTAAATGGGAGAGAAGTCCATTCGTTCCTTGGGGCTGGATTATGCTATACTGTAACTGCTGAAGCTCCCAGTGTTGAGAGCATAATATAGGGGCATCCAGTCTAGGATTGATAGTGCAGCTATCCAATGTAGCATTTTCCTCTTGCCTATGGTACCCTTTTAAACTGCAGGTGTTTTACTTGGGTGTGATTTATATGCAGTGTATTAATGGCTCAGTCTGCTTCAGGGAATTGTTTTCTCTTGCTGTGTGAGAGAAATACCATACCAAGAAGCTTGGGTTTTTATACATAATATTCCTGAAGACTTCTAAGGTTGTATGAGCATGCTGAGCTTGTTTTGTGTTCCTAAAACAGGTTGAATAAAACTTTTATCAAACATATTTTTAATTACATTAGCAAAGACCATTCTATAATTGCAGTTAATGAGCGCTGCTTTTTGTGTGTAAAACTTTACTTCATACAATTACTAAATTTCTATTAGGATAAGATCTGTTCTGCTACCTAGAGTATAACTTTGACAGTTTGTTGGCTTCCTTTGTGACACTGAGTTTTTCAAAATGCAGTGCCTTGGCTGACTAAAGTAAATTGTTGCTTAAGTTGTATTTTGTGTAGTCTATAGTATGGGGTTTCTTTTGTGTCTGGACTTGATTTTTACTGAAAATGTTTAAGTACTTATATACTTCTAGCTTGTGGGTGGAATTAGTCATGATTCTACTTGTTAATTATTGATTATCAGGTGATATTTGATATAGGTTAATGCTGCTCTTGGGTAATGCAACTCTGATGCCTGTTATAAAAACGGGGAGGCTGTGCTGACCTCCAGAAATGTGTACAAAGTTCACACTGAAAACTGCCTGCATCAGGCTAGTCTACATCCGACTTTTAATAATAATGCTTTTTTAGGCACATACTTCTCGGTATTTAGAGGGAGACTTTCATATTGTTACTTATTTAGAGCTTAAAGCAGTTCTTTAAGGGTATAGTTTGTCAGAATTGAGCAGCTGCTGCTGAAAGGGTCAGTGCTGCTCTCTCTCCTCTACCCTTTGCTGAGCGGGTGCCGGGGACGTGCGGCCGCTGCCAGGACAGTGGGATCTCCTTGCTCCTCTGATGGGAGGCAGTGCTGGCTGTGCTGGGCTCTGCTTTCCCTCTGACAGCTGTTTGCTCTTGGACTGTGCAGCTGGATGGTTTGTGGGGTTCAGCACAAGGTAGGCATGTGATAGGTACATGGGACTGTGTCCTTCATTGGTGTTCCTGGGCTAGAATTCAGCCTCTTGCTCCCTGTGGATTTGGTGACCAGTCTGTTTTTCAGCAGTTGTGTTTTGTTATGTTTTTGATTCACGTTGACTGCTGTGCTGGAGGAAGGATGGTATTACTATGGTAGGTCAGGCTCAATCCCAGCATCTGCCAGCTTTGTGCTTTCTGAGCACCGTGTGGAAACTACTTCCCTGCTGTAGGAATGATGTGTTTGCTGAGGTCTGACGAGTGTTCCTCATGTTCCCTGTATGCTCATGTTGGCCCCTGAGGATGTGTGGACTTGTTCATTTAATGTCTTCCTAGACTGTACCCTGCACGCTTTATTCTGCACTCTTTGGCATGTCTTGTCACTAATTTGCTGTTGTTTCTGAAGAGCTGACTGCAACTGATACAAGTAACCTACATTAGCTGTGTGCACTATCAACCCTGAATAATCTGGAACTTTCTGACAGAGGAAACATAGTCATAAAAATGAAACGTTTCCACAGGGCATGGAAATTCACTATGTGAGTTGTGTTCAGTGGCATATGACCAATGGATGTAGTGTTTTTACTTATTTTGTGAAGTTGGAATTAGAAGTAATTTAATGCTGAACAATTTTACATGGGTTTTAACCACATCCCATTTAAATTGCCTTCCTGAATTCAGACTGAAGATTGTTAAAACAAATGTAATGGTTTATATAGGAAATGAATCATTATTCAAAAATATATATACTTCTTTTTGAATTTCCAAAAGAATGATGGCAAAATGTAACAGCAGCAGCAAACCAGAGATCTGAGGAACTTGCACAGCAGTGTGAAATTCAGCCTCCAGCTCCTGGCAGGGGGATGCAAGTTCCTGCTGGTGATCAGATTTGTCCTGTCTGTGACCATAGTGAGCAGCTGTAGGGTTGTAAGTGGAGGTGTGAATTTCTCATATTTCTATGCTGGGAATGTAGAATCAGTGGTGAGGATGATAGAAGCTCTACTGATAAAGGTGAAAGTTAACTAAAACTTTTCTAAGTATCAAAAATTCTATTTTAACATGGAATTTTTTTGATCCCTTTATACTGCTGTGTAATGTATTGGTCTCATTAGAGAAGCCTTTGCAATGCCCACAGGATGGTAAATTAAGGACTGAGACTGCAGTATCCATCCTAACTGCTTTAACCACACTGCACATCCTGTAGGGCTTCACAAATCACTGAGTGATGGTAGGAAAGCAATTCATGTGTATATGGTACTTTTTAAACATATCAGTTTTTTGTTGGAGGACAGATAAAACATGTTCTATTTACTCAGCAGACTTCTTTAACAGAAGAAAACCTGAAGTTTATTTGAAATGAGGATGTCCTGAGGTGCAGCAATGCCAGGAGTTAAGAACCACCTTATTCTACCAGCTGCTGTAGCATCAGTGGGAGGGAGTGGGCAAGTTAGATGCTGCTAAACAATTCTGTTTGATGCTGCCTCAGTTGTGGCATGTTTAAAGTATTGCAAAGCAAATACTGAATTTATAATTTATGCTTACAAATTCCATGTGTGATTTCTTTCCACTAAATGTCTAAATTTGCCTTAGCAAAATAAGATTTTAGACAGGCTCTTTAATTAGGAGTGCTTGTGTCTTATTCTCTGAAGTCAGAATTTTATTGTTCATGGTACAAAAGCAGCTGGAGGGGAGAGGATGATTTGGGGAAGCTTCTCGTTTCTGTTATGTATAAAATGACCCGTTATTTCAAAACTGTTACATTGATTTACTCTTTTGTGACTGCATTTAAAAATACAAGCTTTCTTTTGTATATTAAAGGTATTGACTAAGAAATAGGAATTTCTGCTTTGGTCTGTGAATTAATAGCAAATTGCTTTAAAGAAATATCCAATTCATACAGCTACTAAATTTTGATCATTCACTTCTGTTTATAAATGTAAAATATAAGACCAAAAATCTGAAGTGTGCCTCTTTTCAAGGGTCTTGCATACTTTATATTTGTCAATGCTCGCTGACAAATAGTGTCAGCAAATGGAAATGCTACAACTTCTTCACTGCCCTTTCAAGTGGAAGTAGAAGTTCACGAACCAGAATATAGTCTATAGTCTTTCATTTTAGTTAAAGACTGTAAGATGTACTCTTGAGACAGAAAAAAATAAACAAGGGGTTTATCAACTTTATTAGATCTTAAAAATGGAACTCATTAAGATTTTGGCCTCTTCCGTGCAAATTAATGTCATTATATCTTGCACATAAATAGTTTGAGCTATTTTTCTCCCTCTTAAAAGGTGGCTTTAATGAGTCACAGCTTCCATTTTAGTAAATTGTTCATGGGATAGGCAGGCTCAGGAACAACTGGGTTAAACCAAGAGATTATTTGAAAAATCTAGGGCATGTACTCTGTTCACTTGATTAGTTTTCATAATTCATCCTTGTTTCCACAGCAAAGAGCAGCATAAGGCATGTAAACAAGAAGCAGTTTTCTTGCTTTTGTGCTCCTTTATCTCTGTATTTTTACCAGAGACAGTTAGTGAAATTTAGAAAAAAGATATATTGTGTGTGAATGTTTGGAACAAATCTTGGTTTGTTTTGTGAAAACCCATGGGATCTGAGAGGCAGGTGCTATTTGGGGATGTCTGTCTGTGACTCTGCTTCAGTTCTTTTCTGTTTGACTACAGGTGCATGAAGAACAGAGGAGGTATTTCCGCTTGTCAGAGATGATGTGGAGAGACACTTTGTGAGTAACTGACATGTGTTTTCTAAAAAGCCCAAAATGCTAATGTGGAAATTATTTATTTTTTTTAATTCTGTAACTTAGAATAAGTGTGCTATTTATCTAACAGTTTCATTGGGGTCTGGAAAGCTGTGAATAGGGAGCCCTTCATGGAACCCACAGACAAAGCTGATTGTGGAAATGAGGAGCTGGAAGACTGAGCAACAGAATATTTTTTTTCATGAATGATTAACCATGATGTCCACCTTGTCTGTAGTGATCAGTCTACCAAAGACTTCTACTGTTGACTGCTCAAAGTGTTCTAGATAGCAGTAAAACCCTCGATATTGTGTATATGGGGAACCTTCAGTAGTGTTAACTTGGTTTGGAACTTATGGAAGCTTACTCTGCATGTCAGGTTATTAACACTGTATTGTCCTTGTCCAATTTTGACTGCAAGTCTGATATATTTGCCATAAAGATGATGGGAATAGTAGCAGTGAATAGAAGCTTTCCTGAAAGTTTTCAGTTCTTGTGTGCTGGAACACAACAATATTCTGGGATCATAAATGTAAACTACACTCCTAAAATATTACAGGAAAGGAAGAACCTCTATGACAGAATATAACTGTACCTAAATAAGTACTTAAAGGATTTGCTTTCGTGGAAAAAAGGTCATTTTTAGAGATCACAATTAGGTAATGCAATGTCTTACTTTTCAAATTGATTCCATAAATATGCTGTGTTTCTAGTGCTGTAGGCTCATCAGTCAGCTCATTCCTTTGGGGTAATTAATCCCAGTGTTTCCTTTTTTTTTTCCAGATTTCCAGTAACAGTTGTGAATTAAAGCAGCATGTTATTTTACAATTTTCCGTGACAGTCTTTGTGCCTTTTTTTTTTTTTTTTACTGTTGTTTATGTAAGTAAAATATGAGTTATGTGGTCTTGAGTGCTTTCTTTTAAACCATAGGCTTTGATATTCTGGAGCTACTGCTTTGTTCTAATGATAATTGTTTTAGGAGAATGGTGCCTTTGTGGACAACTTCAGTGCTTTTCTTGTCACAGAAGAGCTCAAGTTAGAAGAACTGCTCTTACCTCAGGCACCTTGATTTCTGGGTTTTTCTACATTTGTAGCATTAAAGCTACACAATGAATTTTTTTTTTCTTAAATTAAAAAAAAAATCCTTTTATTATAATAGACTAGTAATTGCTTAAACTTTTAGGTAGGGAAACAGTTTGGGTTTTTACCTGGGATTTGCCTTTTTTGTAGCCTTTATCTAAGAAAAAGATTTTTAAATTATTTTTAGGCTTTCCTCATCCTGGAGCCCTTTGCAAATTTTCTTAGATATGGTTTTTTGATTAGTTTAGGAACTACTTTAAAAAAAATTGTCATTAATGCTTAATTTCCTCATTCTTGTTCAGTGTCTGCAAATAGTGCCTGATTTGAAAGTCTGTGTTGCTTTCAGTCAAGAGAAAATCTGCTTCAAGATAATGTTGGCTTGTAGTCATCTTTCCCTTGGCTTCTTTCAGGCCCTGCTTGCCAGTTCAGGGAGGCTGCGTGAGGATTTCTTTCTAACAGTCTCCTGGCCAGCTGCTGGATTCTTTATGAAGCAGCAGGAGAAATCCTTGTGCTGATCCAGCTGACTTACCCAGGAGATAGTGTTGATTTGATTTACTGTATGATGTTGAGATCACTTTTTTGTGGATAAAGTCCATGAAGACTTTGCTGCAGTTGGCTGAGTAGCAACAATAATATGGAATATTATTTATTTCATTATTTTTAAAATAAGATATCTATATATAATTATCAGCTTAATAAAATGGAAATTGATTTTTTTGTTTGTTTGCTTTAAAACAAGAAGTATAGTTCAGGTATAAATGTTCCAAATATCAATCTACATAGTGTGAAATATTCTCGTAGTGATGCCACAGTTACTGGTAATACATGCATTTTTCTTTGAGCTTATTTACAGCTGTTGACTATATTTTAGTGTGGTAATTTTCAGAAAAGGCTCTGTGTAAAATAGGCAGCAGTTATTTTGTGGGGTTAGCATGAATTTGTACAGATGGCTGCTGTTAAGGACCTTTTAGTTGCATAGCAGTCAGCTTTTTCAGTCTTCAGCATATGGCTGGGTCAGGTTGTGCTCTGATGCTTAAGAGAGCGGATAAGGCTCTCAGCCAATGACACCCACTGTGGACACTGTTTTGGGATTTGCCTACATTAATACTCCTCTCTGTCAGCATTAGTAGCTGCAATAACAGGTAGTTATCTATCTGGCCAGTTCCATGAGTTCTTATGGGATTATTGCAAGGGTGAACGTGTGTAAGATATAATGGAAGAAGTTGTGAATAGAATAGAGTTTAGTCCTTGTTGGAGGGCAGATGTGCAGGAACTGGTTCCTTTTCCCAGTTCTACTTGATCTTAACCTTGACTTTAACCTCTGTGCTGTAGTATCTTTCTCTTTGAGGGGTATTTATAAAGTTTGTGGGCTGTATAAAGGAAATCGCTATTTGCCTGTTGCTGTTCTTTTTGTGGTTATTACTATGCACTTCATGTGTAGTATTTCTGGTGAAAAATGGAAAACCATTTCGCCTTTTGAATGCTCAAGCAGTGAGCTTTAAAGGGCTTGAAATATACACTGCAGCTTAGTCTATTAAGTTAAAAAATAGCTTTGCTAATAAAGAGCAGTTGTGCAAGAAAAGCCTTTTCATTTTCATGGAGTATTGACCCCTACATTCATAAACTTCATAAAATATTAATTCCTAAGTATACTGGATAATATTTAACTTAAAATTCAACCCAAACAGAGAGATGCACACCTGTTCCCAATGCTGGGTTCTTTTTTTTCCAGACAGGCTGAATGAGGGTGCCTTGTTGTACTTGACATCTGCCCATGTCTGAGTAAGTCTGATTTGTACAATAGTAATAGGTACTTGAGCTCTGCCCTTGGTAGTCAGTAGATTAGGGGTGTATGTGACAAGTTGGACACCGAAGGGACGTGCTGTGTCTAAGCTCTTCAGTTTCCTCATGAATGGACTAATATGTTCCATTGGCCTTCCCTGATCTCAGTAACCTCATAAAGTTTTATACTCTTAAAATAACTGACAGTCAGCAGCTGATTTTTTATGAGGATTTTTTTTCTCTTAATAGTGATGAGAAAGTGGGATCCAAATGTCCGAGTCCTGTTGTCTTTGTGAAACAATACTGGTTTTTCTTGTATTGGCTGGTTTGCTTCTGTGTGCCTTTTTTCTTACATGGAATGCTTATATAATCAACCTTGTGTCAGCAGAGTCTATTTTGCCACTGTGGATTTATTAAGTATAGGTGGTGATGAATGAGCTTTAATATGCTGAAGTTGTAGCCACAGGTGACTTATATTGGAGAAAGGCTTTATGAGGGATGGAAAATGCAGGTGAAATGCAAGTCCTTCACAGAACACTGAAGAGATGGTAAATCTATAAGGACACAAACATTTTAAGAACAATTCCACATCAAATTGATTAGATCCTTTAGTGCCAACTAATAAGCTTCATGGTATTTTGATTCATCTCGCCATAGATACGTGAGTTTACGTTTGGTTCCTTAAAATGCAAATTCAGACATGAAACAGTTGATCATCTGACTTAAAATTCAGAAGAATATTTTATTTAAAACAATATTTTGGTACATACACCTCAGCATAGTAAAAGTTTTGCGTTTTGCCACTTTATGTTCAGTGCAGTGGGTTAAGGCTGTCCTTGTGCAGTGTCCTGACCTGGGATCATGAGCACCTGCATGTGGAAATGGGTGCATTTCGGGTCCCTGCCCCATTTGAGGAAAGATGTGATGCTGTCCAACAAGGTAGTTTTTTCATCCTTGGAAATATTTAGGTAAAAGCTGGCTTTGGCAGTAAAATAAGGCCGTTGAAGAATAGAAGGGAAGTGGGCAAGGGAGGAGTCTTCTGCCAGCTGTAAGGCACGTGAGGTGCATGGGACTCACTAGCCTGCATCTTTGCACCCTAAAGCCTGGAGAATCACGTCAGTGGGGTTGACTGCAGGTGAAGTGCTGCTGGGGAAGAGCTCTCTGTCCCTGCTCTGGGTGAGGCTGTTGGCTACAAACTGCACCAGGCAGACTGAGCTGTATAGACACAAGGTAGAGGTTGGAGGCAGTGTCATCTTCAAGGTCATTGGTATGAAGAGAGGCTCATTTGGAACAGATCAACTTTAGAAATAATGTACAAAGAGAGGAGGGACCTCTGATGGCTTGTGGCAGACACAAAGGAGTGGATTAGAGCTTCAGTAAAAGAGTGTGCTCCAGCTGTGTATTGTCCTACATCTCCCTTAACGAGTGTATTCCCATACAGGTCTGGTTTTAAACTCTAGTTACATAAATCTTTATGTGAAATGACACTCCAGTTGCTTTGAAATTTAACAGTGACTCTGGTATTGTCAGACTTGTCACTCTTGGAGTTCAATTTAGGAAGCCCATAACTGCCAGAAGACGATTGACTTGAGAGTCAAGATCTGTTAGGGCACAGATGCTGGTGTGCTTAGGCAATGAAATAATCCCATTTTAGCTTGGGAACACAAAAGCACAATTGTGTTCCTGCAAATGTTATGCAGAGGTTGAAGTTGCTGAATGGTTTTGAGATTACAAGTTTGATTGCATTAAGACTGTATAAAGGTTTTTCTTTCTACATGTAACAGCAAAAGAGGTTTATATTGCTGCTGTACAATGTCTTATTGAAGGTTACAGTGGCTATGTAGTGAAGCTGTTGGTATTCTGGTTCAGTACAGGCGTCATTCTGGGCCCTTTTAGGGATGTTTTAGCATGATGAGAGCAAAGCCATAGATCTTTTGAAGCTTTATGTTCTGCATATTGGTAATGTGTCCATGGCCAGGTTGCACCTGTGTGTTAGAATGTATTTTTCACAAACCAGATGTTTACATTGCCTTAATAGTACTCTGTGTGCTGTACAAGCTAGCTTTGCAGTAGAATGGTTTACATAAAACAAGAATTACACTGATTTAAAATATGGTTTTGTATCATGGAGTTCAGTCTAGTGGATCCTGTTCTGTTAAAGTCTCACTTCCTTTTTAGTGTATGTGGCTTACCTGAAATTGCCCTGCTCGTAAATGGCATTTCAGGAAGTCTGAACTGATCCAGCATGTGTCTACAGCTGAATTTTGATGACCTCCTATGTGCACTATGAAGTGTGTTGGTTTTTTATTAACAAAACTGCCTTAAAATTTTGTCTTTGGACTGGTTTCGCACAACTTATGTTTTTAACAATTACTTTTGCTTCAAGGTGCCAAACTGAATATTTGGTGCTGATTTTTCTTTTTTTTTTTTTTTTTGGTAATAAGGAACAGTGTTGTAGTCTTCTCAACTAAAGAGAAAAATCCATGGAGAATATTTTTTTTTAAATGTTGTCTGATGCCCTCTTTAATCCTTGCTCCTAAGCAGCCCTGACTTAACAGGTGTTGCATGTGGGTGTTTGCAGCTGGTTTGGATAGCCTCTGGTGGAAAGGCCTGAGTCTCTGCTGTTCCTGTGCTTGCAGAGTGCTCTGCAATCACCTTGCACCTCTTGCCATGGTTAGTTTTGGTGGCTTTTGATCAGAGATAACCAACTTTTTGCACTGAGATTGCAAATGGCAAAGTGTTACTGCAGCTCACTTGCACTGGTAATGCTTAACCTGTGCTGTGCCAGGCTTGAGCTCCTAGTTCCTGCTGTAAGAGCTCATGGATAGTCTGGGGATCTCTGGAAAATCAAACTGAGTGCCTAAAAACCCATAGTTGCCATATATCATCACTCTGACTGCCAAGTGCCAGGACCATTGCTGACTTGGTGGTTTTTTGGAGAAATTATCGCTGCTTCTTTTTAAGGCAGTTTTGTGCGTAAGGGGTCCCGTGGAAGTCAACACAGAGGTGCTTGTTGGATGGTTTGCCAAAGGTTGATCAGATTGAAGGGAACAAATGTTGCAAAAACAGCAAAGCTGAACCCTGAAGGGCATTAGAAAGCAGCTTTTCATGCTTGATGGGGTGAGAAAAGCAGGAGTACTGGATGGATGCGCTGTAGTAATTAATGTGGCTGGAGGGACACTGCAGGAAGACATTTCAGTAGTTTCAAAGGTTATGAAATGTGGGGCTTGTCTGAAGCCAGAATAATTTAATTTTATGAAAGATGGGTTTTACCCGAGTAGATAACGAGGGAGAAAAGCTTCCATTTTGAAGTTGTTGTGGAAATAGTTCTGGAAAAATGTGTTGCCTATTTGCCAGTAACTCTCTACACAGGCAGCATACACTTGTGGAAGATGGCTTTTTCCCAATTTATCCTAATTGATGGCATAAATTGATAAAAGCCATTTAGCAGTGTAACTGCTTTTTTCTAAGGCTCTTGCTGGTCTGAACGTGTAAGTTTTTTTGAGAAACAGCACCCTTCGTGTTTCCTATGTCTTTTCTCTCTTGCCAAGTGAAAAGATCCTGCAAACAAAACACTCTTTCTTTACTCCCCCCAGCCGGCAAACAAATTACCAGTCAGGCAAAACTGCACGTCCCTAATGATGTACTGCTGCAGGCAAGATGAAAAGCATAAATGTAGATCTGTCCAAAACTCTATGTAGTATGTGGGTAGAAAAGAAGAAATGAAAAGATTATGTTGGTATAAGTATTGTCGCATCCACCCAAGGCTTTATAATATTAAAATGTCTCAGGACCTAGTTAAACTTTTGAATTTCATTTTAATTCTTGATGCTTTGTTGTCAAAGAGAACAACTAGTAAAGGTCAGTGTTGTGTTTGTTTTGGTTTGGGTTTTTTTGTAATACAGAATATTTTGATTATCTGGAATGTTTTGTGGTGACAAAAGTGACACCACAAAAGTGATTTTCATTGGAAAGTGATTCAGTTTAACACATTTTCAAGAGAGATTTTTGTTGAAAAAGAATAAAAGTGTATCCTTGTGTAAGGAGCATCTCCCATCTTCTCTACAACTACATTTTAGAAATTGGAAACTTGTGAGTAGATCCTTCTGAACCTTTTCTTCTACAAAGAGTAATTAGGTAAGAGAACAATTCAGTTTTCTCACTTCATTTACTGTTTGTGTTTCAAGTTAGACCCAGTTCTGCTCTCATTGCTGTTCAGTCTTTTAACAGATAAGCAGCAGAGCTTTGGTGCACTGAGGCTTTGGGTCTTGCATTGAAATGAAACACTATTATTATATTTCCTTCTAGACGGAGGATAAATCAGCTCCCGTGGGCTGCAGGGGCACAGCTCCCTCCCCATGGGCTGCACCAAGGGCTGCAGGGACATCTCTGCTCCGGTGCCTGGAGCACCTCCTGCCCCTCCTTCTGCACTGACCTTGGTGTCTGTGGAGTTGTTTCTCTGACATATTCTCACTTCTCACTTTGGCTGCAAGTTTCTTCTCCCCCTCCTCTGCCCCCCATCCTTCTTAAATACATTATCCCAGAGGTGCTGCTGCTGTTGCTGATGGGCTTGATGTTGGCCAGCAGTGAGTCCATCTTGGAGCCAGCTGGCATTGGCTCCACTGGACATGGAAGAAGCCCCCCTGCTACCAAAATCTTGCCATGCAAATCCAATACAAGAAGTTAATTAGAAATTAGCATCCTGGTTTAGCTCCTGCCTTTGCAAGCCGAAGGAAGACTAATTGAAGTTTATGGTAGCCAAGGGAGTAGCAGCAACAGGCAACACAGCTGAGCAGTAGGGAGGAAATTAATGCAGAAAGAGTTTGTGTACACGAGCTGTGGGGAAGATTGGGGTAAAAGCTTTTCATTGAAATTGGCACTTCTTATTATGTCACATTTTTTGTTCTTTTTTGACTTCAGACTTTTGAGTTGATGGGATTTATTCTTGAGTCGATTTTCTTTCTGCCACTGTTAATAGCATTGACATATTTCTGTAAAAACCTCCAGAGTCAGCTGGGAGATGGACAGCATGCAGATCCTCTGGTGTTGGAATACATTTTAGAATGTGTCTTGTCTGCTTTGTGGCTTTCTGTGGTTTAGTTTTTACTTTAAACTACGAGATTCATTTTCTTACAGAAAACAGAATGTAGACTCCACAGATCTTCAGCAGTCATTTAAAGCAGCTTCCTTTGTCCTGCCCTGCTGAGCACAGTTCAGTGTGGCCACTGTCATCTAAAATTATGTTTTACCTCCTTTGGTGAGCAGTGGAGTTACTAACCCAGGTGGCACTGGATCATTCTGTGCTCAGAGGGGAGGTAACAGCAGTGCTGCATGACAGGTGTGTTGCAGGTGCCTGAATTCCTGCAGAGATCTAAGTGGGTTTTTTTCTGGTTGGCAGCCTGGAACCTTTTTTTTTTTTTCCCATCTGGAAAACTGAGGAAACCTGGACAAACTAATGAAGAAGAGACTTAAGAAATGAAAGGACCCAGTTAGTGAGCTAATTTGTTCCTCCTGTAATGGACTATGTGATTTTTAAAATCAAACACAAAGAACACTCAGGCTTAGTCTTTAACAGTTCTCTAATCCCAGATTGCTGTGTGGTTTTCTGCTTTAGTTGATCCAGCTGCCATAGCATCTCCTTTTAGGTATCCAAAGGCCAATTTTAGAACAAGGAGGTAATAACAGTTGCTTATCTTCTGATACAACTGAAAAGGGATTTGTGTCCTAAAATATACTGAAATTAGCAGTTCTGTCTCAATTTTACTTTGCCTGCTATTTAGTATTTTTGGGCTTACTTTTTTTTTAGAAAGAGAAAAAACAGATTTAAGACTAGAGTTGATTACCTTAACCTAGAAGAAATTTCAGCAACCTTATTTCAGTGTCTTCCTTTTTTGAAATAAAGTTCTCATTTAAAACAATCCTTTGTAAAGGATTGCCAGCAGTGATAGTTTTGATTTGATGTTTGTCTGAGAAAGTGACTGGGATCAATCATGTGCTTTTCTTCACCACTAGATGAAACATAGGAGCCTGACTCTGAGTGTTTCAGTATGTTGGTAGGATTTATTTTCCTTTATAGATGGTTGAAAATATTACTGCATCAAATGGCATCATTCATGACTAGGATTTTCTGTTAGTGCCTTTTAAGACTTCCACGATTTTCATTTTCATTGCTAATGGCATTTAAATCTTTCATTTAACTAGCCTAGTATATTTAAAGAACTGTTTTGAGCATTCATCTTAAGAATAAATGCTCGATTATTTCTGTTCCAAGGGTTATATTGACATTAAGCAACCTTCTTTTAGCAAGTTTAGACTAAAGAAATCTAATGAAGTAGTTTCTGTAGTTTCATTGACTGATGTTGTGTACTTTTGTCTCAGTCTTAACAGATAATTCATGGAACAAAAGTTTAAATTATTGAAGTTATGTCTTGGCAGTAGCTAAATCATTCTTGAAGAATGACCAAACTCATCAGTATGCTGCTCTCTGCTTCCGGGGGGATTTTTCCCTACATGTTTGATCTTGGATTAGAAGCAACGGATTTTCAGCTTCTTTTTTTTTTTTCAAAACAGGCACACAAGTGCCTTTTGTCTGCTGGATGCATTTATGGTGACTTGAGCATATTCAGTCTCAAGTTTCACTTTTCAGACTTGTGTCTGGGTGGAATTCTTGTGTCCTGCTGTCGCTCTGAGTGCACACAACCTCTTAGCAGTGTTTTGGTCAGTCACGTTTCTGCTTAGCAGGAAAAATGGCTCTTTAATGAATAATGCTGTGAAACTTGGAAGAAAAAAATTCTGAAAACTCTTCTTAGAGCAGAGTTATCATGTATGTGTTCTCTCCATCTCCAAAAGCTTCCAGTCTCTAATAATCCCAAACAGTACCTACTCAGTCCTATTTCCCTCTAGTTATTCTTTTATATTTCATTTTGTTTAGCAGTTGTGCATCTCTCTGTCCATAGCAGTGATGTTACAAGTATTTTCTCTCCTTCTTAGGTCCATGAATTTATGTCCTTCATTGCCAGACATGTGCACTTGAATACTTTAGAAGTATGTTTCCATTCAAAATGTGAATGTTGACATTGTCATCTGAAGCTTTTTAAATATATTCATTTAAGAGTTAAAATTGGAAGATAAAAAACTGGGGAAAAAAGAGTGGATTTTTTTGAGGAAATGACTAATTTCTTACTTTATTTACTGGACACTTGTGCTGGTCACAACTGGTCACAGTATGATGTGTATGACTGTGTTAATGTTTGTTTAGAGGGAAAAGATTTCGTTACCCCAAAACAACTGAAGGATGTATATATTTGTGCCTTATTTGAACAGGAAAAACCTCTGCACCTGAACACCAAAAAAACTTGTCTTATAAAATTCAACCAATCAACCCCTCCCCCCTCCACTTCTATATTCCATTTTTTAAAGGCTAGAGGTGTTCTACCTGTGTATGTTCCTATGTGCAGTTTGGTAATACATTTCTGATTATTCTGCTGTCGTTGAACATCTGGGATGTGTCTGATTCAGTTTTAGTTCACTTGGATACAAAATCAGACATATCTTGGAAAGTAATCGCACAGTGGTGGAGCCTGTGCTGGAAAAACAGGATACTGTTGGAGTCCAAAAATTCCTTTATTGACTTCCACAAGATACTCAGTCTCGCTTGGGTGTTCATTGTATGGGGTGATCAGTAGGTTTTGCATCTGAAACAAAATGAGCTGCAGTTTGAGCTTGCTAATGTTGTTAAGGACATCTTGTAAAGGTGAGAGGTGTTGGGTTGTCTTTGCATTTGTGTCCTGCCCTGGACAGTGAAAGTTGAAGCAATTAAGTTTTCATGTGATCTTCAGAGGTGTTACACAAGTATCCTCCAGGACCAGCGAATGCTGTTCAGGAAAACAGCTCAGTTTTTCAAGCAGCATCTTGTACTGCAGCTTGGTGACTACCAAGCCCATAAATAGATGCACCTTGAAATCCAGACATCAGTATGATTCCTGCAGATAATAGCAAATTTAATAACTGTAAAATGTAGAAGTCTGTAACAGAAAACCCTGAGCTACAGCTACTGCTGTTCTGCTTTGTCACAATATTGTGTGTATATTTATGCCTGACCTTCCTATGACATTTCTGAAACTTGAGCATCTTGCTAATCTCCTTCCATCTTCCCAAGCTGTGTTATCACATCCAGTTCCATCATGTTGGATTCCAAACGTTTTCAGCATGCAACGGCCCTGTTCCAAATTCCAGACTTCTAGTTTCATTATTCTGCTCCAGCTCACCCACTACAGGGTAGTTGAATCCAAGCTGACAGCCAGGTAGCTGGAGGTGTATCAACCAAAGATCTGGGAGGAAAATCAATTTGAAGTGAATGTGTTAAATCTTCAGACAGTCCCAGTTTGCTTCTGTTGTCCCAAATTGCACAGAGGCCATGTATCAACAAGTCAGCAAGTCCCTCAGAAGCCCAGCTGGATGAGGAGAGCAAAGCTGTGTTTGCAGGTGCTTAAACGTGAATTGGTGTGACTTTAATGAGTCAATGTGGGATTGAAGCAGAACATGAGAACTGAAGGAGAGGAGTTTTCAGGCTTTGTAAAACTCTTCTAGCTGGAGCAGCGTCTTTTGGCTGTTGTCTGGGTACCTCTTTGCTCTCACAGTGAGGTTTTCTCCTCTGTTGTTCTGTCTCCCCAGTAATTAGAGCACCAACGTGACTGTGTTCATTTCTGTTTTCAGATAATTAGAGCTGGGCCCATATAGCAAAATACACGGTTGTCTGTCTCGGGTTTTGCTCAGAGCCTTTGCCAGGACATCACTGGTCTGTCATTGGGAACCGGAAATCCTTCTCATTGCTGCTCTTCAGTGGGGTGACAAAGACCTCGGCTGATGAGGAGTAATTACATGTTGCCTGCTGGCTTGATGTGCAGTTGGACCAGCCACCTCTCTGCTGTACATGCTCCAGGAGTAATGAGGAGTGATGCTGGAGAACAGAAATGGCCTTGTTCTCTGGACAGTTAACGTACTGGGTTAGAAGACCAATGCAGAACTTGGGAGCAAAGGGAGGGAGGAGGGTAAATGAAGGGAATCGCATTGCTGGAATTTGCTGTTAAAAAGAATTTGTGCGTTCAACACCAGAAAGCCAAGGCATAATAATTTTAGTTAATTTTACTTTTACCCTTTGGATTCTGTATTATTTCATCAGATTAGAGCAATGAAGTAAAAGCTTAGTCACACTGTGCCTTGTGTGTTGTTCTGGGGTGTTGATTAAAAAGAATCATAAATAGGCTACTTATCTACACATACTTATATTTAGTTATTTTACATCGAGGTCCTTGATACAATGTCTGAGAATCCCAAACAATTTCTTAACTGTTTATTGAATGTCATTATTTAAAATACTTAGCAGTCTTCAAATAGGTATTTTCTTTTTATTGAATCAGTCTTTGATGTTTATATTGATTATTGCCATCTGCCCACTCCCCCCAAAAAAAGTTCCTGAATGCAAATTTCAGAATCCAGCAAAATTTTGTCATGTTTTAGAAACTTCTCCTCAGAGACTGCTTTTTGTGCAGCAAGGTGTTGGTAGTTTGCTTATGTTTTGACTTCAGTGAAAGAATCAAACAGAGGAAGGTGGTGTGTTTGTGCGTGCTGTTGCTTGATTTGGGATATGAGCCAGAACATAAGTTTACAGAAATTTGATGAGAAGCACTAAAGAAGGAATAGTCTTCTCTAACAGTTTATGTAAAACCTGTGGTCCACTAGTTGCTGTACCTGTTGGTTTCCCTGTAAGTTTATTATTCACTGGACAGTTTTTATTTCAGTGTTTACAGAAACTCTTGTGGCAAACATTCATCTTATCTCAAGCTACCAACTGCATCTTACTTTGAGTTCAGTACTGACCCTATTGAATAAACATCTGACTTACTGCCCTGCCTTCCTCCCTTCCTAATCTGACCGCTGTATCCTGTGCTTTTGGATTTGGAATAGCATATGGCTGGCTCAGCAGAGATTTCCCAGGTGTCCCCAGAATTAATCTTGTCTTCTTTTCATGTTCCCAGTATATGCTGTTCAAAGACCTCAAAAGGTTCAGCTTTCAAGGATTTTAGTGTCATGAAAGTATTGAGTTTCTTTGAGATTGCCTTTGAATTGCTAGACACCAACACTGCTTTCAGTCTAGGTTTGAAATTTAGAATCAGTGTTCCAAGTGAGTGAAGAAATACTTTGCTAAACTGCAGAAATCTGTTCAGTTCTAGTTCTAAATGTCTGTAAATACATGGGCAGGCAGGAGCAGTTCAGGCATGACTGATGTCAGTGCATGACTCTTTTTTTAAATTATTTTAACAGTTGGTTATGTGGGATTATAGCACTGCATTTTCCAGGCAATGCTTTGTGCCATATGCAGCAAGACTTTGTTCAGGTGGTCGCAGTCACATTTTTCCTGGTCTGAGTTGCTATCATAATTCTCCTGAAGTATTATTGCTCAACTTTGCTGTTATATTACTGATTTCTGAGGTTCTTGGAAAATCTTTCAGGCAAATAAGATGTTGTTGCAGCATGACTTATGATGTTGCTTGTGATGAAAGTCATGTTTTGTATTTCTCATGATGTGTGTATACCCTCCTGCATATTATCATCCTGCCTTGTGTGGGCAAAATCATAATTACAGCATCTCCAGAGAACAAACTGCTGAACTTAAGAATGAGCAAAATATACCTTAATTGTAAGAACACGTTAGAGCAAAGCTTTGTTTAACAAAGGTTTTGCTTTGTTTAGAGATCCAGAAAATGATTATAAATATATACTACAGAGAACTGAATATGCATAGTTGAAAGAATATGCAGAGGCTTGTGGGAAGCTGTGATGAACAAGTGGGGATGCATATGGATGTCCTTGCATGTCACTTGTCTTTTGTTGGTTCTGGTGCTTGTACATACCTGGGCGTGGTCTTGGTTTTGTCCGATGCCTACACCAAACGTCCTAATTCCATTTTAATTTCATATAGTTCGACTTTATAGTTCAAAGTTACAGTGGAAAATTATAACCAGAAATATCTACTTTCTGCATCAAAGATTCTCTAAGATTGGAGAATCACTAGATTGTCTTGGGAGGAACAGTGAAGCATCTGAATTGATGCTTCACACTTTGGAGTAAGTTATCCACATAATTTGTTAATGTTATTTCATACCTAATTCTGTGTCTTCTTTCTTCCTTCAGTGAAACTTTTTCTGCTTGAGAAATTGTCAGTGGAAATTTGACATCTAGAAACAGTTTTATATTGAAGGCTTAGGTTGGGAATGATGAAAAATTTCTTGAAGTCATAGCTTAAATTCATCCTTCCGTGTGTGCTTAGCAGTACAGATTGTATTGCACACATCCAAGTACAATACAGAGAGAAGGGGGCTTATAACTGTTCTCACATATCCACATGTGTGTCCCTCAACAGTATTAAGGACACTTTGGTAGTGGAAGGTAAAGTGGTGAAGTTTGATTGCTGGCCTTGTATGTGACTGCTGGAGCCTTTCTGTACAAACCACTTCTTTTTAAACTGTTTTTCTCAGTTGCTTCTGTGAATCTGTGTCGTAAAAAGAAATGGTAACTGGAAAGCTGATAGTGGGAGAGCGGAAACATGTTATGTGATTAAGGCTCCTGTGGGTTTTTTTAATATGCAGGTTTTGGTGGTTTGTTTGGTTGTTAGGGTTTTTTTTCTTTTCCACCAAACATCTGCTAGTTTCATGTGAAGCTTTCTCTTTACTGTGTTTGAGAGCTGGTGAATAATGACCCCACCTTTACTGTGCTTTTTGTGGCACTGTAGACTCTTAATGTATTTCTTCTTGCTTGTCTGCCTTTTGTGCTGTTAAATGTTGATCCCTGTACAGAAGCCATTGCACAAGTTTTCTCATCCTTTCCCCTCTCTGCCTTTCCTAGTTCCTTTGCTGTAGCTAGTGAGATGGGGCAGGGAGCAGAGCAGCTCATATCTCAGATCAGGTAATGTGGCGGAATGGTGCTATTTGTCAGCAGGTGTCACAGGATATCCTGAGTTGGAAGTGACTCCAAAGGATCATCAAGTCCAGCTTCTGGGCAGTACAGGCTTAGGAACTTTTAGGCTGGACACAAGCTAGTCCAAGCTTGCAGGTCGTAGCTATGAAGTTGCACAGATCAACCAAAGCTTAAAAATAGTCATGTTTTGCATCAGTTTCATACATGAACTGAGTTTTCTGATTGTATTGGTGTTTTTCTCGTTTAAAATGGGAATGTATTAAAATATCTGTCTTGTAGAGTAGTTCTTGTGAATACCAGAAGGTGGCATAACAGATTTTCCTAAAATGTTTTGATTGCAAGAAATGCACAGGATGCTTACTACACTTATTTTAAAGCTGAAATTTTGATCTAAGGGAAATTGGATCAGTTTGGACCTTAACATTGAAGGAATTTATTTAAAGGTGTACCCATTCTGCTTTTTTTTTCCCAAATGTGAAACCTCTGGTGAGATTCATTCTGGCTTTTATAGCTAAAGTTTTTGAAGTTGGAAGTAGTTTACTTGAGAGTGCAGGAGGAAGGAAGGGATTGTCTGTCATGTCTATAAGTGCAATTCTTTCCTGAGCTGTTTTACAGAATCCCAGTTTCCCATGAATACATTGTTTAGATATTTTGCTTTACCCATTTGCAGAAAGAGACCAATTCCTGTATGTTTTAAGCTCTTCTTGTTATCTGGTGCTATGAAAGAATAAATTATTAGTATAGTAGCTCATAAATTATAGTTTTGTGCTGTAGCAGCTCTAACCACGTGCAGATTTATAGGTGTGCCAATGTTGTGTTAGAAGAGGTAAGTGAAAAGCATGCAGAAAAGACCAATAAGCCTTTAAATGACAATCTGTTGTCAGCATAATTTGAATTTCATTCTGACAAACAGGAAACTTAGTCTTTGTGCAGCGTTACCCTGCATTTAATGACAAGCTGATGTTATTAGAACCCATTTCATTTGATGCTTTCCTTATTAGTCTGTCTCTGGGGCTGTCATCTTCACTGTGGTGTTGATCAAAAAGTACTTAAGTATACTTTAAAAATAGGTATTGTTTCCATTCAAAGACCTAGAGGGACTTACTCACAGAGAGAGTGCATTGGGCATAATTGGCAAGGTTCTGGCAGTGGAGGTGTCTGTGCAGGGGTGCCCTGTGAGGGATGAGGCCGTGACTGCCCTGTGCCAGACACTGCTAGGGTTGATTTTGCATTAAAACTCTTTTTTGTTTGAATAGTAAAATTAATTGGTGTAGGACAACCCTGAAACTTTTGAAGGAATGAGATACATGGGATTTTTTCTCTTTCCTTCAGCTCCCTCTGGCAGACAAACACCTGAATTACAACTGCTTTACTTTCATATATTTCAGACAAAGGCTTGTCCCAGCTTGAAGTTATCACAGTTGCTTGATGTTCTATATGTGTGCATCAAAAAGATATTTTCAGCTGTAGAAAAGTACATTATTGCAGCTGTAGGAGGTGCTGAAATACCAATATTTCTTGGTTTAGCTGACTGTTGTACTGCTTCTTTGCTCACCACAGCTGTTCAATGCTGTTTCACCCCAAGGACTTCTACACCACATCTACTGATTTATTTTTTTTCCCCTTCTCTCTTATGTGGTCTACCCTGAGCCTACTGTGGTTCATTAGAGCAGCACAGATGAGAAGGATATGACTGTTTTGCACAGGAGCCTTGAGTTTTTGCAGAATTTAGACCCTTTATTTTGCTGACCAAGCCTCTGGGAGGTGGGTGGAAGGAAGTGGTGCCGCTCCAGTGGCTGCAGCTGTCATGGGCTGAGCCTTCCACCCACCCCTCTGCAGTCCTCTCCTCCTCTGAGCATCACCGATTTATTGTCAGTTCTGTGTCACTGAAGGGTGGTTTTGCCAGGTGAGGGGATGTGGTCACATGTACAGTGCTATAAAGATGTAGAAAACTGCCTGGAGTGTGTGGAGTGCTGGTTAAATTTCTCCACGGTGGGACCTTTAGTAGCTGCTCTGTGGACACTGGAGAAAGCACTGAAATTCAGTTTCCAAGAGTCAGATCTTTGAAGTGTTATGAAATAAGAGCTTGTAATCAGGAGACTTTAAACTATTTAAGTATTTCATAGCTTTTAAAAATGCAAATAAGATTGCTGTTCTTCTGTGGGCCTTTCTAAAAACAGCTTGTACTTAGACTTTTCTTGCTATGTACAATTATTTTATGCAAAGCAGCATGTCCTGATTTGATCCTAAATTATCCAGATAGTTACACTGTCACTAAATAGGGGTATTGCAGCTTCAGAGTTCTTCCAATCTGCTAAGTGAATATCTTAAAACTGTCACTTTAAATCTGCTTTTGGAAGTGAATTAATAGCTCGTACGTTTGCCCAGCATAACAAATTTGAAATAAATAACTCGCCTCATTTGAAACTTTGCCTAGGAAATACAGAGTTTTCTTTAAATTTATGTTCTCATAGCTGCTAGACAAGAAAGTAGTTTGTAATTTTATTTCTGTAACTGTTTTGCAGGAATTTTGACATTTGATGATTTAGCATTATAATATAGTGGTGTATTTCAGAGAAATGGAACTGTTTCATATGAAGAATTGTTTTTTGTGATCATGCTTTTTTTTTTTTTTTTTTGTCTTCTGGAAGAATCTAAATGTAAGCAAGGTATGCATTTTTAAAGTCTCATGTGTTATTTTCAGTGTTGATGACAACTAAGATTGTGCTAATTCTGTGGCACGAACACATTCATGGATTTTATACCTTCCATTCAGCTCCATTGAGTGGATCTATGTAAGTGTCTCTTTTGTGATTCATTCAAGGAATCCAGCCAGCTGCAGTGCAGTGGCCATGGGCAGCATGGTGCAGCAGCTTCAAGTCTTGTTGGAGAAGATGCATTCCTGCTGGTTTTTTGGCTCCTGGGTGGCACACAGCAATTTCTGACAACCTGGACTTGAAGCACCAACATCTTTCTCAAAACCTTTTCCATTTCATTCTCTGTCAGTCTTCCAGAGGGACTCTGGCCTTCAGATAAAGATGCCAGGGTGCCCACAGTGGAGATTTGGGGATTGTGGGTTAGTAGACATCAGAGGTGACAGAGCAGTGGGAATTCCTGTGCTCAGGAAGAGTTTGTATTTTTGTCTTTTAATGAAGTTGAGTCATTACAGAAGCACACAAGAGCAGGTGTCAGGGCTTTATTCCTGCCTCCCCGTGCCTGGTCTTTTCATCAGGGACACTTTGTGTAGGTGTGAAGGACCACAGAAACTCACTCCAGTGGATAAGGACAGTAAGGCTTATGAATGCAAAATGACTAACAGATTCTTTGTAAATAATGGAAGAATGAAAGAAAAAAGCCTGCAAACTTTAATTTTAAGAATATTTTCATAAAACTTTACCCAACACATGGCTCAAGTAGTTTGCACTTTGCTGTCTGTGGTGCAGGAAATACTGAACTTGTTAGTGGCTGGTGCTCAATCCTAGCCTCTGTTTAATTACTAAATTGTTTAATATATTTGCATCATTTAAGTCAGATGTGTAAATGTGTTTAGTCATACTTTACTGAAATAAATTGTGCAGCCACCAGACCATAACAGCTGTGGAGAAGCTGTTTAGAAATAAATTCTTTGTAGTTCACAGTTTGATCTAATAAAAATAACTGTTGCTTCAGACAATTATCTTCAGCAGGGTCAGTCTGGCTGCTGTGACTGTGCATTCGGGTTTCTGTGTTGATTTATTAAATATAATCACCTGGGGAAGATGAGCAAAGTTCTCTGAATAAATTGGTGTTAATTCAAAAGCATTTGTTCTTAGTAGTGTGTTGTCAGCAGAGTACATTGGCTTAGATCAAAAATTGGAAACCTTCATTAACTCACTTCGGTTTTACCTCCTATTAAGTGTTTTAAGACCTTATTTTACCTAATACCTTTTATGTAAGGGTAATTTGCCCAAGCAAAGCTGGTTTGGTTTTTCTGGGGTTTTTTTGCATATTATAACCTGTAGCTTGTAATTAAGTTAACAGTGCATCTTGACTCTTGAAAGTGATTTCTTGCTAGAAATCTTACCTCAATTTTAGAACAATCCCTCTTCAAGAATACACACAAGAAAATGCAGGGCATCCACAAGTGGCATAACATAAAAACCACTTTCATAGCCAGAAACACACACTTAGGAATAGATTTAAAATATTTGAGACCATGAGTAGTTACAAAATATACCTGAAACAGAATTTAATATTTTAATAAATTAACACTTCCAAATATTAAAAGTGTGAATACTGCATGGACTAAATTTGCGCATTTCTTGTTTTCCCCCTTTTTCCTGAAAGTTTTTTGGAAGCTGACTTAAGGTTTAACTGAAGTTATTTTATTTAAATTGTTTTAAAAATAGCTGCTTGTGGCCTGATAGGAAATGGTGTTTGACTGTTTGCTGTTCCTGAATAATTTCAGAAGTTTCATACTCAGACTGTCATTTTTTTTCATTAATGAATGATGCAAAGACCAGGATAATGGGGTTTTGAAGAATGTATGAAATGAAGAAATTAATTTCTCAAAATGATTCCTGCTCAGTTGGACGGTTGCTGCCTGTTTGTTGAAGAACATACATTTTGGTAGTCTCAAAATCGTGTGAGAATTTGAATCATTCCTAACTGTAGTGTCTGGGAAGGAAGGGGAAGTGACTGTGTCAGATGCAGGGTAATATACATTTGTCAAATTATATATAGAAAAAATATATGTGTGTATATATATATAGTATGTATATTTATATACATGCTATATACACAATCCCATATATATAGTATGCATATGTATATTTATGTATAAAAATAATGTTCACTGAAATGATGCATCCTAAAACGTTACTGCAGCAATTTCCTCATTTATGTAGGAAAAAATGCTGAGTAGGTGGATGGAAAACTGCAGTACTTCTTGTTAAACACGTGGTACATGCCCTGACTGCTTAACTTAATATTTAAAGATTTGGGGATTTTTTTCCCCTTGTTTTAGAAATGGCCCTGCACGTATTGCTATAGAGATGGGAACCTGCACTACTTACAGCATTTTGACAGCAGGAGGGGTTGGCTGCAAACCCATTTTATCTCACTTCTTTATGCTTTATGATTGTTCCTCGTTCCTTGAGCAGTCAGGCCAATTTAAGAGAATTAAATATATTTGATAGTAACTACTTTGTAAGCGTCTCTTCTCCATTTATGAGGCCATGTGCATGTTGATGTCTTCAGTACAACTGCTTCCAAAAGATGCTGTAACTTATATCTGGTGTCTGAGGGCTTTTTTACCTCCAGTTATTAAAAAAAATTCTCTGGGTCAGCATAGTGGATAGTAAGTCAAAGTAAATGTGTAATTGTCAGAACTGCCTTGAGCTGTTTTAAAGCTTATTTCTTAATGAAATAAAAAAAAAATAACTGAAACTCTGTTTCTTAGCAAGATAGATCCTTGGTGTTTCTAGAATAGTTGCAGTTTCAGTAAAAGCATTGCCAGGTGGATATTGCCAATTTTTCTCTATACTTCAATATTTGTGGAATGTTACAGTATTACTGCAAGAGGACCGGTTTCTGCTGGATTCCTCCTTAGGCAGAGATTTGTTTTCCCTTCATATGAATTTTGGTGTGAATATTTTCACAATATATGGTCAAAGAAATTGTATTAATTAACTGACTCATATATAGGGCAATACTGTCAACACCATCTTTTAATTATTCTCTTTCAGTAATTGGAGCAGCTGCAGTTTAATAGACTGAAAAGCCAGAGGTAGAGGCATGAGAAGCACCCATGTGAAGGGGAAAGAGCTGAATAAGGAAGCCAATTAAACTATCACACGGTCAGTTTTTTTAGGGAACCTGAAGAGAAATTTTATGCATCCTTATTTGCTCCTTATTTGTTCAGTTTCAGACTTGTGTCTTTACAACCATATTTAAACTGCTGAAATGATTTGATATTGAAATTATTATTGCATTTGAGCTCCATTGCTTTGGGAATACTTTATTGGATTTTGGAGGTTCTGCTTTATTTCATTCTGTATCAAAAGGCCTTGTGTAGTAGGATGCATCAGCTCAGCAGGCTGGTAGTTTGAAGATATGGAAAAGATCAGAGCAGTTCCTCCCAATGTGAAACTGATTTTCTGCCTTCAGTTCAGAGTGAGCTTTGCTAGTGCTAATAAATCAGGGGGGTTGTCATATAATAACAAATACCTGTTTTAAAATGGAAGCAGGGGTTTGTCTCAGTTTTTAGAACATCGGTGTTGGGGAAAAGAATCTCAAAAGTTTAAAGATGTTTACTGGTCTTACCACCACCATTTGAAAGTGTTTGTGTATCTGAGTCTGGTGTCTTTTGTTATACAAACACTTCACGAGCAGGAAACAGTCTAATATTAAACACATAATATTTGTGACACAAATATTTAGACCTTTCTGTTTAAATTTGTAGATGAAAATAGGAGATGTAAATCACACTATCTCTGTAACTTTGACTGTTTTTCTTTCTGTAAAGCTAAAAGAAGCCTGAGGTTCTTGAAGTGAGAAGACTTTTCAGGTCATGCTAGAAACAGTTTGCAAGACTTGAGAAAGTTTCCATATAGCATAACCCTGTTTTCATCTAGTGCTTTCAGTTCCTCTGATACTTAGTAGATGAATAAAAGGAGAGAGGTAAGTAGCTTGTTAGAGTGGAACAGCAAATTTTTCTAACTGCACCAAATCACTTCAGTGAGCAAATATTTTTTTCAGTTTTGTTTTTAACGGACTGAGGAAAGTTAAACTCGATCTATGCAAACTGATGAAAATCCAGCGGCATTTCTGGAAGTTGACTTTTATTCTGCTTAGTTTTCCTACAAAACTTCATGTGGCATTCCGAGGCTAAGAATAAATATTTTCACACTAGTATAGGTTTACGTTGCCTGGGCTCTGATACATCTTTCTGCCTGTGCCTTTTTCTTTGAACAACCGTGAAGAGAAGTCTTATGGGAAATGCAGAGATAGTTTTAAAAGTTTTGTTGGATGTATACATGCTCCAAAAATGTAAATGTGGTGGGCTGTAAGAGGACAGCATTTATTTTTGTAATGCAGGTAAAAAGCAGCAAAGGCATACATGTTGACAGTCGGTATGTACGAAGCAGTGTGAGTTAGCGTTCAAGTTGCACAAAAAAAGGAAGAGGATATCCTAAGGAAAAGGAGTCACAAGGGACGTGGGTTTAGCTGCATTCCTGCCCTGAAGATCAGGGAGGGCTTGCAGAAGAAATGGTGCTGAGATCAGCCCTTTGGCAGGGGGTGGTTGGGTTTGTGTGTGACTTGATCATGTGCTTGCTGAGCATGGTGCTGAGCGCCTGCTCCTCTCATTTGGGGCTAAATCTTGGTCATTGGTCAATGGTGAAGCAGGATTTGGGGTGCAGGGGTGGAGGAAGAGGGTTAAGAAATGCTTTGCTCTTTTAACAGCTCTTCAGTGTCCCTTCTCACTGTGGGATCAGAGCCTCACTGCTGTACAGCCCCAGTCAGTAGCTTCTGGCCTTCCTTAACATCTCAGGTCTGTAAAGTGGCATCTTGGGATCTTGCCTTTGGTGGCCTTATTTACTTTTTTTTTCCTTCTTATGCACTTCTTCCTTTTCTTTATGGAGGAATTTTCTGCAGAAGTGCTTGACACGCTGTCAGTTCCTTGCTTTCTATCTGCTCAGTGCAGCTTTGGAAACACAAGCACAGAAATGGTTGCTTAAAACCCAGAGGTTTTCTCATCTTTTGTACACAGAGTAAAGGATATGTAAGAGACTGAGATAATAAGTAGAATGTAACTTTAGGCAAGCTATAAGTGTTTTTAATTTTGGGTGTGAACTTGCTTGTAAGAAAACCACAGAAAACAAGTTCCTTCTTTGGTCCCAAGATGCTGTGTAATCTGTGCAGTTATCATGGGACTTCAGCATTTAAGGGTTTTAAAGCAAATCTCTAGTTTGTGTGTCAGTTTGTTGTATTTTCAGAGCACTTGTCTGGAAATAACTGTTTTCCCAGCAAGTAGGGTTCTGCACAGAGCTGTATTGCTGCTTTTGGCCCTCAGATCCAGTTCATTTGGGGATGAGTGGCAAAGCACTGTAATATGAGAACAGAAAATGTATATTCAGTAGGTGCAATGCACACCAGGAGATCAGATTTCTTTTCTCATATTTTTACATGTGTAACTAGACTGTTATTTTGAGGTCTTAATTAAAATATCAGAATAATATACTGTGATTTTCTGTTGTCGTAGGAATAGTTAATGTATAGTGTAAAATACATTATAATAGTATTTTCCCTGTGAATATGCAACCACTCTGTGACTGTCAGGAAGAAAATGGGATTTGATTTGTTTTTTCTCCTTATGTGCAGAGAGGTGATTCATTTCTCACATGGTTGTTCTTTAGCAATTGAAAAGCATTTCTCTATTTTTAGAGTACCTGGTGTTGCTACTTTCTTCAATTCTGCATTTTGTACATGGGCAGTTTGAATAGTGTGTGCTGGACATTGGGAGGAGATTTGGTTGGGCAGTGCTTGGGATTTGTGTGCTTTCAAAAAAATGTTTACTGCTACTGGATTTTCCTGTAAAGTTTTTATTTAGGTTGCTTGTAGATTTACTGGAAAAATAAATGGGATCAGAAGCACCCAAAGGGGGAGCAGGTTTTTGAGGACTCATTTTGTCCTGTAGGCTGAATGATCTTCTTGGGGTCAAAAGTGAAAAATAAGTCTGATTTCTGGATGTGCTTTGATTGACTTAAATGCCAGTCAATGCTTGGCAATGACTTTGTGGCCTGAGTAGGCTTTTACTGGTTAAAAGGGTATTTCAAGAGTTACTTTTGGAAAAGTGGTGCATTGAGTGTCTTTAACCTCATTCTTTAGTATTAGTAATGCCACTGCTAATACATAAAACATGATCATCTCCTTGGGGTTAACAGAGCAGGGAAATAGAGATATTACAAGCAGTTACTAGTTTATTGCACTGGCTGCACTCAGTGTGAAGATGGGAGTTACAGCACTTGCTTATCGTATTTTAAGACAGTTGAGTGTATGAATTCAAAATGGGGATTTTTTTCTTTGTGATGATAATAGCTGCTACCTGACATCTTTCAACTTGACTTCTAGACCTTCAGTGCAGAGCTGGCATGATTTGGTAGTCTGGTGTAATGTGTGGATATGAGACTGCACGCAGCGTTTACCATGTGTGCAGCCAAGCGTGCCTGTTGGCATGTAAATGCATAAATTATTTTGCTGAAACTATGACTTTTTATGCTAATACTGCATGCTCTGTAGGACTAGTGTTTCTTAATAGTTATAGCATATAAAACACTGTTGTCCTACACAGTGATGTCTGTTCAGCATCTCAGATAGCAGTTCCTGTGAAATTTGTTGCCTGGGTTAATGGTGCTCACGTGTAATTTAGAACTTCTTCAAAAAAGTGGGAGAGAGCTCCTCAATTGTTTGTCCAGGAGGTGCAGCTGGTTTTGAATGAGTCCTTGACTCTGGTCATCCTGGGTTGTTTTAGTTCCTTGCCTGTGGTTGTGGTAACAGCTTCAAACGTCCAAAACTGTTTTGGTCAAGAATTTTCAATACTGGTGATCAGAAGCAGCAATTATTCCCTGGTGATTCCATCCCAAAATTAATGTTGGAGGTTTCAGGGCTACCAAAAAAGCCTATCAGCATTTATTAGATGTTATTAGAATGATTAAATTTATAGACATTTATAGAGATAGGTCCTGGTTTGATTCTTCATTGCTGGGTAGCATGACAGGGTGTTGGCTTTTTGGTGACGGGATTAAGCTGTCCTGATGAACAGAAATATTGTCATGCTGTACAAAGACTATTCTGAAATCTGTAGATTAAACATCTTACTGTTGATTTGGTTGACTGTGGCAATAAATTACAAGTGATTTATTTTTTTTTCCCTGTAAGGTAATCAATAGAGCTGAAACTCTGCCTTCTTTTCCCTGGAAACCTGCTCTGCTTATGCATAATATGCTATTAAATTCTCCCTTCCCTTTTTAATAGTTTGCCTCCTATGCTCCCTGCTGTCATCAGCCCCGGGAGGTCACCAGGCAGAGCACTGAGTTGCAGAGTGGTCCCTGATGGGGACCTGCGTGACCATCTGCTTCGTCAGTTCTTCAGGCAATTTGTGAGCTGCTGGGGGGGCGTTGAGAATTAGATTGTTGATAGCGTTCCTACAAAGACTGCTATTAACAGCCTGCTAGTCTCTGCTTCTCTACTGCAGAAGACAGAGTGATATTTGTGTTCCCATAGCATGTTGTAAAATGCATGAGATTTTGCTCATCCTCCTTGGAAATGAGAATAGGAAAATGAGAGCATCCTGAACCAGAAGCTATTAGAAGAACATGCAGAAACCTGCAGCGATTTGTGCTTTATTTTGTCTTCCTAGCTATGGATTAGAAGGACTGATTTTTGCAATGGGCTTTTTCCATAATGGCATTCTTGTATTGTTTGGTCAGAGCTTGCACAGGAGGAAAACAGGCTGCTGAATTTAGTCACTGATCTCTATTAGCCGTGGCCTAAGGCTATGCTGAGATTTATATCCCATTTGTATTGTTGCAGCTCAAAAGAAGAATGTTCAGAGGATGACAAGTGTATTCTGAGTAGGTATGTTGTTTCATTTTCATATGAAACCCATTTTTTTTTCTGCTTCCATTGGTCAGAAATGAGGTTAATAGGAAGAGAATATAGTACAGTGCTGCAGTGTTCCTGTTAAGGTAGAACAATAGCATCAGAAACAGTTCTTTAAAAATTAGCTGCTTTTATTAAATAAAGCTGCATTGTGCTGGTGTGCACAGTGCAGTCTTTCTTTTTTTTTAAAGCATATACTGCAGTCAGTGCTTCCCTAACGAGGTGGCACTATTGTTGAGTTAGAAGGATAGAATCATCATATTGCTTTAGGGGACAGCAGGATTTAAAAGGAGATGCCTTGCAGCCCTGTTTTACAGATTGGAAGCATCGGTTTAAGGGCATTGGCAGAATCATTTCCTTGTTCTTAGCAGCAGCCACTGCTGTGTCAGTAGTGTGTGGAATGGAAGTCCTAGTTGGTAGTCTGTTATGGAAACGCTGTTTACTGTTATTGTAGTACCGTGGTGACAACATGCCATTGAAATGGAAAACGAGCTCTCCTGCTATCTGGAAATTCCCAGTTCCTGTGCTTAAAACATCCAGGTCATCGCCACTTTCTCCAGCATACATGTAAGTGAGAGAAATGAGGATAATAAGGTGGGAATTTTTTTCGTGAGACTACCCTGTGGCAAAATACCCTGTTGTATATTAAATGACATTGGCACTCAGAATTTTCTCTTGTTTGCTGTGTAGACCCCCCCAGATTTTATCCTGGATGTTTCATGATGGATGTTGTGTCGAGTCTTTCCCTTCTTGTTGAAACCTAGAGAAAATGTTCAGATTAAGCCATATTCATAATAATATTGTATATGTTCATTTGAAAAGTTTGTGTTGTTGTTAATTTGTAGAGCTGATCTTGAATTAACAAGTTAAGCTTTGAGGCTGTGGCAGTCTTTCTTTATAGTGTATATGCTAACATTTCTTCCTCCTGACATTTGCACTTGGAAATTGAGCTTGAAATCACCTGCTGTATTGTACTGCACTTTTGTTCGTGTGACTTCTTGTGTAGAAGAAATCATCCTGTTTGGTCTTGTTTTATTCTTTAAAGTCTTAGCCTTAATACAAATTGAAAGTTCCAATAAAAGCTTAAAACATAAATATAAATCGTTCATATCTGAATCCTTTTACAGTTTATACAGGTTGTCCCTGTAAAGTAGCTTCATATAAATGAGTATTTTAATACACATGGTGACAATATGCCTTTGTCTTGCCAACTCTTGATGCAGCTTTTGTTCACCTTTTGTTGCTGCGAGTTCTGTGTTAGCATATACAGGTGGCTTTTTTTTCCTTCTGTGGAATAAAACTATACTAAGCACAGGGTACTGAATTGCTTCTGCCTTTATTTAAGGAAGCAGCTCTTTTGAAATGAGGAAGAGTTGCTTTAAATTTCACTGTGTAGATGACTTTCCTATCTGGAAATTACTGTAAAGGCTAGTACTCTCCAATAGTATTCCAGTCTAATACCTACAATATTAGTACTTTTAAGCCTGTATTGTCTGCTTGCAGATAAGCTTGTGCTTCAGCTACTGTAGGGACATGCTGTAAGAGATACACAGGTCCTCTCAATGTCTTTTTTTGTTGTTGCTGAGAATTACATTGATAACAGTGGGGCTGAAACAATCCAACACCGTGTGCATGGTCACTATTGTTCTCGGTCAGAAAGGCTGAGGCTTAGGGAGATAACCTGGCTGTACAGAACCTGGGCTGTGCACGCTCCAGTTTAAGATTAATTTTCATGGAAGTGCTTCTACCTTTTTACTGGGAGCCAGTATGTTTAAGGCCACCAGAAGATAATCTATTTCCGATAAATTGCTACCTATTCAGAGTTTTTAAAAAATACGGTTTAAATACAATGACAGTTGTGGTGTTAGAAGAGCTGTGAGGCATTTGAACCTATTTCATGGAAAGAGTGCCTTTAGCGTTGTATGTTATGCTTTTGTTTTTTAAACTGTAGTACTTTTAAATGCAAGGAAATCAGAAATAGCCCAGTCTGATCTATCTGCTGCTGAAACCGAGCGTTTCTTTTGTGCGTCGCCTTTAAATCACTGATCTTAGCTCTGTGTGTGCTCCAGCTTTTGTGCTGGGGATCGTGTAGCTGATTATCTCGGTGTGTTCAAAGCATGAACAGGTTTAGCGATCATGCTTAACTATACGATGCTGAGCTTATCTGGAGCATGAGAAATATGTGATCAGCAGCCCTAATCATCTCCTTATAATGAGTCAATGTATCTCACCGTTTATGAAGGCATTTCTTTAGTGGCACGCAGACCTGACATTAGCAGGACTCATAAATCTAATGTTAAAATTATTCATACACTTTATTATAAAGAATGAGAAACATTACAAAATGGCACCTATTTGATTTGGCAATATATATCAACTGATTAAAAAAACCCCTTCTAATATAGATTGACCAGTAAAATAGGTGATAGAATTAATTATCTTCACTGCAGAGATTACAGTAAATTTACTACTGTTTTATGTGATCCAGTCTTTTTCACATTCATATTTATAAGTTTTCTGTCATAAGTAGTACTCTGCACACTGGCAAAGGGCTTAAGTTTTGAGTAAAAGATTGAGGAATAAGTGGTGTGTGAAACAGTACGTGTATTGATGTAAAATAAATGACCATAAAACTCTAGAATTCACAGATGAACACTTTTATGCTTGGTATTTTGGATCTAGGATATACAAAGGTGTGATGGAGCTTTTAATCCCTTTAATACTTGACATCTTAATCTTACAGAACAGGGGTTTTAGTGTGGTTTGAAATGTAAAGTAAGGAGGTCCTAAAGGTGTGGGGAATTTTTTTTGTTTGGTTTTTTTTTTGTTGTTTTTTATATTTGTAATGAAATTCCAATTTTCCAGGTTCCTCTAGTAAAGTTGACCTTAACTTTAAAAAATTTCATGCTGCTTATGATTTACAAGTAACTTATCTAGAGGTTAAACTGATGATCAGGACACACAGATTTTATTAGTCTCACTTGGTCCGGGTACCCGATACCTGAACTCTGCCTTAGTTTCCCTGTACCCAAATGCCGAGACTGGTGGTTGTGAGCATGTTTGGCTTCTTGGATGAAGTGTGTTCTTGGATGAAGCAGCATCTACATACAAAGTACCACTGTGAAACGTTGGCTGTCCTGCAAACTGTGCTGCTGGGGTGGCTTAGCTCAGTCTCTGCCTGAAAAGTTTGTGGCAGTTCCTGAGGTGGGGAATGAGTATGAGGAGCTCAGAGAGTTCTGTGCTGCGGGAAAGTAGTGGACGAGTAGTACATGAAATAAAGGACCTTGTGGAACTTGAGCTGGTGAGTTGGTAGGCGAGGAGGTGGTTCTGTTACTGGGAATTCTGCTGGTTTTGCTGGGTCTGGTACTGCTTTCCTGGCAATGGGAAGGAGCAGCAGTGACTCGCTGCCTCTTGACTGGTAGCTTTGCTTACCACCAGTTATTTGTTAGGGATATTTTCAGGACATCCTGACTGCAAGAGGTAACTCTTGATGTTATTCAAAGGGTGAAGGGTCCCTCTGATGGGGAATGCAGACATTCGCTGTCTTCTGGTGGAACTGGTCCAGAATTGCTTGAACTTTCCCTCAAGTTACAGAGATACATTTCATAGGGAAAATTAGGTCCTATTAAAACTGGAGTGCTGGCATGTGCCAGTATGTGTAGGTGTAGCACACACAGCTGGTTTAGTGCACGAGGGAGGAATGTGCAGCTATGGGTGCGTGCACATGCCTTTGTCAGGCTGCTTTGCATTTTCTTTCATGGCACTCATGTTGCTGGGACTTAGAATATAGATTCCTTTTGTCAAACAGTGTGGAAGCTGTTACAGCAAGTTTATGCGCCACTACTCAAATTATATTCATATTTGTGGTTGTGTTGACTATGTGGGCAGAGACCTAGGTGACTTAATGTATTATGTGGGCAGTTTCAGCAAGTAAATCAGAGGAAAGGACAAAGTGAATAATACAGAGTTGAAAAAGTGGCATTCTGTGGCATCATAGCTGTCATTTAACATGACTACCATGTGTTAAAAACAAAAAACCCCAAAGACTGACCTAAGTAGAGGTTAAGAATTAAAGCACTATTACAGACAGAGTGAGGAACGATTCCACATTCAGTTGTATGTAACAGCTTTGAGGTGCTAAGGAGCATAAATCCCAGTTATTGTTCATGGGTCACATCACCTCATACATGAAGATGCAAGAGAATTCCTTCTTATTCACACTACCAACGTCATATTGTTTTCCAAAGTTGTGCACATCTTCCATTAATACGAACGGAAGAAATGTTTGTGGAAACTCAGGAGATTAAAGAACTATGATGGACATCTATAAAGAATTCAATAATGCAAAAAAATGCAAAAATACTAATTGAAACATATTATTACAGAGGATTGTTCTATCAGCTGTGTCATGTGAGAATATTCTCAGCTGTTTTCTGAAAAGTAAAATGTTCATTTAAGTGTTTTTAGTCACCTACATACCATTTTGAAAAATAAGAAAAATGAAAAAATTCTTAAGAATAATCCATTTGTAATCTTAGTGGCTTCTATCCTTTTACATGGAATACTGTGTTGACATTTTAAATGGCAACTATCCATTGCATGTGTTTTCTTAAGTAACTGACTAATGTTAGGAGAAATAAATTAAATGTGGTATTCCAAATATATTGCTATCAAAGGGTTTGCAACACTGTCAGTCTATCCTGAGTCATGTGGTTGTGAAATTTGTCTGATAGGAAATGCTTCACAGCAGTAGAAATTGATTACTGTGCAGAAAAGCAGAATAAATTCTTAATACTCTGGACTAAGCAGCGCTGGTTTCAGCTGCTTATATTGGTTATATAGGTTAATGCTTTTGTGTCCTCTTCAAATATCTGACTTGCTTTACAATAAGCTTTTTGAATTTATGCTATACAGTGATATATACTTAAATGGGAAAAGCTATGTATGCGTAATTCATTAGACCACCTGTATTAGTTCTCCTTTGTGAGACCACCCTGTGTGTGTCTGCTGCCTTCATCGGTCATTTTTAGTAAATGAACCCTTTTGTTGGGCTCCTGAGCATTTGATGGGTTACACAATATTCACACAGAAACACACTCAACTGTCTTTGGCAACATTTCCGTTTTAAGACATTGCTTCCTAGATATTTCAAATTTCAACACGTTTAAAGTCAATGTGCAGGTCACATCATATATTTTTTAAACTAATCTGACAATACATGCAAAGGGATGAAATCGGATGAATGAGGAATAGAAGGGGCTTGTATCTTACTACTAGAAGACTGCTTTTAATCCCATAAATTTTGTGTACAGAGTTCTCATTTGTGGCTTTTGATCTTCCTTTTGCTTTTTATATAATAGGTATTTCAACAGATTATTCTTTTGAAATTTGATATTTCATTGCAGTAATAAACTGGTAAAAATGAGGGGAAAAAACACAACCTGTTTGTCATGAAGTTTCCCGGGGCTAATGGTTTTTTCTGGGGAGACCTTTAGAGGTGAGAGACCTTTGGAGGTGATGCTGTGGCTTACAGGTCCTCAAAATTCCTTGCTTCTCCTTATGTAGCATGCTGTGGCAATATTGACATTGTGTTGTGACATACTAAAGCATCTTTATTGAATTATCTAGAATATGTTACTCAGCCTGTTCTGCCTGCATGTCAATTCTGCCACTTTGTCATTTTTTGCCGTTATTTCCTTGTTAATGTGGAAAAATCTTGTTGTCCAATCACATTCTACTCACTGACTTTTCTACTTTTGAGGTATTTTCTGTTGGTGTTTGGATGAGAATACCTATGGATTTTCATAAAGTACGTGGTGAATATTTGGGTTTTAAAATAATAGTTGCTTGTTCTAAATGTTAATAGTAGAATAATTGTAGAGTAATAATACATAGCTATAACACTTCAGTGGAAGTGCACATCTATATTATTGCTGTAATATTTTGTCCAGCAATGACTGAGATTTTTTCAGTGTCTAAATTGCAAAAATGTGTTTTTTTCATGGGATGAACAAGTCACTCACACCTGTTATCTGACATGCTTAGATCTAAATTCTTTATCATGTAGAGGAAAAAATATTTTACGATATAAAATAATTAATGCTCCTCTGCATTCTCCCCAGGAGGTTGTAATAAAGGAATGCCAAGACAACTGTGAGAAGTGACAGAGCAAGAGGAATGGTAGAGCAGAACCCAAACCCTAATGTCAGAATCTTATTTATTTTTTTTTTTGGTTGGCTTTTAAGGTATCAGAATTATTCTGTAGAGTATATAGGGGAAAAAAAAAAACCCAACACTCTGGAAAGGAGTTGTTCTTGAACCTGTTACAGGAATACAGTGGGATATATATTCTATGACCAGATCTTGCATGTGCTACCTTAGTCATATATAGGGTTTTGTCTCCAAGGAACCATTTATTCTGCAGACTTAGCAATTTCTATGTATGAAAACTAAGGACACATCAGGTAGAACTGTAATCTGCTGATTTTCTTAAGTACTTTGTAGTGCACAGGAGGTCTTAAGCTGCCTAGCCAAAATTATGACTTAACTTTTAAACACTTAAGACCAAATATAAAGGGCAAAAAATAAGTGTTAGTCCAGCCTAAACTGTGAAACTTCTGACTGCTGAATTTTAGCTTTTTCAACAGTGACAGAATAAAATACTTCTGCTGCTGTAGAAAAGTTACAAGGTATGTGTATTTGCCTTGCTTTTTCTGTTTCTAATAGTAGGAATCAATAGACTAACACCAACTTTGGCAAAAAGTCATTACAGAACTGTTTCTAATTTAGCATCATTAAACAATCTGAGTCTGCAAATTTAAACTACAAATGGCTCAATGAATGTAAACCCTTTGTCAAATAGATAAATGTGGATGTGATACTAAGGCTCCCAGAGAGACTAAATGCTGTTAGGAACAAAAGCTTTATAGCACTGACTGAGCCAAATATTGCTTTGTTTCTGTGGAAAACAAATTTGAATTAACCAGCGGGCTGTAATTATACTGGAAACAGCTTGAGACCTGTGATCATTTAGTTGTTTTAGAAGGAATTTGAAGATAATATTTTCTGTGTGCATATCCTTTGGAAATTGTACCAAATCAGTGGATGATGTTGCTCAGTCCTCTTCTATTGGTATTGTGGGAACTAATTTTGTACTGGCTTTGGTCACAGTATGGCCTTGCTAAGAAGTGATACAGAAAGGTTCAAGTGATGTTGGGAACATCATAATTTCTGTGTTGTCCATCCATATCCACTGGTGTTGGAAACAGTGATCATATCTTCAATCATCTGAGTGTTTCTAGTAGCTGTCATCATTTCTGGTGACATCCTGGGCTTGTGTGCTCCGGCAGAATCTTTTTCTCGATATGGTGATTGCGTGTTGAAATCCAGGAAGACTTGGCTATATTAAAAAAAAAAAAGGAAAAAAAGGGAAGGTTAAGGCTTGACATTTAAGTACTAGTCTCCAAAACTTTGCTTCTAGAGTAGCTTAAGTAGGTTACCTGGAGCCTGACTTGATTTGAACACGGTTCAGTGTCCTGTCCTTCAAGTGAGGTTGTGTTTGTTGTTCCCCTTGTGGCTTTGCTGCCTTGGGTGATCAGGCTTGCAGAGCTGCTTCTGTACTGACTTTCCCTTTCAGATACCTTCTTCATCTGGTCACTGGAATGAGCATCTCATGCTATAACTGTGTCTGAACAGCAGGTGAAGTTGGTGCACTCCCTGCCTCTGCTCTCCAGCGTGTACCCAGAAACCACCTTTGTCCTGTGCTGATTTTGTGAGGTCTGGAAGTCCTGTATCCTCATCTCCTGCTGCCCTTGGCCAGAGCCTTGTAAAAGTAAAAAGCCACTTCTCACTGCTTTGCTATATTATATAAAGCCTGGTTTTCTGTTCTCCTTTTACAGAACACTCTTAGTTTAGAGGAAGGGTGGAAAACGGAATATCTATTTGCTTTTCAATTTAAGAAACAGAAAGCTTAGCTTTATATGCCTTTCTTCTGGAGTGGAGATTTAGAAGAGCTCAGAATGAAGTTACTAAATAAATGTTTAAATGTTCTGCTGTTACTGCTGCCCTTCTAATCTATAAACAAGGTCAGGTGTAAAAAGTGAGATATTTGAATATAAAGATCAGAGCATTGCCCGAGGTGAGCAGTATTCAGCACTAGCTGCTGTAGCTATTTTAGAAAATTGCATTCACAGTAGTTACGGTGCAGTGTTCATTGACTTGAGGCAAAAGGTTTGTAAACTTCTGGTTGTGATGGCCCCTTTCAAGCAAACAGCATTAAATGGCGATTTTAAGAAATTTGGTAACCTGATAAATGCAAAATGTTTTTAATTACATTTGCAACCCCTAGCTCATCTATTAAAAATATAGTCTTTAAACTGTCCAGTAAAAACACTGACATCTGAAGCTGATAGCATGGGATAACTGGTCATAATAATAAAGGAAAAAAAAGGCAAGATTCCCACTCCTAATGTTCTGTGTGTGTCACAAAGCTGATCCATGCAAAGTGATTTAGGTCTCGCCTTCCAGTGCTGCTCCTGTGTTCATCCTGCATTCGGATCTCGAGCAGCAGCCTGGGTCAGTACCTGTGCCCCCAGAGCAAGAACTGAACGTACTAGATGGACTGTTGAGAGGAGTTAACTTGCTATGTCAACCTGTCAGAACAAAAATGAACTTCTATCTTTGTTTTCTCTTCTGGAGTCATGTATCTCTTTTAAAATGTAAACTTGCATTTCCTATAGATGCTTCTGTATTTTTGTAATAAGAAATCATTAACAAAGGATAAAACTCGTTAGTTTTACTGGGTTGCTGATACCATAGAAGAATTAAGTTAGAAACTCCTGTTAAAAACAGTAGTAAAAGGAAGAGATGTTATTTTAGGGGAGAACAAGTGTAAAAGTAACTTATTTGCCTGAATAAAGGATTTCCTGAAATTGTATGAGTAGAAGATATGGAATGGAAGAAATGTGAAATACCATGATAGTGTAATTTGTTCATCTACATTATATTAATATTTGCATTTCTTAATAGAAGTATTATGATATTTTCTTTTATACAATGCTGCCATATCAGTTGTGCTTATTGAGCTCCAAGGTGGGCATTTAATTTGTTGGGAAATTCCTAAAGTCATTACTCATGAAGTTGGAACATCTATTCATAATAGGAAGACAGTAACAGAGTCAATACTTACTTTTTGGCAGAACAAGCTTACTAAAATACTTTCTGGCAGATTACGCATGCAAAGTAAAAAAATTACTGTACATTTAATAGTAAGTGAAAGTTTTGTTGTAATTTACGGATCTTTTTGTTAGTAAGTTCATTAGCAAATTACATTCATAGCTGCATGTACAGGATAGCCCTGTAATGTAACAGATTTTTCGGTAAGTCATAAAGTTGTAAAAATTTGGCTTGTAATAAGAATGTCTTAAAATGAAATTGAAATCTTGTTTTTTGTTACCTGATAAATACCAGAGTCCTAGCACGTGCCAGGGGCGATTGCTGAAGATGCCATTTACCAGTGACCAGAACACTTGTGGTCATGAGTCATTGAACAGTAATTTGACAGAGAAAATAAGTTGTAGTTCTTTCAAAAACAAGCTACTGAGAAATTAAGAATTCACTGTCTGGCCAATTTGACTTTGGCAAACTTTTACTGACTTACATAAAGACTGTGGGTTTTAAATAAATGGAGAACATGCACTCTCAAATATCTGTAGCTGTAGGCTGATCTCCTTTATTTTAAAAGACTCTGCACAACAGATGAATGGTTTACTAATGTAAATGAACAAATCGTTAATATTCTTAGTTGTCTTGTTTCTGTTGCATCAGAGTAAGCTCAACTACTTCTGAAGAAATCATAACAGAATATTGTTTTATTTCATTTATGCCACTGAGCTCTATACAAAATGGCCACTCCATAATTTGAATATTCTAGTTGAGAATAAAATTTGTCATAGTTTCCACAGATCTTTGCTTATCATGGGTCACCTGGATGCCTCTGAACAGTTTTACCAGGTTAATATTTGCTAAGTGCTTTAGAAAGCAGTTTGCCTCTGTAAATCATGTTGTATCTCCAGCCAGTTAAATTTGTCAGTATTTGCTGGAAAGCTAAAACATATTAATATCCATATAACGCACACTCCGTATTTCATTGCTACAAAAATACCAGTTGGAAGTACTTGGAGGATTAACTGGGAGTCACATTTGGTTATAGCTGTAAGGGAAAAACTGCTGTACTTGAAAGAATCAGTGTAAGGTTAGAAAGAAAATTCTGATTGAAGTTACTTTGTGATGGCAACTAATTAACCTCTGGTGCCTTTCTCTGAACTGCGAGCCACTGCATCCCAGAGGTTGCAGCTCCTCTGCCCTCCTATTGCAGTGTTAATATTCATTTCACATTCAACTCTAACATTCCCTTCTTCTTGCCACTATAATGTTCAACCCCCTCCAGGTCAAGCGTGTGCCTTGAAGGTGGTGTTGATTTCTACATTCAGAGCAGCTTGTTGTGAATTCTCACTACATGTTATTGTAGTTTTAACTTTTTCTAACCTTTTTTATCTTTTTTTTTTTTTTTAAACTCTGGTTAAAAATGGTACTGCTGTGCTACACTTCTTGTTTAATGATTTCTATTGATCAGAACAATAGAATTAATTAGAAAGTGAATTAACTTTCTTCTTCGGTATATGCTTAATTGTGATACACTGTACTTAAAATAAAGTAAAAAAATCAATATGTTTACATTCATTATTATTGAGTTAATTATAGTGCTTAGCAGACCTATGTTAATGAATGTAAATAATGCCTTTGGTAAGTGTCCAAAGAAGACAGATGTACTTACTATGGTTTTGTTGGGAATTCAGTTGGACGTTAAGCGCATTTCCTGCCTGTTCTGGCTGTGAATGGCAGTTATTTCTGAATATTCACTTTACAGCCCCCCCAGCAGAAGTTATATTCTGAATACTTTGAAATTTTTCTGCAGGGCAGTTTTAAATTATTGTGTATGATACAGTGCTTGGGTTGTGCTCTCCGTATATTTCTGTCAACACAGAGAGTAAGAGCTGTCGCAGTTGCACTTTGTCTTGAAAAGAAAGGTTCCTCTTGTTGGGTGAAGATAAATTCTGAAACTTGCACAGAGCCAGTGACAAAGGCATTATTTCTGGTTGCTCTGGGAGTGCTCTTTCCCTCCCGGTGGATGTCACAGAGCTGGAATTCAGGGGATCAGGGCGCTGTCGCCAGGTCTTATTGCTGACTTGCATTGGAACTTCTGCCAAACCCAGCTCCTCAATGTCACTTGCTGCAGAAAGGGAGAGGGTACGTGACCCTCCTAAACTGTTAAGCTGTAGGTTAAAAAGGTGGTTTATTTAGCAACGACAAAACTAACAAAAAAAAAAATCCCCAAAGCCCCACAGACAAACACATCACAGTTTTTTTTTGTCATAGTTGCTTAGATATAAGCAAAAACCCAGTATAGGATTAATACAATCTGCTTATTTTTAATATTTTTTCTCATGTAGTCATACACAGCCAAGTCAAGGCTTGAGACTAGAACTGTAACACTTATATTCTGGTGCATTTTTATAGTGTGAAATTTGCGGTTTTTAATGTCTAATTCGTGTGTGCAAGTTCCTGTCCATATGTAACAGCCAATGTGGAAGAGAAATAGGGAAAATCTCTTCTGCAGAAGAGCTCCAAGTTGTGAGCTGCTGAGCTGATGTGTGTGGTACAGGTATTAGAGAACTGCTTGTTATCTGTTGCGAATCAGGTAGGAAAAATAACTGCTTATAGTCACACCTGGCACATTGAATGTGTGCTCTTAAGTATTGCAAGTATTGTGAAATTTTTTTATATCTTCTCTGTTGGCTGTGCAGTTGTAACAAGGCATTGTGTGCTATAGAGACCAATCTCTTCAGGCAGAGCTTGGGAAGCTGTGTGTAACGTGGCCCGTTCAGAAAAATGTTTCCATGATCCCTGCCGTTCTTGGAATAAATGGAACATGGCCAAGGTCTTTGCCTTCATTTACAAAACTTAAGAATTATGCTGGCTGTCAGGAAATCAAGTAGTGTTGTGGCAAATATGGTAAAAAGCTCACTCCAAAGAGCCAAGAAGTTTGGCTTACTTGTGTATTTCTTTTCCTAATGATTTTAACTGATGTGTACATCTTCCATTTTCTTCTGAATTTAGAGAAAGTATTTTAAAAGCTCCTTCATGTAACATCTATCTGATCTGACATTTCAGGAAGCTACTTCAAGAGCAAACGGTCAGATTCATGCTACTTGAATCTGTTGTTCCTTCCCACCCACGCTTGCAAGTCTCCCCACATTATTTTATATTTCTTCTTAGAAAGACATGTACAAATTTAGAGACTGGGTGTCCTTTGAAATTATGTTAGACTCTTGCCTTGATGTGACTGTATTAAAACTAAAACAAACAAACACCACCAAAGCTAAAACACCCTAGAACAAAGTGAACAAAAATATTTTGGGTCATGAGCTAGAAATTGCTTTGCTGCTGTGTTACATTGTTGTATTTGTTGTATGCCAAAGATAGCTTGGAGAGCACTTTTCTGAAGTACACCCTGTAAACTTTATTTAAATAATTCTGCATTTGTTTTATAAAATAGAGATAATTCTGTTCCAAAATTGCACAAATTTTGCATGCTGCAGCGCATCCACATTTATTGGTTTATTCAGCTGTCTGAATACATTAGAAGTCACAGCTATTCAGATGTACCCTCGTTCCTACAATGTTATGTCTTTGTGCATAAAATCTCACTGTTTCAAACCCATGTACGCTGTTGAATGGTGAATTTGTTCTGAATATGTTTTTGTAGCTGACCTTTTGTACTCATGGGTTTGAGCAAGGCACATTAGTGCTATCAGGGTAATGTGTGAGTTTCAGAAACTGCTCTGCATGGGCTTTGTACCCAAAGAAGGTGGGGGAAAAATTTTTTTATAGGAGGAAATTATGAAAATTATTTATCTTCTGCAAATTCCAAATCTGCCCTTACATAGTGAACATAATCAAAATTGGGGAAGAGGAGGGGGATTTAAGCACATTCTTGTCACTTATTTAAAGTAATTTCTGACATTAGCTTGGAGGCCAATGTTTCAACCTGCACATTTAAAGTTTGGAAAACTTTTCCTATCTGAGTTTTGCAGCAATTACGTCAATTGACAATCTTCTGTGCATGGAGTCTTTATTAATAATGAAGATGCCCTCATCTGTAGATTAGAAGCTTATGTTTGCTAATTAAAATTGTGTATATATGAGTTATACTGCCCTGCATGCTCATAGGTGGCACATTAGATCATGGAAATTACAGAAACTAGTTACTGTTAATATTTCTGGAGATGAAATTAATTTACATTGTATAATAATTACAGGTTAGGGTAGTTAGACTCTCATATGTATATCTCTTTATGTAAACCTAATTTACATCTCAAGATGAAAATAGAAGGCTAATAATAGTGCAGTAATTCTTTAACAATTCTACTTAAAATTAGCTCTTCCTATCTAGATTTGGACAGTAATTGCTGGGAATCAGATCTTAAATTAAAATTGTGAAGTGGTTGCCTGCAGTAGCAAAATACTGGATCATCATGTCCTAATGGAGTTCTAGCCTCTAGTTTCTTAAGGCAGGTTAAAGTTACAGCTTGAAACTCCATGGTCTGTATTTTCTATTATGATGTTCATACATAAGCAAGATAATGCAAGTCATAAGACTGAAAATGCTTACTTAAATATTACACTTAGAATTTTAATATTTCACCAGTTTGCCAAGGAAAAGCTAAGATACTTGATTTTGGAAACCAGATAAAACCCGTGCAAGCATCCTACAATATTGAAAGCACATGTAAATATAACGTAGTGTGCTAGTGTCTAAATCAGGGACTTGGGAGTGGAAGGAAAAAGAAAAACTTACTAGCCAAAAATCAGGTTTTTGAAGTTATGTTTTTTTAGAGACTTAATGCTTCACTTTCTTAAATTAGCTGAAGGGAACCACTAAGGACTGATTCTGTTGCCTGCAGATTTTTTTTTCCTATAGCCTCTGAGCTGTTACATTTCATCCCAGAAGACTGTGGTTTAAGAACAAAAGATCCCTGAGTGAAAATGAGTTTGGTCTTAAGGTTCCTCTGTTCCGATTTTCGTAGATCTCTGGTGGAAGAGGAGGATCCTCATATGAAAGTATCTCTTGGTAGCAGCGATATGGGCGTCTCTGCCCATCTACAGTCTTCGAAGACAGGAACCACAAGATTTTTCACCAGCAATACTCACAGTTCTGTGGTATTACAGGTAATTAAATATTCTTATGTCTGTATTGATCTGTGCTGAGAATTTTGGCTGCTCTAAACAATACCTCCTCTCAATAGCCTTTATATCAGTCTGATACTTCCTAAAAAGGCCTCAAAAACCCCCATGTTATTGTGCTGTGCTGGCAATGCCCACAAGCAAGCATAGCCTGTGACTTCATTTCCACTGTGTTAAAGATTCAGCTTTTAGCAAAAGCACGAAAAGAAAAACCTGGCCTTTTCCTTGAGTCATATCCTTGTCCACTCTCAGTTTCTAAGAGGTTATATAATTTAAATTATGAAGTGACAGCAGTGTCAAATAAGCTCACTTAAATGTAATCATGTAATTGTGTTAGGCAAACACTTGTACCATCTTCTGTGTGAAAGCTGCTGTAGGGATGTGACGAGGAGAGCTCTGTGTTCCATCTTTACATCCCTAAGCTGGCAGAGCCCTACCAGGTTTGGTGTAACACCCTGTGCTGGGCCTGACTCTGTGGCACTGCTCTAGGACATTCCTCTAACGGATAAAAATGTGATCCTCCCTGAAGCTTTAAGAATTTAAGAGCATAGTCATTTTATCCTCTCGTTTCTGCTGGAGCTTTTACATGCCATAGAGTCAATCCAACAGCTTCATAGCTTTTGCTGCTTTGCAGTGTGGTCTTTCTCAGTAGTGCAGTTGACTTTCGTATGGTAATGACTCCTTGGAAAACTACCACTAACTTTTTTTACTTGCTGCCTAAATAGCCTGCCTCAGTTTGGGGAAAAAATTTGATTTTTAGTTCACAGAAGCTAGTGATTTTTTTGATTTAGTTTCTAAGGCTTGCATGGTTGGGCATAGTTCTCCCTTGCTTGAACACTAAGAAGAGAGCTTATTTCCTCCTTATTAATTTCTTTCTTCCAAATTTGAGCAGTTGGTGAACTGGCAGTTTTGTTTGTAGCCTAGTTTGTAGGAACTAGGATATATAAGACAAGTCATTTGACTGATTGAAATACACTAGGTTTATATAATCTGTCTTTGGCTTCCGATACATTGAAGCCAATACTCATTTTTTCATTTGCACTCTGTTCTTTTCTGTGCAACAAATTTGAATGTTTATTTCTACTTACTTCTGCGGTTTTAATAATACAAACTTGCTTAAGCATGCAGGTTGATACCAAGACTTCTTTAAGTGTTAAATCTATAAAGACAATATTTGCATTCTTGCTAGTATTAGAAAAACACCAGGTTGAAGGAAAATATTTTATGTTTGAGCTTATGTTCTGTAGTGCATGAAGGAGGAGAGTATTTCACCCATCTTTCAGTATCCTCAATTTTAGAGGAAAATCTTACTCTACAATTCTTTAGCTGACTCTATTGTTTTATTACAGTTAGCCATTATATGTAATTCAGAGAAGATCAGATGTATAATGGGAGCTAATTTTGGAATTCTTGCCATGCCATCTTTGGTAACAAATTTGATAATCATGGAACCAGGTGACAGCTTTTCTTTCAGGCTGCAGAATTTGGCAGCCACTTAGGCTGCAAAGCACTTAAACTAATGTGGAAAAGAATTATATCTAGAATGCATATGTGTCCAGAAAAGGTAGGTCCAAAAAAAAGACATCAATCCCTACCTGAAACAACTGCTATTGTGAACGCTTACAAAAGAAACATCTTCCTGAAAATACCATAATTATTTGAATAAAGCTACTTTCTAAGGTCCAGTGTACTTTGCATTCTTTGGCCATATCTGGAAAGTAATGATTATTCTGCTTGTTTTCAATGAATAGTAATAATAGAATATATTAGAGATAATGGTTTTAAGATGACAAATTATTTCTTTGTCACTTTTTTGGTACTACAGTACATATGTACATAAAAGTAAATAAGTATTTACATAAGGGAAATGAAAGATTCCTGCTGTCCTCCCAAATCAACTGGGTGCTTTGCACTGTGCTTTTCCTGCAGGGTTTTGACCAGCTGCGAGTGGAAGGTTTGCTTTGTGATGTGACACTTGTTCCTGGAGATGGTGACGAGGTGTTTCCTGTTCACAGAGCAATGATGGCTTCTGCCAGTGATTACTTCAAGGCCATGTTCACAGGTGGGGTTTTTGTTAGAGTTGCTGTCTTAAACTGCTGTCATTGGGACACTGAGACACAAGTTCAGTGCTGGGTGTGAATCAGGACTGCAAACGACGTTATGGGCTAATTAACTCTCTCTACTCTTGCATATGGGTTTTTCAATTAAAATTTAAAATTATGTTTAAGTTTTGTATAAGTTTTTGTATAAGTTTATGAAATTATTTCAACCCCATCAAAATGGTCACGTAAATTTACCTGCGTGTGTTTTTCAGGGGGAATGAAGGAACAAGATTTAATGTGCATTAAGCTTCACGGTGTGAACAAAATAGGCCTAAAGAAGATCATTGATTTCATCTATACTGCAAAACTTTCCCTTAACATGGACAACCTTCAGGACACTCTGGAAGCTGCCAGTTTTTTGCAGATTTTACCTGTTTTGGATTTCTGTAAAGTGTTTCTTATCTCTGGGGTAAGACTACTTGTTTCCCATTTACAATGATTAATGCCTTGGTATGTGGGGTTTTTTTTTATAATGACATTGACCATGTAATAGTCTAAAACTTGCCATTATTCATAATTTGGATTCCCAGAGAACAAGTTTGCTGTGTAGGTTTCTTGAAAATCTTTTTTTTTTCTGAGTATTACATACAGTGTCAGTTTGATATAAGTGCAAGAGCTGTGCCATCAAAGCAGTTGTGCCTGGAAAGACACTTTGGTGTTATTTGTAATGTTTCCTGGAGGTTTTCTAATGTTAATGTCAGTTGATTATATACCTTACTAGAAATTTTGTTTTACCTGTAACAGGGAAACTGTTGTGTTCCACATGAACTCATATGGAATTCAGCTTTCTGATAGCCTGTAATGAGAAATAAAGAACCAGGTATTCCCATTGCTCTGCAGAGTACAGGCTTAGAAATGTGACCTCCTTAGTTGACATATACCAGGATTTATGCAAAGAAGAGGACTCCAAGCTGGTAATAACAGCAATTTGTTTCATAAGGGAAGTGTTAGAGACATCTAGGGTCTATAATGCGCTGTTTTGCTTTTAATTTGGGAATATTTTCTAACTGGCTGATTCTCTGAGATTATTGCAATAATGTTTCATTAATCTTAATACTCTTCAATCCTACACCACCTATTTTATGTTGCTCAGTGTTTTTTTACCTTCCAAAATGAACACAGTGTGCCTTTCCAAGGTTGACATTATTATAAATACCAATTTGGGAAAAGGTCTTAGTGGTGTTCTAAATCAGGGATTTGGAGCGGCCTCCCATTGATGGGAGGTGAGCCCCAGGGACATCATGTTGCCCTTTCCCCTTTCTGCATAGGGCAACTGCTTGTTTATTTTCCTTTCTGAGGGAAAGGTTTTTTTCATATTAAATAGTGTTATTTGGAATAATTTTTTTCATTGTTTAAAATGCTTGTTCTGTGAAGGTGCCTTCACTTATGATATTGACTCAGTCACTGTTCTTGTTCAAGTAAAAAATGTTTTGTTTGATACTACATTTTCAAGGAATCAGGAAGACTTTATTAATTCCCTTCATTTTATTGATTCTTTTTTTCTGGAAGGCTTTCATTTACACCAGTGTCTAAGGAGACATAATTTCATTCATGGTGTAGCTCTAGAGGAAGTACAAAATTGAGGTTGTGCTGTTGGCCTGGTTGTATTCTCAGCATCCTTGTATAAAGAAATTTTGAATGAACTTACTTTTGTTGGAACAAGAGTTGGCTAGGAAATTGGGTTGTGGTTTTTTACTTTTTTAATTATCATATCTTAGCTTTACAAAGACTATTCCCCAGTTTCACTCTATTTTTGAAGGAGCATTTCTGTGATTTAAATGAGTATTCTGAGCAAGTCTTGAGCTGATTTCTACTGAAGATATGTGACTTGAGAGCAGCATCCACGACCTGATGTAAGCATTTCCAGACAAATGCTTATTTGTCTTTGAATTGTCTAGGGAGTCCATTATTAAAGAGATTATAGAAGTCAGTTTATGTAAGGCATAATGTAATTGTGTTAATTCATAAGAGGGTTTTGGAAATATTTAGAAAGAAAAGCAGAAGCTTAAGGTAACAGCTTAATTCATGTAACAAAAATAGTGAGACCTTCAAAGAATTGTATCTGCTGTAGTTGACTTGAAAGTGTTCTTTTATTTGCTCTGCATGTACACCTCTCCTGTCAAGTAGCCCATTGCTGTGATAATCTTTGCTCTGTAGCCAAACAGACTCTGAGAAACACTGGAATACTTCCTAAGATGTTTTCAGTTTTACTCCTACTATTAGTTTTAAATATTTATAGCTGTACAATAGACTAGGACTACTCCTATGTTCACATCTAAATGAGGCATAATGTAATTATAATTAATAAAAATGCCATGGAACTGTTTTCAGAGTAGTGAGTGCTAGAGAGCACGCAGTAGTGATTTTGCAAAAGTAGAAGTAGTGTACAAAATGGAGAAAGATGAGAAACCTGTCCAAGTAAATTACAGCACTCAGGGGAAAATCACAGGGTAATGGGGAAGGGGGTGTTGTACTGTAATTAAAGACAACATTCCAAAACATTGAAAATGAATGTTTTGGCTGTACTTGCTTAAGTAAAATTTATTCCTTCCATAATTCTGTGCTTTACAGTTTTGTAACAACTAGCAAATTGTCAAATATTGAGGGCTTAATACTTGGAAGTCCTGTCTTGTCAAAAGAACTTGGTTATCTGAGGATGGAGCAAGATAATCTGTTTTGTGGGAGCATGGGATTTAATGCTGGGACCAGCTCTGCCAGCCACCAGAAATTTGCCTTTTGTTATGTAGGGGTATAATTGATTCAACTTTCTGAGCTAGTCAAATTTCTTAGCTGTTTTTTCTTGGCTTCTGTGTATGGGAGCCCACAGAAAAATTGAGGGTTTCAGGGGTATGTGAGCTCTTTTTAAACTTCCACTCTTTGAAACACTGTGTTAAGTGCTTCAATGTCTAACAGTCATTGAAACAAAACAAAGTTAGGCACCCAAATGTTTTGTGGTACTGGGCTTCAGAGCTTGACTTTCTGTGCATGTTATTTCTGAGTTTCTCTCAGAAATATGCTTGCAATCGTTTTGCTGTGTCCAGTTTTGTAGTATTTTATAGTCCATTAAGTTTTTATGACAGCTTGGGTAGTGATTGCTTCAATATTTCAAAGAATTAAGTGAACCACATTCTCAAGAAAGTACTTTGGCTTTTGCATTGGGATTTTCAGGCTGTAATAATACAGTGCTGTGCTTGACCTTTCTTTTTTGAAAAGCTTTTTAGTATTTTGTGCAACTTCTGCTTTGTAATAACAGTTGCAATGAGTAATATGAATGAGTGTCTCTGCTCAGGAGTCAAAGACCACATAAAATAGAATTTATTTAAATAAAATTTTCAACTCCTTATGGAGCTGCTTAGCTGTTTATGGCTTTTAGGTCTTTCTGTGTGAGTATTTTTACTAGTTACTGGATACACTGTACAACCAGTCTTATGTTTTCATCTGATATTTCCATTCTTCCTGTTCACTTTGGTGGGATTTCCAGAAGTTACACTTGATGAGCTCCTGATTGATGGACTTCCATACAGAACCATTTCCATGCCTCTCATAAGTAGCATAGCATGTCAGACCTTTTTTTTTTCCAACACTTGACTAACTGAAGTACTTAAGTGTTTAAGTAGCATTATTGTACTTTCTGTCCAATTTGAAATATTTAAGTAAAAGTAGCTATTGCATTACATTCTGTTGAAGGATTTTTTTTTTTTTTGGCTCAGGATATAAGAATGTATAGAATATATATATTTTTATGACTGTTAAATCTTTGCAATATAATTTAGCCTGGTTATTGATTGTTATCTTAGAACATAGTAAAGAGGGTAATAGTAATTTTGCCAGAGAAAGTAACTTTTAAGAAAATATTTGTTTTGGCACCCTAATCTGCGGTGAGTGGTGGAATTTGTTAGTGAGCCAAATGTAGTTCACAGTTTCATAAGCATAATGGGAAGTTCTTGCAATCATAGATGAAAAATCCCAAACCTGGGTGCAGTACAGTTCCAGTGGATTAATAAAGGCAGTGTAAAGTAAATTTTCCGAGAACTTTGGGGTGAGTGGAAACTGCTCATGTCATGTTCATCAGTCATTAACAGTGTGTAATTTGTCAATAAATTTCTCAAATGTAAGAATTCAAGGAATATATTAAATTGCATAGATTTACAGTGTAACATAACTATGCTAATACATAACCTGATGCATGCTGAGCACTTGGTAAGTGTCAGAGTGTCTGCAATGACTCCAAATACTTCACTGCAACCTGAACACCATGTACCAATGGTACAGAACCTGTATGGGTTTTGCTTTGATCTTTTAACTTCAAGCATGCCTTTTCAGTGGGCAATATCTTACCTTCACATGGAGGAAGTGCTGCATCTCTGTATTTTGATGCCAGTAAATGTATTCCAAAGGGATTTTTAAATACAATAACTGTATACCAAGAGTTAAGATTTGTACTGTGCTGCAAGTAAGCTGTTTGTGATTTTTTCCATTGCTTAATATTTTTTTATTATACAACTGGAAAGAAATTTTAGGAGTAAGAATGTCCTGTTTCACTTAATTTATGGCGTGGTGTTACTTCCATTATGCAATTAATTTATGTAAATTAAAAATTTAGGATTCATCCTTAGGAAATGTACAGAAATTAGAATCATAGAATGGCTTGGGTTGGGAGGGACCTTAAAGATGATCTAGTTCCAACCCCCCTGCCATAGGCAGGGACACCTTTTACTAGACCAGGTTGCTCAGAGCCCCGTCCAACCTGGCCTCGAGCACTTCCAGGGATGGAGAATCCACAACTTCTGTGAACAACCTGTTTGGTACTGACTCTAAAAAACAGTCAGAGAATGTTTTATAGGCCACTACTAGTTGGTGTGATTACATTTTTATGTAAACAACGTGATCTGTCTTGTAATAAAAAAATAATTTCCAGGTATCCATTGCACATATAGTTTCATAACAGAACTCCTAAGAGTCCACTGCACCTTCATCTTACAGATAGGATCTGATTACAGGGTTACTGTTCCTGGAGATGAAGAATAAGGTTTGGAACCTTTGAGTGTATGAAGGCGTTTCAAAATGTGTGAATGAAGACTTTGGATAACCACAGATCTTAACTCCTGGGCAAGTTAGATCAGTTTCTAGTGAATTAAGATGATCTCCTATTCCTGTACTCATTAGACATTTGAATTGTCTGGTATTAAAGGGCAATGATCAGATTGAGTTATACAGCATTAAAATCTTGTAATCTCTGTCATGACCAGAAGGTCATTGAACGTTTTTGAAATCTTAGGTTGCAGTCAGGTCATAGTCCTCAATCTTTATAATCTTTTTAAAAATAACTATGAGATTCGGAAGCTTAAATTCTTTTGGTATTACAAGTATAATGAGAATCACAAAGTCGTGGAAATGGTTGACACTTAGTAGGACTGACATGCACAGAGACTAGAAAGCATGTGTAAATGAAGCTTGAATTGCAATAAGGTTTGAATGCAAAAAAAGCTGCAATTCTCAGCAAGAAGCATTTGATTGACTTGCTTTGCACATGTAGCACGGAGCTTGATGAAATTAATTGACTGGGTTTTCTGGAAACCCACTTTAAGTTACACCCCATGCCTGACGTGTTTCTTCCTCCCTCTGCCTTGGATCCCAAATGACCTCAGAAATTTAGGAGCCAAAGACATAAGAAACGTAGATGCAGGAACAGTGTAAAATAGATGTTTATCAAGATATAGTCACTCAAGTATTGAATTAAAGTAGGGTGTGATCCATACTGCTATAGCATTTAATGCAGTGGGTAGTCTTAGGGGAAATCCTACTAGGTTCATTCTTAAAAAAATTTTTATATATATATATATATATATATGAAATAAAGTCACTACCTTTGTCTTATTTTTGATATGTATTTAATTTTGAACATAGTTTGTACGAGGACAGCCTTGATTTATTAAAGATCCATTTTTGTTTGTTTTGAAGGAACGTATTCATAGGATTGAACACTGTAAATAAAGTGTCCGAAATATGTGGCATAGGAGGGGTAGCTGTGCCATTCTCTTCGGTTTCATTATTCCAATACAATTTTAATAATGTTTAAAAGTCTAAATGTTAAAAGTTTAAATGTCTAATGGTAAGATTTCTGCATTGCTCTCTCTAACCTTGGGCTGATCACCTCTCCCTTAACTGTATTTTCCACGTGTCTTTCTTACAGAGATGTTTTCAGAGTTTTTCAAAGACGAAGTGCTGTATGATTGCTATGCATAGTCATTGTATAATGTATTTGGCACAATATATGCCATCTGCTTGTTACTTTTCTCATTTCTTTCTTCAAAATAAGAAATAAATTGGGTCTCCCCTTGCAGTCATGAATATATACATCACATTGAATATTTATATGCTCATGTGTAAATCACCCTGAGCATTGTGAAATGATGAAATATTGCTGATTCTACAGTATTCATTAAATTTTACATTATCATTTAGACATCAAATTAAGAAAGTGTTTTGATTCCTTTTTCTGTTTGCTTAATAGGTTTCGTTGGAAAACTGTGTTGAGGTTGGGCGAATTGCCAACACATACAATCTCACAGAAGTGGATAAATATGTTAATAACTTCATCCTGAAGAACTTCCCCGCATTATTAAGTACTGGTGAATTTGTGAAACTCCCCTTTGAACGTCTTGCCTTTGTGCTTTCAAGTAATAGCCTTAAGCACTGCACTGAACTTGAACTTTTCAAGGCGGCTTGTCGCTGGCTGCGCTACGAGGAGCCTCGGATGGAGTACGCTGCGAAGCTAATGAAGAACATCAGGTTTCCTCTGATGACACCCAATGATCTTATTAACTATGTTCAAACAGTGGACTTCATGAGAACTGACAACACCTGCGTCAACTTGCTTTTGGAAGCCAGCAACTACCAAATGATGCCATACATGCAGCCGGTGATGCAGTCGGAGAGAACGGCCATCCGGTCGGACAGCACGCACTTGGTGACGTTGGGGGGAGTGCTGAGGCAGCAGCTGGTTGTCAGCAAGGAGTTACGGATGTACGACGAGAAGGCCCACGAATGGAAATCCTTGGCTCCCATGGATGCACCGAGGTACCAGCACGGCATCGCCGTGATCGGAAACTTTCTTTACGTGGTCGGGGGCCAGAGCAATTACGACACGAAAGGAAAGACGGCGGTCGACACGGTCTTCAGGTTTGACCCTCGCTACAACAAGTGGATGCAAGTCGCGTCTTTAAATGAGAAGCGGACCTTCTTCCACCTAAGTGCCCTCAAAGGACATTTGTATGCAGTCGGTGGTCGAAATGCAGCGGGTGAGCTAGGTGAGTTCTCTTGGAGCCGGCCTCTTGCCCCTTTCTTGGGCCTTGAAGGGTGGAGAGGAAACAAGTTGAAGTCATTGGTGTGCAGCTTCTTTCTGGAAATACTGCAAATGCAGAGGGAAATTTGTCTGGATAGCACTAGAAGTTAATTTTAGAAGGGATTCTACAAAAAAAAAAAGTCCAAATGCGTTTATCTTGTGTAGTGATGACATCTAATGTCTTTGCCCTTACTATCAAACATGAAATAAGCATGTATGTGTGCAAGTGTGGTGATATATAAATGCAATTATAGAAAAAAAAAATCATTAGTTGAGAAACAAAACCCACTCTTAAGGGATACATGACTAACTGAAACTTGCTGTTCAATGAAGGTTACATTTTAAAAGACACAAATTTTCTGGATTAGTAATTTGAAATACTAAGGGGTTTTTGCTGCTGCTTTTTTCTTTTTTAAGTGAAGTAATGACAGTGATTTCTTTCACTCAGAGACCAGTGAGATTCATTTATTCTGACATTCTGGGCTTTTTAATTATTTAATTTGATATATTTTATGAGTACATAGTTAACTTACTAGTATGTATGACTCTCCTTCTGCCTCCTGTTTTTCTTCCCCCTTACAAATGATAATTCATTTCACTTGATATATAAAAAAAGAAAAAAATCAATTTATGGAAAATAAGATGGTTAGAAACAAAGAACAAATACATGGTAACTTTTAATTTAGCAAAAGTCTGCAGAGGATGACCTGTATTAATCCACTGCTTTGTGCAAAGCCACAGTGGTTAGCATTTAGTCAAGTCTGGGGGAGTGCACTCAATTGTACATTTGTCTGTGCCTTAAAATTGAAATATTACAGTGATTATGCTTGGAATAATTTAGCATAATATTGCATCTCAACCAGATGTAACATTTCATTATTTTGTTTGCTGCTTTCAGTCCAGTACTCAACTGTGTCTTGTCAAGTCTTTCTGACAGTATCTCTTGCTGCTAGGATTTGCTTTTTGGACATGCACAGATATTTTTAAGTTCAATGAGAAACATTTTTAATTGAAACAATACTAAATCTAATTTCTACTGCAGCATCTGTGATTTTTTTAATTAATGCATCTCAGTTATTTACATACACACTTTTTTTCATGATCATGTTGCAAACTTTCTTAGGAAACATATAGTACATTGCTTCCACCACACAAAACTGGGCTGGGTTTGCTAGAAGCTTAAAATCCGTTCTAATCTTTGATAAAATGGGATATTTAAAAATGCCTCCTGTTTCCAAAAAAGATGGGAAACTGTTTTGTAATAATTTGTTTTCCCTAGACAGCCATTTTCTGCTGAGGTTTTCAGAGTTTTTCCTACACGTCACTTTATTTACCTGAAAATACATTCTAAACAAGCTTAATAGCCTGTAAAAGGCCAAATGTACAAACTAACATGTATTGACATTTTTCTTGAGTATCAGAAAACCTGAAAAATAGCTTCAGTGAGCTGTTTTCTAATGGTGTGAATTAATAGTGGATAATCAGATTGCTGACCTTGTGCACTGTACCATCTCAGCAGAGTAGGGTTATAATAATGTCAGTGAAAAAGTTGCAAGTCTAACCAAATCAATGTGAAATAATGCCATCACTAAGCCAGTGCAAGCTGTGTGTGCAGCAGGCTTTAAGTGCAGTGTTCCCTTAAATTAGATCAAGCAGTATCGTTCTGCTGACCTCAACTCTTCTGCAGCTTTAATTAAAATACAAAATTTATCACCTATATAAAATCTTCTGTAAAGATATCATTAAAATGCTGCAGCGATTTCCACACAGACCTGAAAAATGTCATTGGATCATTCTGTGGGAAGAGCACTCTAAATGCTAAATATTGTAGCTGTCTGATGCTTTGATTTGGGCTTCAGTTTCTTTTCTTGTTAATTGTGAGGCAAGTCACTTTTCATTTTCATGTTTCTTTCATAAACCTTGACAGCCAAAAGATGAAATCCAGCTTAAACTTCCCATTCTCTTCAGATGAGAAAAACTCTCAGGCATTTCATAGAAGAGAAGGTCAAACGTGTGTTGGACAGGTATTAAAGAAGTTGCCCTTGGGTTCAAACTAATTTCAATCTGTTGTTAGAGAGGAAAAATTCCCCAAACCAGAATTCAGCTTTCTGGAAGATCAGCTCTTATGGAAAAGGGCCAAAAGATTAAAGTTACTAAAATGAATTTTTTTTTTCTCCTGACATTCACTGGAATAGAAAGTATACTTTTTTGAAGCTTTCTATCAGGCCTTATCAAAACAGTTTTCAGATGTTTCATCTTCTGAGAACTTTGTAAATGCCACTTTCTACCTCAGCAGTATGTGCCTTAGTGTAATAACCAGCTGCTGTTTTATCAGTGCATGCCACTGAGAAAAGTTTGGTTCATTAGTGAGGACAAGTGAATTTCCAGGTGTGTGGTTACATGCATTGCAGTGTGGTAAATATATACTTGAAATGTCCTGAATTACAATTCAGATTTTTCAACTGTGTAACAACTTAGGGCTGTGCAGAAACATGCACTGCTCCTGGAAGGGTTGTACGTAGTTCTGGTTGGTTCTCTTAGAGTGGCAAAGCTGGCACCTGCTAAAGGTATTCCCAGAACAGAAGGCAGGGAGAACAGCTCTTTGGCACAAGGAGGAGCCCAGCCTGGAGAAGGCAGGTGTGCAAAAGACAAGACTTCTTGGAAAAAGAGGCAAAGGGAAAACCAGGTGTGACTCACTGAGATACTCATGAATCAGAGCACACTGGTAGTTTCCAGCTGTGCTGTTGTGCAGAGTTTTGGAGACTGTTTCCTCTTCTCAGACAAGCAGATTTTTGTAGCTCATTTCAAGAGTTCAGTTGTGATGCTTGATGGCAGAAGCTGTGCCTGTAAGTGCTAGAAAACTTGTGCATTTAGGTATTTTGGAATATTCCAGGCTCTGCTGTTGATGGGCTTGAGCGGAGTTTGAGATTTTTATATATGGGCTTTTCCTAAGCACCTTAGGGGATATTGAGTTGTGACTCAACCACAGATTCATTGATACTTTGATCACCACACTGCAATGAAGATGGAAAGAGAAGACTTGTAGTCCAGGCAGGACTTGTTCTTCTGACCCTGTGCCCATCAAGTTGGAAGGCATTTATTTTCCAGGTGCCCTCTATGATGCTGAACCTTCCTTGTTTATGTAAAAACTTCTCCTGTGAGTCTATATTTTAATTATAACTATGTACTAAAAAAATATATTTTAAATGTTTTTGATTAAGGATATATGCATCATTACCCATTTGGGCTGTTTACTGTAAGTAGTAATGTGAATACCAAATTAAATGTGAACTGGAGGACCTCTTGCATAGGGGCTTATTTTGAAGTGGCTCCTTTCTATTCTAGGACAAAATTAGTCAGGAACTCTTTAAGCAAGTCATCTTTGAGTTGTATAGAAACCAACTGTATTATAGAAATTATGTAACAAAATTAAGAATCTGGGTTTTAGAATGTCACACAGTTGCTAAGTGCTGCTGTAATAAACCTCAGGACACAGTAGATGCTACTGACAGAGAAGTGCTAAATATCTGTATACTCCTCAAATGGCATCACAGATGGCACCATAAAATGAGTGCGAGCTGAACATCCCTTGGGACTGCCAAAGCTTTGTGTCTTTTTGAGATTGCTTAATTCTATTAAAACGAGGCTTGTCTTGCCTGGATTATGGTAATGAACACATCAGAAGTTCTGCTGTTAAACATAAATAAAGTCTGGTTTGAATCATTCATGCTGTTGAAAGAATAAATCCATCAGTCTCATGCTTTATAGGATATATACTTAGATTCAGTAAAGTAGCAGGTTTTGAGTGTTTTGTGAACTGTGCTCTGCTTGGAGACTTTGTAGAGAACATCCTGATGCCTCCTTTAAATTGATGGGCACCTTTAATAACTGGAATTTTGAATATTTTTTTCTTTTCAGTGCAGAAGGATATCTTTTCAGTGCAGAGAAATTGAATGACCTTGCAAGGTAACAGGGAAACAACTACACCAATCAATCAAACAAGAGTAGGACTTTTCAGCTGGAAAGTGATTAACTAGAGCACAGTAAATGTGAGATTTGAGTTGGAATAGTTTGCCTGAAATACCATCAAACAGTACTTTAGCCCTACTGGGAATGTTCGAGAGAATTTTAAAGACACATCAGGATGTGAGGGATCTTGGACTGAACATCATCCCTCCTCAGATAACTAATATCTTTACAACTTTGTGATAGTGATGGCAGTAATGTATACCAATTTCTGCATGTTCTGTTTTCTCTTGCTGAAGTGATTTTTTGGCTACGGCTTCTCTCTTAAATGCAGTCCATGGTGCAGAGCGAGATAAAACCGTCCAGTGTTGAATGTCACGTTCATCTGGGTGCTGCTGGCTTTGTGATTGCTTTGCACATACTCTGCTCTTCCTGTCCCAGTGTGTTGGAAATACAAGTTCCTCACCTCAGCGCACAGTGGAAGCACCATGGGAAAGAGGATGCCTTTGTTTTTGTGAAAGCAAGTAGAATGATGAGCAGCAGGTCAGAAGGGTCTACTGTCAGGGTGGAAATGGGACAGCTGTAATTACCCATCAAATCTTTTTTTTTTTCTGGTTTTGAAATTTCCGCACATCTTTGCTTCTGATTGCTAAATGGAGCAGAGTAGAAAGGAGCTTTCCTTTTTAGAAAAGAATATTGCTAAGGATGGATTCATTTTTACCAGAGTGAGCATGGGTTTATTTGGAGATTGGGCAAATACTGCATGTGGTGTCAAGTTGCAGTACAGAGAAATACAACTCATAGATTTATATATATTTAATAGTATAACTTCTGATGTGTTCATTACCATAATCCAGGCAAAGGATATTTTTAGGACAGCTAAACAGTTAGGTTGAGTTGCCTGTTAATCACTGTATAAGTGCTCCTGTTTGGTGTTCTTTACTGGCCTGGCCAGTACTGCTAATTCTGCAGGCTTAGACTAACACTAACTACATTCTGCCTTTAAAATGGCAAGTTTCTCAGGTTCTATTTGTTGTTGTTGTTGTTTCTTTCAGTAGATGCATAATTCTGGACTGTTAAGTTACCATCACTGATTCCATAGAGCTGACTCAGATTTTCTACCCTTGATTCCATAAAAAACATTTTCTAGAGCATGTAAAATGCCACTTCTGAAGACAGATTCATTTTTTGTGTGAATCGTTCATAAACATCTCTCTTCAGAGATTAAGCATTGTATAACAGGCATTAGAATCTCATTCTCAATTTTAATTATTTTAAATGAGGTTTAATTTGTCTTTAAGATAACTTAATTATTCAGAATTGCTCTGTGCATCATAAGGTCAGTATATTAGAGGATTTTGGAGGATCTCCTGCCCCTCCGATCACATTGTACTATTCAAGCTACCAATCCCTACAGCCTGCACATAGCCATTATTGAATCTGTTATTCTCTGTATTTACTGCATAGCCCTTTCCCTGCAGCCTGCATCTCTCCCATCTTACTTGGAAGAGAGGATTCCTTCTCAGCAATGCATTCTGCAAGGACTCCTGGGTGCTGGGTTTCTTTTTAACTTAGTACTATCCTCTGTGATTTCTGATCTGATAAATCCTTTGATCATTTTAACATTTCAGTTCACAAAGAAAACTGCACAAATGGAGCTGTGTATTGACATAGGCACTCCTCTCCTTTCCAGATTCAGGGATGTTTCATCTTGTATTTTATTAAAGCCTGGCTTTTGTAAACTGTTTGGTTTAGTGACTTCCATATGCTGTGCTGTATGTTGCTGTGCAAGTACTTAATAAAACACTAGACAATAGAAAATTAGTCAACAAGGGACAGAGTGTACTCTCAGCAGGTTTGCTGATGGTACAGACCTGGGAGGAGTGACTGGAACACTTAAAGGATTGCTGACATTCAGCAAGGCCAGGACACGCTGTAGAGGAGCCTAATGAAGTTCAGCACAGGCACCAGCACAGGCTGGGGGCTGACCTGCTGGGAAACAGGTCTGTGGAGAAGGACCTGAGAGTCCTGGTAGACAAAAAGCTGTCCATGAGCCAGCAGTGTGCCCTGGGGGACAAGAATGCAAGGGTATCCTGGGGTACAATAGGAAGAGCATGAGTTTGCATCAGGTTGAGGGAGGTGATTCTGCTCCTCTGCTCAGCCCTGGTGAGGCCACATCTGGACTGCTGTGTCCAGTTATGAGCTCTCCAGTACAAAGAAGACAAGGAACTACTGGAGAAGGTCCAGTGGAGGGCTAGGAAGATGAGTGGACTGGAGCATCTGTCTTATGAGGAAACATGAGGGAGCTGGGTTCAACCCAGAGAAAAGAGGATTGAGAGGGGATTTTATCAATGCACACAAATATGTGAAGGACAGATCTCAAGAGGATGGGAGCAGACTCTTCAGTGGTGCCCAGTGACATGACAAGGGGCAAGGGGCACAAATTTATATTTGGAAAGTTCCATCTGAATAGGGTGAGAAAATTCTTTACTGTGGCGGTGACAGAGCACTGGAACAGGCTGCCCAGGGAGGTTGTGGAGTCTCCTTCTCTGGGAACATTCAAAACCCAGCTGAGCACAGTCTTGTGCAACCTGCTCTGGGTGGTCCTGCTTTAACAGGGGGTTTGGACTAGATGTTCTCCAGAGGACCCTTCCAACCCCAACCATTCTGTGATAAAGCTCAGTAATTCCCTTGACACTTTCTCAGCTGAACGGTGTTTCTTGTGGGTACTTCCTCTGTTTATGAGTTTCTGCCACTGCACTGTACTCAACACCAAAATGCCACAATGGCTTCAACACTTTTATGTTGTCATTTGTTTCCAACAGCCACTGTGGAATGTTACAATCCCAGGATGAATGAATGGAGCTACGTGGCAAAAATGAATGAACCCCACTATGGTCACGCTGGAACCGTGTATGGGGGATTAATGTATATTTCAGGTAAATAATTCCTGTGACATTATCTCTATGAAACAATTACTTATCTAACCTTTTCTATTTCAGTGGGAGACAATAAAAATTTATCTGTGGTTGCAGTAGGTTTGCTGTAGTATAAGTACTGATGCAATTTCACATGAAGGCAGTCAAATAACATATATACTGCAGGCTCTGACAAAATTATTTTAGATAATATTATGCATTTTCATAGTAATTGACAGTTCTGAATTCCAAAGCAGTTATTCACTTTATCAGAATACAATTTTTGTAGCAATGGCAGATACACATTTATATAGCAATATAATTAAATATAATATTATATATATTTTACATAATAAAATTATACTATAGCAGTATAATTGAACACATCCTCTTTGGAAAGCATTGAAAATTTTATTACTTTAAAGAAGAACATTTGCCTTCACTGAGCTAATGGAAAATAAGTTTTCATGGTAATCACAGTATGTGAATGATGTCTGTACTTTCACTGGTCTTTCTTTTGGAATATGCTCAGTCCTGTATGACACCAAGGTTATAGTTTCATTCCATTTTTTTCCAAAGTAGGGCAATAGGTTGTCTGATAATATGGTACCTTGTCAATTTTTAAAGAAGATTCAATCTGTCTGTCAGTGATCACTACAGAGATCACAGGGTTATGTATATTCTACTACTGAAATTTTAAGGGACGTCCTCTTAAGAACTAAGATGAAATTCAGGGCAAGAGGTGGGACAAGGTTGCTTAGCTGACAAGAACTGGTGGGGAAATGTGCTGGAGCAACTTGATCCTTGGGGTATCTTGAATTAGGGGGCCTTGTGCCAGTAAACTAGGAGGGATTTATTTTAAAATTTACTATAAGGTGCAGCTGCTTATTTTTCTGTGAGCATGTCCTTTAAGCTTCTAATTACTGTGCTGTTATCAGTACTTTTTTGCCCATTTTGCATGTTTTACTGCAGGTAGCACATGTATATGCTCTCTGCTGTGGTTTTTTTTCATGTAAATGCTGTGTATTTCCCCCAGATTTTTCTTTTCCTTTGGTCTGCTCCAAACACTTTTGAGACTGAATATGTGAAGATTGCTTCCTTTGTCATTAGATGCTTTTCTTTCTGATGAGCTCCCACGCACTACCACTGCTATAGGTGTCATTCAGGGCCAAGGCTGGATAGTCCAATTTTTTTCTGTATTTAGTTCTTACTGTCCAGCTGAAGAATTAAGTATTGTAGACACCATGCCATCTCTGTCTGGTGATAATTCCATGTGGAATGGTTAGCCCAGAAAGAGATTGTTCAGTAGCAGTGTGTTCTCTGCATACTTTTTGGACATCAAATATAGTAGCATTATGGTCTTAAACCATATCTAATATGCCTACAGTGCCTGAAATTGGTGTGACTGCTTTGGGACCTGCCTGGTGACCTTGTGGAAAGGTGGGATGTTTCATCCACTAACAGGAAATCATCCTGTGACTTCCCCTGAAGTTTTTATCCACATGCTTTTGCAGAGAGCTATGGGAATGACAGAAATGCAGAGGGAAATATAGACATCTGTTAAGAGAAGAATATTTGAAATCTATGTCCACTTTCTATTCACTTGAAGTTGATGGAAAAGGTTTTCTGATAAAATTCTGCTGTGTGATAGGACTGTTTAAAACATAATGGCACAGTACCAAAATTTGAAAGGGAAATGGATTGCTGTTTTCTTGATGGTGAGAAACAAAACTAGCAAACTGAATGAATGTAAGCAAAGGTAATTTTGCCCAAATGAAGTGTGATCATGTGTAATAAACAGTAACGATCATGTGTAATAAAGTGTTGTGTGAGACATGGCTTCTACCTGTGTTCATGTTTAAAGGAACAAGTGTCATTTGAAATTGAGTACATCTGTGATAGTAATCTAAGCTAGAGTGAAGAAGTCTTAAGGAAGATGGAATTATTTCACTAAAATGTTTCTTGGGGGGGGCTGTTATTTAATGCTTATTATTAGGGTGAGCACTACTCTAACATATGTTTTGTCTCTCCAGGGGGAATTACCCATGATACTTTCCAAAAGGAACTTATGTGTTTTGACCCTGACACAGACAAATGGACTCAGAAAGCTCCGATGACGACAGTCAGAGGTCTGCATTGCATGTGTACTGTAGGAGACAAGCTGTATGTTATTGGTGGAAATCACTTTAGAGGAACCAGTGATTATGATGATGTTCTAAGCTGTGAATATTACTCACCAACTCTAGACCAGTGGACTCCAATTGCTGCCATGTTACGTGGGCAAAGTGATGTTGGGGTTGCTGTCTTTGAAAATAAAATCTATGTTGTTGGAGGATATTCTTGGAATAATCGGTGCATGGTGGAAATAGTTCAGAAATATGATCCAGAAAAAGATGAGTGGCATAAAGTATTTGACCTCCCAGAATCCCTTGGTGGCATTCGAGCCTGCACTCTTACTGTTTTCCCACCGGAGGACAATTCAGGGTCACCGTCTAGAGAATCTCCTCTTTCAGCACCTTAGAACCATCCCTTGACTTATGATGTTGTAGTAACACCTTTGCACTGCATCATGGAGTCTGTTATTTTTCTTCAGTAGTTTCTGTTAGGCTTAGCCTACAGCATTTCGTACAATTACTGGGAAAAAAAAAAAAAAAAGACTTTGACATTACTTGTGCTGTTTGTTTGGCCTAGAATGTTTGTCAAGTGGTTAACAAAAAAGATGTACTCGCCCGAGCCAAATGTTTAACAAATGAGAGGATATTGTCTATAAAATGTATGAACTAGGTACGTTATTAATGTTGTGTATTGGATGTGAGGTACCTTATAGCTTACATTTGGGAGCCCAATGAGTCAAATTTGAAGATTTTTGTATTGAACACGTTCTTTCACTAAATTTCTTAGTTGAAATCCTTTTTCCTTTCATTTTTGACTGCAGATGACAAGGGGAGGTAGACCACAACAATGTGAACTGTCCGAAGGTTGCCAAGGGGCCTGAGCTACCTCCCTCTTTTCACAGAGTATTTTTGACATATCTGTTTACCCACCTGAATTTGTGGGTGCTTTCAGAGCATATGAAGTTTCTTAGGCAGAGGGGAGAAATAAAATAATTTTAAAATATTAGCACTGTACAGGAAGCGGACCTTGTAGAGCCGGGAGTTTTTTTATAACATATATCAAGTGTTTTTCCTCAGTCAGTTGAATGATGCTTCAAATAAAACATTTTAAATATCTTTACATTTTTTAATTTTATTTTTTTTTTCAGGAATTGGCTTCCGCTTGCCTGGGAGCACACACTATTAACAAATGGGAATTCAGTGCAGTTGTATACTCTGTTGTATACCTGTACTGAATATAGGTAGTTAAGGGCTAGAAACAGTAACTTAAGCCACTGAATTTGACCAAATCGTTCCATCAGATCAAGTTTAATCTACCTTTTCTCCTTTGCTGTTGAGATAACTTGCATAATGTGTCCTCTGTATAGTCTCAGTTAATAAGGTTATTTAGCACAAAATGCAGCTTCAGCGAGAGAGCTGCTTTTGCTCAGTGAACTTGGACTACACGTTTTACCTTCTTTTGTTCAATAAAACTTTTAACTGCAGTTACCCAGTCTAAGCTACCTCATTAATGTATTTGGTTTTCTTCCTCTGCCTCACTGTCTCCAGGATACACATTACGTATATCTGTGTGGGTAGATGAATTTGCCAGGAAACCAATGCAGAAGTGATCATGAATGGGTATTTTTGACCTACTTTTAAGAAACTATTTTGGTCTGATGTGTTCATTTTATTGTTAAGGACTGATGAGAACTATTGCTTATGTATGCAGCCTCTTAAATTTACAGAAATCTTTATCTGCTCCTAAATACAGTGCACTGCTGACAAATTGCAGCTCTGATTATACCATCCTGCTTGTTCTGAACTTCCCATCTTATGTTACAAGTGGTTTTGCCAATGAGCACAGTCACAGGGGTATTCTCTGGGGAAAACTGTTTAAATCAGCTTATTTTATTGTGTTACCTATTAACAGTAACCAAGTAAAGCTTAATAAACTTTTGTTGGGAGTTTGCTATTTCTATTTCGTCCCTGCTTGATGCATCAAGCAGCAGCATTACTATGGTGTCAGTTTTGGAAGTACTGATATTTATTCTTTATCCAGTTTACTAGTAATGATCACTGCCAAAATCTACATGTAAACTTTAGGTTTTGTGATTGTTTTGATTAAAATCAAAATTAATTCTTCCTCTTTAAGGTAATAAAATCTTAATTCTACATGGCTGTGCAAGGTTGTTACAGGTGGAATAGTGGCACCAGTGGATACTCTTGGAAAGTAGCCAGCGAAGATAAATTGACTCATCACCCTAAGAATACTCTTCTAATGCTGTGCAAAGCACTGGATAGGAAAATGTTGCTCTGTTGTTTAAGTATGCCATTTTAAGTATGTTTAAGTATGTCAGTCATTTAAGTGTCACATGCAACTAATTGTTTTTCCTATCTCAGAGACCAGATTTTAGACCCTGCTTGAGCTTAAGTCCTCTGAAATCCATATTCAGTAAGTAAACTGAAAAGTACTTGAAGGAGTTGCAATTCCTTTTGGATAATGTAAATATATCCTGCTACTTGTATGCTGGGGATGAGGAGACACACTGTTTAAAAGTGGGTATCTTCACTGGCATTCTCTATATGGAAGAAGGTTAGGGTGGGTTCTAACCATTCTGAGATGGTCTGAAGTCAGGATGTCAGTTTTGTGTCTGAGCCTTGAATAGCCAGGAGCTGGTATATAGCCACAATATAGAGATTTATTTTTTTTTAAATGACTCATTATCTGTTACATGTAAAGTGGAAGAATTATTTTTGAACGTCATTTTGACATCAGTGTTGGACACAACATAGTGGATTAAATGTAGTGCTTCAATCAAATTAATCCTTGAGGGTTTTTTTTTAATATCTCCCTCTGGATTAAAGTGTTCATAATGACATTAGTTAACATTTACTCACCAGGATTGAAAAGCAAACATCAAAGATTTGCCAAAAACTGCAAACTGTTTTTTTGCTGTAATGTAGTGTAAAATGACTTAATATTTATTACATCTTTCTTAACCGTAGCATAAGAAACCCTTTCCATCTCTGAATCCACAGCTGTAGGTGTACATATGGATACAGCAAATATTCCATCTCCATTATCAGTAAGGCTGCCTGTATGAAGAGTGAGCTTATCTTGGTAACTAGAGCCAGCAGTGTCCACATGGTGACCAGCTGCCTCTTCTTTTCATAAATCTCAAAGTCTTTCATTTTGCAGTTGTAGTACCTAAATAAGAAAAGCATCTGGATAAAAAGCAATTAGTAGATATTTGACTTGAATGAAATTAAGACTACATGGTGTGCCAGCTGGGAGAGCCACGGGAGCTGTCTGCCCTCTCCCGATGATGGCAGACCCACACTGTGATCACAAAATTCAGTCAGACTTTGCTTTTTTGGTGCCCAATTAGCAGCAAATGCCAAAAGTGCTTAGTTCCATATACAACTCAGCAAAAAGCCCTGCTGACATCCCTGTATAACACAACACTCTAACTTGAGACATCTGAGGTGACATTTCCTTTGTGCTGTGTTTTGAGATAGGACAGGAGCAATGGGGAAGAAGACCTGGGAAAACCCAGGTTACGTGAAGTTTCTTTGCCCTGTCACATCAAAGAGTTGAGCATCTGCAGATATCCAGTTTTCAGGGGTTCCCTTTCCCTTAGAAAGTTGTGAAGTCCAAGAGCCTGGCCCAGGGAAAGCAATTCGTGGCAGGACCCAGCCTATCCTGGGGCATTTGCAGTCTTGGCATTCTTGGGATAGTGGAGTTGTGCTGAAGGGATGAGCTCTGATGGCCTTTCTGAAAGTCCCTTGTGTGGAAGAATCACTTTACCTGTTCTCAGTGAGTTGTTTGCTCATGAACAGTGTTATTTTTAAATTACCCATTCTGTTTCTGAGGAGTGGAATCTTCAGGGAGTAGCATTTTAGTAACAGTCAGAAGCTCAATCCAGTAACCTGGTTCTTTAATGGAATAATGGAAATCTTGGATTAGGGCAGTTTGCATACAGATAAATAGAATTTTTCCCCAAAAGCTTACAGTCTTAATCTGATGAGCTGGTTGGACATAAAAAAATAATTTGATGCCACAGCAGTAAGTGCAGTACAAACATCTGGAGAAGTTTATAACCAAAGAATTGGAGATTATCTGATCTGGAAAGATCATAGCACCTTTTTTTTTTTTTAAGTTCACTCTACCTACTAGAATTGTTGTTCCTTCTTGGTTTGCCCTCCAGCTGGTAATTACCTCACCTTTACATTGGTGTCTGACTCTGCTGGTCACTAGTTTTTTAATCCCTTGGTTTTGTAGCTGACATCTCTGTTACTTCCCGTGCTCCTAATCAGAATCAATAAAACTGAAGCTTTTCTAGTGGCACAGTCCTTATGTCAGGGGACAAAATAGCCCACTGCTGGTGTGTAAGGTACTTCTGATAAATATATTCATAATTCAGCTTGTGCTTACTTAGAAATATACAGGCAGCTTTAACCTAGTGAAAGGTCTGTGTGTGTTGAAGGAGTAATGTGTGCCCCATTTCCTCCTGGCACCTTACGTGGTGTGTTGGGTTGTGGTTACCCAGAGATCTGGAGGGTGAGTCAAGCTCTCATGTAGCACTTTATGCTCTCTAAGCTCTGTGAAAGTGTTCTTTACTTGCACACCATATGTAGCTTATCAGGTATTTTTTCTTTTGTATTTTAGTTTACCTGTGAATAATAGTTCTTTGTGTACAAATGTGGTCAGAAAAAAAAAGTCTTAAAGTGCAGTGTTATGTATACTTTGCTTGATGATAACGTTTTTGGTCCTGTGAGTATTGCAGGACCCATTCAGCTGTGAAAAGGTGATTGCAGTTTTGAGAGCAAGCTAGGAAATTAGGATGGCTTTCCTGCCTGTCACCAGTTCACATGTTCTTGTCACCAGTCTTTTACATGTCATTAAGTGAACTTTTCTCCGTCTGTAGGCTCCATGTTTTGATGTCCTGCTCTGTTGGACCTGCTGATTACCCATTCTGGGGAGAATGTGGTGGGATTTGTTTCACAACCTATCTTACTCTGTTAAACATTATGGCTAGTTTTTGTCAGGAATTCTATCGTCTGTGACACACAGGAGTCCTCCAGAGTTATTTAATGACCAGGTGATTTGTATGGAAGATGTAGCCCAGAATACCTGGGAATGGTGCTACAGTGGGAACTATGAGTGGTTGACATTCTGGAAGGGATGGTCTCCTGTGTATTATTTTGGCTCAAGTGCTGGGTTTTTTCCCTTTCATTGGGAGTATTTATTGCTGCTATTTGAGTTTTTAACTTTATTAATGAAATAGGTAATGCCTCTCTGAGTCTGTAGTGGGAGCGAAAGGTTCAACTGGTTCTTTCAGAGCTGTTTGCTGTCAGGCTATCCACATAGTTATTAAAAGGTTTTCTATGTGGAACTGTTTCCTGAGCATTTAGAAGAAATCAGTTTGCAATCTGAAAAGATCTCAGATGCAAATGTGTTTGGACTGGAAGGAAAAGCCAGAGTTTTTTGGTTGGTTGGTTTTGGGGGGTTTTTTAGAGTTTGTTGGCATTATTCAGTGGTTAGTTTGGACACTGAGCTTCCACAGACTGTGTAGAGTGATTTTTTTTTCTTTTTTTAAAATAATTTATAGTTGGCTTAGGTGAAGCAAAGCTCAGTTGTTCATACCTGCTTACACTTGGCTCCTGTTGCTGTGTTCTCCCTTAGACCGCAGCATTCTGTGCTGTCTGGCATTTGTTTCCTTGTGTAAGAGCATCTCCTGTCTTCCATGCTGCCTGTTGATTGTGTTCCAAAATAAATCTGAGCTTGGATTCTTGCATCTGAAGTACCTGTGGAGCTAAAGATCATGTGGAGTCACGGAATGAGGGCCATGGCTTTGACATTTAATTCCCCACCAGCCCCTTGCTGCTTTGCAAGATGTTCCCAAACCCAGCTCAAATCTGTGTGCAAGAGGCAAATCTCTCAGGCTGAAAATTTTAGTTACCTTGGCATATAAAGACCACCAGAGTTTCCTTATCCTCTTTTTTAAGGAGTTTTGGGTACCTGAGCTGCTGAGTCCTCTGGAAGGGGACAGATGCAGTAACTCTTTGGTTAACCGTTCATTTTCTTGGCCTTTCTTCTGTGCCCAGATGGAGATTGCAGGAGGGAAGGTCAGGGTTTGGTCATGCTTTCCAGCTCTCAGTAGAGAGCAAGATTGTTTACTCTCATCTGTCTGCACAACACTGCAGGAAAAAGAGCTGTAGGAACATTTCATATTTTAAACATTGTCTCGCAGAACAGTATCAATTAGGAAAGGAAAAATTTAAATTTAGTCTGTTTTAACCTGTGTTTGTCATAACCAGGATTGTTCCAAAATACTTGGCTTCTGTTGAATTAACAACTTCGCCTTTACCTTCCTTGTTCAACATTACTGTAAAAAAAATTGCTTGGTTTCTTTTCCATTTGTTTTTCATTGCTTGTAACCTTTTCTTAGAAATGTGGAAATCATTTTCCTTACATGTTTTATGCACCGAAATAAACACACCAATGATCACCTGAGTCCCCTCCCCATGTTTCTTACTCAATGCCTGCCAGTATATCTTTCCATATTTTTACCCAAATGCTTGACAGCTGTCAATAAATGTCATTACAGAGCCATATAACTCCTGCTGATGGGAAAGACTTTGACATGGTCATTGACTGTATTTTAACTGCAATTCAGAAGCTGCTTTGATTTTCAATCCAAGCTCACTTCTCCTGTCCCTGGTGCAGGTTCTTGTGTTACACAAGGTTGTTCCTCTGAAGCTGGGAGAACATCACTCTCCATGAGTCTTTCTGGGAGGGAGAGCTGCTGTCCCTTTGGCATGTTTTGTCAGGAGTTGAGGGTATTAGCAAGGAAAGAATTGTTGCTCTAAATAAGGGCAATTAAATAAATCCCCAAGTCTGTCTCTGAAACAGAGAAAGATTGTTTCTGTTGATATGCCACACTATTAACATTTGACTTTGTGTATATCTGGGATGTCTCAAGTGCTCATATCACTTGAGTTGTGCCCTAGTTCCCATGAGTCAGTGTTTTCCATATAGTCAATTCTGAATAAGGTTTTCATATAGAATATTAGAGGATCTACTTTTGTGGGGTTTTCCAAACCCTTTTTTAAAGCTATTTTATGTATCTAGCTATTTTAGCATTATTGCATTTAGTTAAACCCAGCAAACATGGAATGTCAGGTTTTGTTTCATCATTCAGATGTTTTTGGAATTGTTTCTCCTTCTTTTCACTGCACAGTTTTAAGGAGGGGATGTTTCTTCTGGTGGCAAGAAGAAACAAAGAAAAGGAAACATCAGATGCCAACAGGACTATAGTTTATGCTGTCAGCAGCTCTGCCATTTGGGACAATTTTATGATTTACAATCCTGTCAAATTTATCTTGTGTAGTAACTCAGGGGGTTTCCATTTGGCCTGCAGTGACACAGTGCTGGCAAACATCTTTGCATTATTCCCCAATCTGTGACTTTTGTCATATGCTGTGGAATAACAATGCAGACTCACCTGCACGAAGGCACTGAGCCTCAAATCCCATCTCTGCTCCTGCCTGGGGGACAGGTCCACTCCCAGAGCCAGGGGCCATCACAGGGCACCCCTGTCCCTGCTGGGCTCCAGCCTCTGGTGCTGGGGAGCTGAAGGTTGGGAAGGGAGCATGGGTTTGGGAAGGCACGTTCTGCTCTGCCTGTCTGACCAGCAAGGCTCACAGCAGGGCTCCTGTGCAGAGCCATGAAAATACCTTCATCCAGCAACATGGAGGAAGGATCTTTTTTTATATCCTTGATTGTTCATCAGAATAATTTGAATCTTGGCTCTCCAAAGTATAGGGCAAATTTGAGCTGCAATCATTGCATGTAGAGGCCACTGATTTTGGAGAGGGTCAGCATTTTCCCCCCCTTAATTTTCTGCCAAGTCCTTAAATATTTCTCAGACATTTTGTGTGTCTGATTCCAGTCAGGTTGGGCAGTGCAGATGCTAAGTATTTAGAGATGTGACTGAGACCTTGTGTCACCAAGCTTATGTCCTGTAATTAGAAATGCTGATCAAAAAAAACTGTGACCCTGTTTGCTCTCCCCCTCTTTACTTGCTCCCCAAAGAAAACCCATCCTAACTGTAAACTAACATTTTGATTAGACCAGGCATCAGACGGGGAGTTTTAAAACACCCATGTGGAAGGAGAGACCAATGCCATTTGATAAAGAGCTGCAGCTTGCAGCTCAGGGTTACTCCAGAAAATACACTTCTTAAGGAATCGCTTTTCATTTTCCTCTTCCATATTTGTACACTTATAAATGTGGACTTTCTGGAATTTAGATAATTTGATAGAGATGATGTGTGCAATATGGTCTTTAGCACAAATTGCAGCTTCATTAACAGTTCACTGGCTGAAGGAAATAGCAGTTTCTCTTTTGAGTAGTATAAAATCAGCTTATCAATTAGCAAACAAATGAAAAATTGAAAGAGTTTCTTTTTACAAAAACCCCTGCTCTGAGTCTTCTCCCCATGCCCTACATAGATCTGACTGCAGCATCAAACCTTTAGACCCTGTGTTCACTGTTACTGCTTGACCACTGGAAATGGGTTAGGGTTAAGCAGAGGAATGTTCAATGTGCATGATGCAAATATGAAAGCTAATAGGCAAGTGAAACCTCTGTATTGCTAAATCTTAAAGGTACAATGTTTCCTGAGAGTGGAGGGAGGGACCTGCTGGAAGATGCCTTGAATGCTGTAACTGGTGGGCAAAACCAGTGCCCTGAGAGCAGGAGCATCATGAGCCTCCTGTGAGAGGTGATCTCCAGCACTGCAGCTCCTGCGTTTCACGGTAACCAGCCCTGCTGTTTGCCCAGGTTCTGTGAGCAGGATCTGGGTGAGGAGCAGGGGAGAGCAGGACCAGAGTCTGGGAGGGGCACCCTTGGCCTGGCCTGTTCAGGGGGTGGGTCTTGGTCAGAGTGTGTGATATGTCTTTATTTTCCTAATTCTGTTTGCTGAAGGAAGGCCTTTTTCTTGCATGAAATGGGAGCCAGTAGTTTCTGGCACTCTTGATGCTGGTTGTCATGTAAGGTTTGAAGGGCTTGTTTTCTCCAACTGTTTAATGATATTATTTTATTTCTTTTCTGAAAAAGCCCTAACATTCTGTGATCCACCTGAAGATAGATGTTGGGTCAGGTGACATTTTTGGTGTCAACAGCAAAGACTGTGCTGTCACGTATCTGTATTGGCCACACACAGAAGGCATACAAGAACCTATGACCACTGGTTATTTTATTAAAACAGTTCTTGAATTGCTGCAAGTAACTGGGCTTGTCATAGGAGTAAGCAATTGAAAGTCTGGTGTGGTACAAATTAAATATCTGCTGTGGTACAGGCTGCCCCTCCTGGCTCTGAACTCACCCTGTTTGTTAATGCCCCTGCCAAAATGCTGTGCGTGGCTGCTGGGATGTGAACCATCATCCCCTGAACTGACTTGTGCTGCTCTTGCCAAAGGTGGTGTGCATCTCACTCAATTTTTGGTGTCTACTCTCTAACTGTGGACTTATCCATGTGATTTGACAGCCTTCAGTGAAAACACTCCACCAAACTAGTAAGTAAAGCCACCTGCCCAGGCCTGTGACCTGTCTGCAGATCCTGGACAACATGATTTCTAATGCATGGTCCTGAGGTGTGGATATCAGATAGCCTCATGTGCCTGTCAAAACTGGGGAGTAATAATTTGGAAAGACCCTATCAAAAGGCTGCAAAGTGGCTTCTTCTCTGGATGTTGTTACTTGGCTGGGGGTTTTTTTGAGAAGCCAAAGCATTGTGGTGTAAAGACCCTGGCAAGGGAGGCCCCAGGTATCTGAATTTGCTAACACCAGAGATGCTCGTTTGGGTCTGTTAGACAGTTCCTCAGTTTTTTCTTCTTCCCCCCAGTCATGACCTCTTTGCTTGGAAATACACAGATGACTTCGTGTCTGACAGCTCTGAATACTGGAGGGGAGGCTTTCCCTGCAGGCACCTCTGTGTGCAGATCAGAGCAGGTGTGGTGCTCTCCAGTGCCTGTCAGGCAGACTCCTCTTACTGTAGCACTGCAGAGGTGGCACCAAGGAGAAGGTCACCAGCACAAAGCTGAGCTGCAATAACTATTTTAGTAACTCTGCTAATGACAGTGGAACTGAGCTGGAAATCCTCCTGTCTGAAGGAACTGAGCCACAGAAAGCCACCTACTTCTCCCCTGTAATTCAACAAAAACTGGGTTTGCTCCTAAATGCAGCCAGTTTTGAAATGGAAACTTGTCTGGAATTTCAGGGGTTAATGCCCATCTCTGCTGTCAGATGAACACTTCCGAGGCTGGTAGGTATGTTGGAGCGTGCAAAGTGACTCGCAGTCCCCTTGCGTGTTGTCTGCTGTGCTGTCTGCTCTGTATTTAGGCTGCCTTGTCTTGCTAATCACATCACATCTGTCAGCTCTCTGTGGCTAGAAACAAATTGTAAACAAGATGTCAAGGTGGAGTGGGATGAATTGTTTAAAAAAAAAAAAAGGGGCAAAAAATCAAACCACCTTGAGTGGCTAAATAAAAAATGTGAGTAGGTAATTAGCAGCTGAACATTCTTTCTTTCATTTTTAGTGCTTGTCTCATCACAGCTAATGGATCATGGGTTATAAATGAAAATTTGGTTGTAAAGATGTGCACCCCAGTGACAAATTTATGACAGTTTCAGCCCTTCTCCTTCTAGCAAGTTCTTTACCACTTCTCCACAAGCTCACATCTTTACTTTTCATCACTGTGGTGCTGGAAAGGGCTGCAGTAGTTCAGTAGCAACTTGTTCTTGTGAATGGTACAGCCCCACCAGCCATTTTGCCAGCAGCATTTACCCTGTTCAGACCTTCCAGATTGCCTGATATTTCTGTGTTTCATGTACCACGTTTGCATAATATCAGGACTCTGGTAATATGATCACAGGCAATATAAGAGAAAATATGTCCTGTAGGCACAAAAGAAAGCTTTGCAGTTTACTTATTCAGTGAAAGTTACATTTGGTCACTAATTAGAAGTAATTTTAGTCACTTCTTAGGGTCTCTATCACCAATAGTTGTGTGTTCCCAGCTGAATAAAGTGGTGAACAGGAAAAGTGTAACGGGAACTGTTTACCCTCAGTTGAAGAAGATGCAATGTGAAATTCAGATGTTTATGTTCATTAAGGTCCATTTTCCTTCCAGCTCCCGTGAATGATGTGGAACCAGTTGAAATGTTTGTGTGGGGGTCACAGATCAGATTTTTCAAGTTATTCCAAGTGATTTTAGGCTTAGAGAAATATCTGAAGCATTAGCCTATAGCAATACTATAGGATGGGGTGGTGCGAGTTTTTGGTTGTGACTATCACCAAGGAACGAGCTTATTTTACCTTGATAAGATTACTGGTAAAATGAGAGTTTTATGAAACCTACAGTGATTTTTAAAGGAATTTTAGGAACAATACTGCTTCCCTTTCAGCCTGTTTGGTAGGTTCTTGGGGTTTTGCTGTTTAAAGGTGTGGAGGCCAGGGAAGCATCCAGGCCTTGTGCATGCTCTTTGGCAAGGCTGCTGGTACCTGAGAGCTTCATCAGCCTCCTGGGGCACAGCTTCCTCCAGGCAAGGGAGCATCTTGCCTGCAGCCTCTGCTTCCTCCTGTGAGAGGGGCTGGATTCAGCACCCACCTGCCCAGCAGTTTTGGCCTGCCCCTGGTGTTACCAGCTGCTCCTCACTCAGCTGTGCTGTTGGAGTGGGTGGTCTCCAAACTGGATGCCTTCAGGAGATACAGGTGTTACTTTGGTCACTTCATTTTCTCAACAGAAAAGCTAAATGAAGCAGAGGAGGTGAACAAGCTCTTGAATGCAAAGTGGTATTTGCTGTCTAACCAGATCCCAGGAGGATCTTACTGCCAGGAAAAATCTGTAAGTCTGGGGGTTCGTATTTTGTGGGGTTTTTTCCCCTCCAAAGAGTTACCCTTATTAAAAAAGTATCATTTTATTTCATCACTGATGTGTAATCCTTGTTCCAATAATGAAACAAACGTGAGTGTGAATGTTTTTGCCTTTCTGATGCTATTTTGCAAGGTATTGGTGCTTCCTTTTGGGTTTAAATAATCTAGGAGTATAATAATAATTAGAGTAACCATGATTTACTAATGAGAATAGCCTTTTTTGTTGGTAAATAAAAGTGCTGACCTCGACCGGGTAGAGAGGAAGAAAGGGAGATCCTGATCAGCCCCATGACCAGCACACTCTTATGGGAGGTGCTTTGTATAGTCTTAAGAATTCCCAGTTGTTTGCTTTTAAACTGTTTTGGGTTTTTTTTAGCAATTAGACCTTTATGTGAAAGGGCAGCAGAGGGCTTGTGCTGCATCCCTCAGGATGCTGTGACAGCCTGGTGAAATTCAAAAAGCAACTGCCTGTAATTTGGGGCCAACTTCTTGTAATGAAGAGACATGGGAAAACTGTGGCTTAAGGAACTAAACTGAGCCTGACATGGATGTAGAGCTCTGCAGTAAGGTGGTGTTTCCAGCTGGCACAACCCTACCAGGTTGGTGTGTTGCTCATGTCAAGGAACTCCAAGAGGTGCCATAAGGGAAAGAAAGGGTGTGGCTGTGGGTACAATGCATGGTCTGAGCACAGGGAAGGGCATCGTGTAACTTATACATGCACAAGATTATTGTTAGATTTTGCATGTAGTGGTGTGGTGGTTTTTTATATTCTCACAAGAAAATAACTGATTACTTTCACTATTTTTACCCCTCAGAAAGGCATAAAGCCATCGTTTAGTTTCTTTGATGTATTCTTCATGTATATTAGTCTGTGCTGTTGTATTAGATAAGAGCAACCATGATTTGCTAATGAGAATCACTGTATTCCCAGAGACAATCCAACAGTATTTTTAGCCAGGGGATAGACTAATGAGGTCACCAAGAGGATACATGGTCACATTAAATATTGCTGTTTAATGTACAGGCATTTTGCAAGGGATTAGACATGGTAAATCCAGTGGCCTTCCCAAGTAGGATAACTATCACTTTGAAATTATATTTAATTGTCCACTCTTGACTTTTATGTCATTTAGTGTGTCTAGCCATGCTATTAGTGCCTTATGTCAGGGAAAGCCTGCTGTGACCTTACAATACACAAACCTCCAGACACTTCTTCTTCATCCTTCTCTCAGAGCAGGCTGTTGTTCAGGAATAAAGGCTTGGCATAAAGGAAAATAAAATCTAGCTGTACCAACAGAGGGAAGGGGGAAATAAAAAAAAGGCTATTTTTATGTGTAGAAGAGCCCTTGAGGCTGATGGTCTTGGGAGACTTGGATGTGTTTGATGGCCTGGGGCCTCTTGAGCTCTGGATCCAACCTACCTCAGAGAAGATTCTAAAGTTGCCATTGTAGAAATGAACCTGCTTTAAGACCAAGAGATCTCTGGGAAAGAAACAAGAATGGGGATAAAAATACTTTCTTAAAAATAATTAAACCCAGAGGTTTAGCAGTAACTGCAAAATGGTTTAATTCCCAATTGGAGTTGCTTCTCACTAAGCATCCGATGGCGTGAGAGCTGACATGCAGCACTGCCGTTGAACTACACTAAATGAACTCCTGATGGCTTTTCTCCTCCAGCAGGATTAAAGCTGCCTTTCTCAAATTAAAGCTGCCTTTTTCATGTAAGGAGAGTGCAGCAGCAAAACTCACAAGCTGATCAGATGACTAGCTGCCCTCGTCCATGGAAATGATCCTTGAGGGCTGTTTGCAAATGCTCAGTGATGACAAGTGGATCAGCCAGAAGCAAAAGGACCACCAGAGCCCAGCATTCCAGAGTGAGTCCTCAGGATCACAGCTGGTCCCTGAGGAGGAATAGCTTTGCCCTTTGAGGCCCCATCCTGGGGGAAGATGCTGCAATTAAAGCTGACTGCCCAGACAGGTAGGTTTTGCAGCTCTCATCACTCATCTGGATGCATAACACCTATGAGTGAGCAGGAGAGTTGCTGGTGGCCAGCACAGTGCTGCTGCCTCTGGCTCAGCAATTGGCCTGTGAGACAGCAGCACCTACCCAGCTGACATTTGCAGCTACCTGGGCTCTGTGTGGAGGGGCACAGCCACACCTGGATGTCTCCAGCAGTGGCACCATGTCGCTGAGTTTGCATGTGCAGCGAGGTCTCCGTGCATGGTGAGCCCAGTGTGTGTGTCCCTGATGATGGCAGGGACTGTGAACCGATGTGAGAGCAGAAACCCCCCTCCTCATGTGCAGGGGAAAAGCCCATGCTAGTATCTGGTTCTCTGCAGAGAGTTTTAGCTGCTCAAAATAGGATACATGCCTCTGTGGTCTTCAGGCTGCTCATCTTCCCCTGTGCCCCATGTCACAGCTGCCGACCTCTCTGGCTGGGGGGGAGGCATTTCCCATCTTGGGGCAGCAACTGCAGGAAGCCTGAGGGCCATTTACTCACACTGGGGCTGTGAAGGCATTGCTTTTGTGGGAACTGTCTCTGATGGCTCCTTCCTGCTCTGCAAAACCAGTGGGGAAGGCATCTGGACAAAGGAGGTGTTTCTAGTGGGATCAGTGCCCAATGTGGCCCAGCAGGTTGTGCCATGTGAGAGACAGCAGCTGCTCTTGAGGTTTTTGAGCTGAGTGACTAAATGCAGAAGTCATTTTGGGAGCTGCAGACCTAAAGGGTGGAGGGGGGAGCACCCAGGCCTGTCCATGAGGAGCAAGAGTCTCAGTTCTGGGAGTGAGGAAAGATCACTGGCATGGCAAACTCCAGGCAACAATCCACTGCAACCTCCATCGTGATGGGCGTGAGCAAAGGGAGCAAAGTCACTGGGAGCACAAGTTTTAAATAATGTCAATATGTTCTCAAGGTGAGAGTTTGCTTTACGTAATTGCTGGTAAATACCAGCACTGTGATATTTTTTTGTGTCTGCAGCTGGTGACTTGGTTGGAGCCTGGGGCTTCAGAAGGAAAAATAATGAAAGGACCTGCACTGCCCAGGCTGCTCTTTGGGAAGCTCATGGGCACACATTAAAACACAAAAAAACCAAGCAAGCTGCCAGCTCAAGCAATGCCTGTGGAATGTCCAGGGGGAAAGTGCAGTGGTTAGTCGTCCATCACTGTGTAGGGTTTTGCTAAGATAATTTTAATTCCCCTCCCTCGGGTGAGAAGACCAGAGCTCGTGAGAGGGATGGTGTGAGCAGGTCACCAGCTGCCCGTGGCAGGGAGAGCTGACCTGGCTGTGTGGCTCAGCAGGGGGAGAGAAGATTGAGAGTGGCTTGGTGGGAAGGTAAAACCAGAAAATGTTGGAGAGCTAAAAAAGTGAAGGAAAACAGAGAACAGTAACAGGAAAAAGGGAGCATTCAACAAGAGGGAAGGATGAGCAGGAGAAAAGGTTGTTTTATATCTTTCCAGGAGTATATCAGGTGTCCAACAAATCAGGCACCATGCCCTCTGCCCTTGGATGCTCCCCCTCTGGCATGAGACCAGCTCCCAGATTATGTTTTGGAGAGTCTTAATGGCTTGGGATTTCTGATCTGTGTGTTGGCAATGCTTGGGAAGACAATGACTGTAAGCACACAGTGGGCAGGCTGTGGTGGAACTGAGAGCAGAGCTGAGCCCTCTGGTTCTCTCAGGTCTCTGCACTTGCCGTGGTTGTGAATCTCAAACCTCAGGTCATAATGAGATTGTCATACACAACAAAAAGTGGTATTAAAGAAAATTAATCAATGTCAAAATCCATGTTAAAAAACCATGATTCTCATTGCTCATATGCAGCATGACACCCTCGAATTGTAATTTCCAATTACATCTTCTCTGGCTGACCACAGATATTAATTCATTCAAATAGCAAGGAAGGAATTAAGTGTTAATTTAATAAAAAGGAAAGGCTACTAAGGATTTAAATTAGATTCTTAAATTAAATATAAACCTGTAAAAAGTCTTTCTGAGTGTTCCCAGCCTCTCTCCTTGATAATTCTCTGCAGCAATAAAACAAAATGGTATGAAGTGTCTGGCAAAGTGGCAAGGCACTACCCCCATGCAGCAGGACAGGAGACAGCCCGAGCTGGGAGCAGCTGAAACTGGCAGGAGTAGGTGGGTACAAGGCATGGCCTGGGCTGAGCATCATCCTTCATCGTCCACGAGGGCTGTACTTGGCAGCAAGGTATCGAGGCTGGCGTATCGAATTTTAAATAGGCCTTTAAAAGGCCGTTCTCTAATGGAGTATCCGATTGTGCTCCGTAATTAAAGCTCGCGGTCCCGGCGGCTCTGCCTGCGGAGGGGGAGGCAGACCCTGCGCGCCGCTGCCGCTGCTCTCTTATCTGCCTGGCGTGGCTGAGGAGGCTTCAGAGACCTGTCACAGCAGAGATAAGGACAGAAGCAAATTAAGATTTAGGAATTTCTTCTGGGACTTTTCTAGGCAAAAAGAGGTTTTTAATTGGTTTTCAGTTCTGCGGCAGCCAAAGGTCTTTAATTAGGTTTTACATCATTCCCCGTTATCGCTCCTCTTTTCTGTGTTCAGCCCACCATGATTTGGGCTTCTTTAAACAGATAAAAATTCACTATTTGTCTTTGTTTCCAAAAATCAAGGTGCTGAGTGATTTCATGTAAATGCTAAAGAACAAATGAATTGTTGAAACTTAAGCCTGCTAAAGACAATGCTTTAGTCTAATGCTGGTATATTTAACTTGTCTGATATATGTAGTATTAAAGGCCTGATAACTTTATTTTTAATGATGATTTTGTTCCTTGCATTATTTAACTTGTGAACTGGCTTTTAAGTTTTCATCTGAAACTCTCCCTTTTTTAAACTCACTTTCACAGTTTTTAAGTGGAGGTCCTGCTCTGCAGAGTGAGAGCTGGGACTGGTGGGTGCTGACTTTCACTCAGGATGGTGCGTGAACCAGCTCCAAATCCCCTTCCCTGAGCCTGGTGCCTAGGCCAGCACAGCCTCTGGAAGGTAAGCCCTCACCAACACCTTCCAAAGTCAGTAAAAATGGTACTTCTGTCCTGAGCAGATTTAGGATTGGACCAAAAATCCATCAGTTCTCTGCTAAAAGTCCAGGTGGTGAATTATTGATCAACTCCAGACAATACATTTGTTAAAACCCAACCAACCAAGACTTTGGGCATGGGTCCCCTGTGCTGCACACGTCCCCTGTGTCTGTTCAGCTCCCAGCAGTGCAAAGCAGGAGGTTAATCCCAATTACAATAAGGGCTTATGTTAATAAATAAATAATAGTATAAGGGCTTTATCCAGGGGAGGGAAAACCCAAACCTGTGGTCAAATCACATTAGTTCCACTATTTAAAGCATTATTTTTATCATTATTCTATTTCATGGGAGAGGATGCTGTTCTTGCTAGTAATTCCCATGAAGAAAAACCTTTTCATGTGCCCCAGCATGCCGCAGGTCTGAAGAGAGACAGTGCTACCACTGGCTTGTGGAATGGGAGAGGCCTCGTGCTTTAACACTGGATCATCATTAGTTAGATAATAAGCCTCTGTTCATTAGCCAGCAGACATGAGCACACAGTTTGTTTCACCTTCTCTCAAGGGTCTTGTACTTCATGGTCTCTGCTGGATTTTCTTTCAGGATAACCCTAGTTCAGTGCAGCTGCCTGCAATGCTGAACAACCCTGGGCAGCAGGAGAAAGTTCTCCAAACTTCTCACAGTCTATTTGACTCCTGTTTGTTGTTCCAAGGAGTTCAGCTCCCACCAGGGCTCTCGGGGAGGTTCAGTGCTCCCCAGCTTTGCTGCCTCCATGCTTTGCCTGTATTTCAGACCCTCGTTACTGCTTAGGGTCTCCAGGGAGGATCAGCATTAAAAAGGCTAAAAATGTGTATTTGGCAAGGGAAAGGCTCTGGCAGGCCTGGTCAGGCTGTGTGCACTCTACTGTACACACACTGTACTGTATGTACACCCTGTTGTACCTACACTGCAGTGCAGCCTGAGAAAGGGCTGAGCAGTGACCGAAGTGTCTGCAGTGCTGCTGCTCTTCCTTGGGACTGCTCTGTCTGAAACACGAGGGAATCATTTGGAGGGTAGATTTCCTTGGACAAAATTAGCAAATTGAGTGTGCTGAGAAGTCTGGGCATTTTGCTTTCTATCCTGGGAAACGTTTCCAGAGGAGCGGATGCTCAGCAAAATCTGTTGCTCGATGCTGACTCCACAGCTGATCCAAAATAGCAGTAATCTTTCCATAGATATTTATAAAGAGGTTTTTATGTTTAAAAATCCAGTGGAAATACTTCTTCTAATTTCTGTTTATGAACTATCTTGTAATTTTTTGTTCTTTTTGGCCTTCTTTGAAAATCATGGTATTTTCAGTTTAAAAATTCAATGGGAAAGAGTGAAGAATGCCACCTGTTTTTCTTTTTTTGCTGTGAGAACTGCAATTTCTGATGAGCAGACGTTCTCTACTAGATGAGAGAGGCTGGGTGGCTCTGCCTGCCCATGGAAGAACCCAGGACTGCCTCTGTGCCCAGCCTTTGCTGGTGTGCCCTTTGTGACTCTTGAGCTCTGCTCTTGCAGACATAGGAGCATCTGGCATTATAAAACCCCTTTTTCCTCCCCTACTCGATTATTTAGACATGAAGCTTTTCTGGGAGGTAAATGAGATCATCTCATGCTCCCTGTCCCGCACAACTCCTTGCACAGAGGAACTCAAATGTCACCTGGGTCCCCAGGCTCAGTGCAGCACCACCAGCAGCAATACACAGACCTGTGTGAGGCTGGTTAGCATGGCATCAGCCTGGGCAATGAATGAATGCTAAGTCACATGTGCTGAAGGCACTTCAGCAGCAATTCTGCTGGCTCTTCAAGAGGGATGGTTCTGGTGGAGAGGCTTTTGATTTGTTCCTGGCCCGTATGTCTCTCCTCTTCAGCATGCTGGAAGAAATTGCTTCATTATAAACTATTTCACAGCAACAGAGCTCAAAAGTTTCTGAATTAGAATCAAATTGCATTGCTGATTACTTTTTCTCCCCAGATTTTGATTATTCAGGAACTGAAGCACGTTTCTTATTGCTTCCTTCCCAAGGGTCTGGGTCAGGGATTACCCACCCAATGTGGAGCAGAGCTGAGCTGTGTCTCTGTGCAGCACATTCTGCTCTTTATCTGTATCAGTCCCTCTGATGTCACCACCTTTTCTCTGACTCTCAGTCTGACCATTTTGAGGTTTTAGAAAAAGGAAAAGAAAAGCCTGGCAACACAGTGGAGTTTTACACAGGTTTGATGTTATGTCTTCCTCTGTAAGACAGCTCTTGCCTTGAACATGGGCCTGGCATTTCCTTAATGACAACCATGAATAGGATTGTCATTACTGGTAATGTCCTTGCTCTGGAAGTCCCCTTTCAGCATAGCCTGCTGGTAATCCCAGTTCCTTGCTATTAATTCCCAGCAACTCCACCTTCAAGCATTAGCTCACACAGGGAGATTTCACTGACTGCTGTGCTCTGGATAGATGAGGACAAATATGTTTCCCCAGTCCAACAAGGAAGTTTTCTTATAAGGAATGATGTGCAAGTGGTCAGGCATGATTTCCCATGGATGAAAACACATAGCATTTTATTCTGTTTTTTACTTGTTTTTATCCTGTTGACTTACAGCTGATCATTACATTCTGATAGAACAACAGAAATGCTGTTCCCCTGATCAGATTTATCACGAATGTCCAGCCTCCCCAGTATTGACAATCAGCAAGTGTTCTTCAGATGAAGGGGATTGTTCAATATGGGAACGTCAATAAAGCAATAGGGTGATTAACAAAACACCAAAAATGTGTGGATAAATCTGAATCTGTCTGATCTGGGTCTTCATAAAACAAGTAAGCAAATAATAAGGTTAGTCAGAGGACAGACTCATCACCATCCTGAAGCCAAATTGGTTTTTATAGGATTGTGTGACTGAAAAGATTCTTGTGGGATGATCTGGCTGGAGGCCAATGAGATGTGACTGGAGGTATTTGGGAAGTGCAGCTTCCTCACTGTAGCCTGCAATAATCACTTGGAGCCAGAACGTTTGTCAACACCCGCGTACGTCTGTTGTTCCTGTTGCCTGTAATTCATCTAATCTCATAGGTACATCTTTTCAAGGGTATTTTTTGGTTCTCTGCACTGTGGTGGAGGAACAACAGAAAAAAAAATATGCCTTATTAGGAGTTTGCATTGATTCTTGCACCAGAGCACTGCTGAGGTGATGGCAGGCTGTGCTGCGCAAGCACGGCTCCCCATGAAGAGCAGTTTGGGCTGTCTGGGGGATGTGGTGTTGGTCAGCAATAGGAAAAGGATCACAAGGAGGCCTGGATTAGTACTTCTCCTTGGATAAAGCTAACAACTGTATCTAAGCATTATGAAATTTCACAGTCAGTCTTGCAATTTGGCCTTGTTACTGACTACTTTGTGTGGTGCTGTACTGGGTGTCTTTGGCTTCCAGAGAGTTGGGCATCTTCCCTTAGAATCTGTTACTTTTCTACACCTCCTTGTTTCAAGCATGTATCTGGATCTAGCCACCTATCTAGAAATTTCATGTATTTCAGTCCATAAGATTTCCTAGATAAATTCCTGGCACAAACGAGAAGTCTGAAGACCAGACCACGTGGTTTGTCTGATCCCAAGCTTTCTCACTCTGAAAAGCAAGGAGGTGATTTCTGGTATCAGCTAATTCTTGCTGTTGTCTCTGTCTTGTTTTGTTTTTTGCCAAATGCTGGAAAGTGGGTCGCTATTGTCTTAAGCAGCTTTTTGGAAGTATCAGTTCCATAACTAATTATGTATGAAATCAGACTGGTTTTTTAGATACTTTGAAGTTTTTACAAGCATGACATAGAGTAAGAATAGCAGGGAAATAGACCAATATTTCCCCTTACTTTGAAGTTACTAAACACGCATCTAATTACAAAGTGATTAAGACTGAGTCACCACAATGTGTCTCTTCTGAACATAGCTTTCAAGCAGCATAAATACTCTTAAATATAAAAAAATTTCACAAATCACAGTGCAAGAGCTGTGAAGTTAGGCTCTCTGTGCAGTCTGAATTTTATACTGAACTTCAAGTTGCCTTTCAGTGAGTGACAGCATTACAAAAACATCAAAGCCATTCTGTGTGCTGCGTGGAAAAAAAAAATCCTACCTGCTTTAAAAAGCAAAATCAATGATGGAAGACATTGCTTAGTTGTCTGTTTCTACAACTTTCCCTAGTCTTTTTTTAATAATCATTTATTTATAAGTTGTAGGATTAATGCCTGAGCTGCTTTAAAATGAGGACCTGGGGATGCTCCAAGGTTAACAATCATATTTTTTTTTACTTTCATAGTGTTCTATTTCAGTTATTAAAAGCTCTTGCACCTAGTGATAACAGTTACCCAGAACAACAGATAATTGAATAGGTTTAATGGAGCTTTGATTTCAAAATACTTGCTTTGAATGACAATATGCAAAGTTAAATAAATGATGGATGAGCAAGATTAAGTGGAACAGAACTCTAATCTGCCTTACATAATATGGGAGACATTAATATAATTCTAAAATAACTGTAGTTAAAGGCTATGAATGTCATAGTCAAGGAGAACATGGATTCTGCTAGCAAATGTTATGTTCATGTCTGGGTGCAGTTTTGCATGAGCAGGAGCCCCTGAGCAAGCTGAATTTGAAAGCTGAATGCTTGAACACGTCCATGTGAAAGCACATGCTTGTTCTGGCTCGATGGTACTGGCAGCTCATGGAGGGGTGGGTTAGTTTTTGGTTAACACACAGGTCTCATCGGGTTTCTCTGGACTTCTCTGCCCTCCACTCCACTGGGCACTCTGTGTTACAGAATTTGTGTCCTTTGTGATGGCCAGTTTTGGAAGATGGATGAGATTTCTGCAGAAATCCTTAAACTACCTTTGTAAAGCCCTTCAGGTGTGAAGAGAACAGCTGGGACAAGGTGCTTTTACCCCACTTCCAATTTAAGGAAAGGCTCTCAGTATCATTTTGGAAATGATGCAAGGTTGGTAAACCTGGCAGTGCTTCAAAATCATCTTAAAGAGACACATGAAGGTCATTCAGGGATTTATAAATCAAGAAATATTAGTTAAGACTTCCTGTGTGTGTACAAGCCCAGTCAAGGGAAGAAGCCTTCTGACCACTGCTCTCCAACAAAGCCACCTGCAGTGAACTTGTCCTGCATTGCTCTCATCTCAGGAAGGTATTTTCTTTCTTCTATGTCTGTCAGGAGATACTACAGAAAAACAGGCAATCTCTTCATATCAAATTTATTCTTTCTAGTGTTGGACAATGACAGTGCTTAGTAGGTACAATTAAAGCAATTAGCAGAGTAACACAGGGTTAGAAAGACATTCCTGTTATCTAACAGTGCACAAGAGAATGGTATCAAAATATGATATGGTTAATTAAAAAAGTCTCGAGTCTGCCCTGATCTGATTATGCACTGTTAAGAAGTACAAAGGCACTGAAAAATTGAGTGCAGTCACTGCCTGACATTTTTCAACAGCAAACCCCATACAGTTAGGAGTGAAGCCAGAAGTACTGGGGATGGAGGGCTTTAAAAAGGGAATGATATTGCCAAGTAACATGTTTGTTGTGATATAAGCCCTAGGGAGATGCCACAACTTTGTGCATTTGGAACTGTATTTGTCCAGGATGTGGAGATGCTGCTTCCACGAGACCTGTTTCGTTGTCCTGACCCTGCAGACTCTACATGCATTGCTCTACAGGATCATCCTGAGCTTGGTGTGATCTGGGGATCCTGCTGTATCAATGCCTTCTAATAGTTTTGTCTTTTTTAACATTCCCAGTCTGTATAAGATTGACAGTAATCAGAAAAGGAAAGATATCCTCTATGTCCATCCTATTGATGCAGCTTTTCTCCAAGGCAAAACAGGGACATCCATGCTCATACACAGTTGGGACTGTTTCTTTCAGGCCACCTTGCTAAGGATTCAGTTCAGAATCATATTGCTTCTGCTCTGAGTCATCTGGATCAAGAAGAGGACTGTTTTCAGCCACCAGACTAGGATGATAATCAAGGCTCATCAGACATTATCGGGGTCATGGGTTAATAAGACCGTAAATCCAAGGGTAATTTCTCTGAAAGCCGCAGTGAAGTCATAGTCCTTGGCACAAAATGTCAACTGTATCGTTGCAACGTTATTTATCTGAGAAGAGCAGTTATAGGTAATTTGTGAATTGTGCAAAAACATGAACTCGTGCGTAATAATCTTAATGGAGCTTGTTTACATCTTCTTCTTATGCATAATTAGCAAAACATATGATCCGAGTTGTTCTCATTTAGAGCCCTGTTTTGGCTGGTCGACATAGCGGAGTTGGTGTTGCCAAGAGCTATACTGGGTAATGTTTTCTGATAGATTTAGTGTGTGATGTCTGGGCGCAGCAGGAGGGTCTGTAAATTTACGACAAAAAGATCAGGGCCATCATAAACAGTAATATCTGCTGGAAACGAGGGCTGCAGTTTCAGCACTGGCATTGCCTCTGTGCCCTGCTCAATTGAGTGTCATCAGCTGTGTCTCATATAAAAGCCTAATGTCGAGTGACTGATTATATCACAGCCTTCAGATTGTACCTTCTAATTAGATATGCAGAGTGAATAATTTTAGTTCAGCGAGGTGTTGCTGGCTGGACAACCAGTAGCATAATGCATGTCTACACTAAATGTAATTATTAAACTCTTTCATGTCCTTGGTTGCTACACTTGGGTACTGGAAGTTGTTATTTTGGATTGTTTTGGTTTTTGTGTTTTTTCCTACTTTGGCATTCTTTTACAGCATCTAGCTAAATTAAAAACAGCAGTAGGTATTATTTAACATCTTTCTACACAGTTTATAGGAAAGTCAGCATTTGTTTATATCTCTGTAGTTGTTATGCTAGTTCTGAGGTTGATCAAATGTTTGTGGCCAATTAGGATTCGTTGAACTTTTACCTTTTTTTCTCTGCTTTCAAGCCAGTTGTGACTCATGCAGATGTAATAAGTTTCTGAGAAGTTGTTTATGTAGCCTGCTCCAATGAGAGCCTTATTTGCAGATAGATCTCGAGTTACCTCTCCCCTTTTCACTCTTCATCATGTTGCAATGTGTAATTTGCTTGCTAATTATGTTGTTTGCTCCCTTCTTCGATTTATGAAGCTCTTTAAAAAATCAGTAGGCTTGAATAACGCAGGTGGATGGGCTCTCTCAGAAAGCCCCTGTGAGTAACCTGCTCTCTCCACAGCCACCCCTGTCTCCTCCTCAGAGTCCCCTCCATGCTCTCCTGCCACCTCCATGTGCCCCTTGGCAGGGCTCTCCTGCTCCTGCCTTCCCTTCCCTGCCTGCATGGCTAGGAGAATAGTTGGAGGCTATCCTCCCTGAGCTCCTGGCACAGCCTCCCTGCCTCACCAGGCATTTCAGCTCTGTTTTGCCTTGGTTCAGGTTGTTGTTCTTATGATTTCCCTGTTCCCTGGTGTAAAAGGCAGGAGTGAGAAGGAGTTTTTGGGCATCAGATATTTGCCTGTTGTTTAAAGTGCTTCTGGAAGGAGAAAATGTAACAGCAAAAGCCTACACAGACTAGATGAGGAGAGTGTGCAGCTGCAAGGGAAGGGGGAAGATCAAATTTCATAGCACCAGGACCACCCTGATCAAATCCCTGTCAGGCCAGGTGCAGCCTCCCACACTGCCTGGAGCCAGCAAGCATCTTCCATGCTCAAGGCAGAGCTGAGCCAGGGCACTGGAAATGCTGGGTTGTAGCTGCTCTATCTCCAGCTCATCTGCTTCCTCAATACCTTCTCTGGTAACTTTCATTTTAGCTGCTTTACAGGATACACTGTGGCAGCCTTAACGTGAGAGTACCCTGCTTCCAAAGGGAAAGCAATTGCTCTTCTCCCTAACACCTCTTTATGTTTTTACCCTGCTCCGGGATCTCTCTCCTTTGACTTTGATGCTTCAAATAATGACTGCTCATTAGCGCAGCAGAGCCAGGCTTTAATTTCCCCAAATCAAAAGGTTTTTATGACTCTGTAGTGAGTATGATCTGTCCAGAAGGTGCATCTGCTTGAGCTGGAGAGAACAGGTATGCCTTACCTGCAGCAGTGTTCATTGTGTGTTGGCAGAGAAATTGCTTATCATGTCTTTGGTATAAATGAGGTTTTGCAAGTAGCTAGTGAGCTCAGCAGGGACTCTTCTTGAAACTCAGAGTCTCGTCTGAAACCTGTCACTTTTGGAGCTTGCTGGTCCCACAGAGCCTTAGTGATGGTGTCATGTAGTATCAGCAGTACAGAGTGTTCCCACCCTGCAGCTCTGCTTCAGGTACTGCTTGGAGCAGGTGTCTGAGCCCCCTAGATGGGCTCTGTAGCATCCTGCACACTGTGGGGTGTTGGTACCTTATTAGTTCCTAAAAAAACCCTCAAATGTTTTCCTTGGTATCTCAGATATAAGGCCAAGATTTTGCCAGTGAGGTTAGGGTTGCTCTGACATTACTGCATTGTTACTGTTCATGGGGTGGAATTCTGCTGGTTCGATTCCTTATGCTGCAGTGCAATGGCTCAAAACTTGTCTTGGCTCATCTCCTCTTGGCACTTCTCTAGGACTTGCAATATGTGGTGCTGCTGTGGGACCGTCCCACTGCAGGCACCCCTGTGTCTACCCACCAGCTCCACTTCCCCAGGGAGCATTTCAGTCCCTGGGGAATGGTGCCCATGGAGTCTGCAGGCAAGTCTCCTGGAGCAGAACAGGTGATGAGGAGCACAGTGTGGGCTTTTCATTTGCAGGGGAGGATGAGGTTTTCCCCAGCATAGGCCCATCAATACTGTTCCTTTGTGCCACCACCCTGCTCCCTCCTAAAATTGCCTGAGTCTAATCCTGCAGAGTATTTCAGGAGATGCCAGGCTGTTTCTTTGTGGTTGTTTATGGCTTCAAATATTTTTCCTTTTACTGTATACTTCAGGTGCCATAAAAGAGAAATGAAGGGACCATTAAAGAAAAATGCTCTTCCCTGGCAGTTATCTGCTCTGTGGGATGTTTCCAGAATTACTCCTGAGTGAATGCTACCTGTACCCCTGCACCAGTTGCCTTGTTACTTTCTGCAGGATACTCTCTTTGATAGCTGGTTCCCTTTTTCTGGGCTGGTTTCCCACTCCTCCAGCCTCCTGTGCAGTGCACTGGAGTCCTGCCTGAGAGTAGGACTGGGTTGGAAAAAAAGGAGATGCTGGAGCCTGTGGCTGGGGGCAGCTGCAGCCAAAGCACAGCCAGTGCTTTGGGCACTTCTGCATCCTTTTTGAGCCAGGCCAGCTGGTCTCAGCCCTCGCTGGAAAGCTTGGCAAGGTGCTGCTCCTTCCTTAGCTTTCCATGTTGCTAAGGATTGGATACTTTAGGCAGCAGGCCTGGAGGATGCAGGTCCGACCTTATCCTTATGGTTTATGCATGCAGTCCCTTCTAGATGTGTGAATTGTGAGCCAACCCTGCAGCATGTCTTGCTGGTTGTGCCTAAATCTGGGAATCTGGGGGAGAAAAATAGTGTGAATCGTGTAATTAAAATTGGTTTGACCCATATGCACATGGAGGATTTCTTGGAGCGCAGGTTTTCTGCATACACTCCCCTTGGTGTTAGGGAAATTCTGGTCTCAGCCTGGCCACTTGTCAGGGGGATGCAAAAAGCACAATACCAGCATTAAGTGCCCTTTCCCTGCCAATCTTCATGAATCAGCTCCAAAGGCATTAAAGAAAAGCGATCGGGGACTTATTAGTAGGCAAAGTGACATATCTTCCCCTTCTCTGGTCCTGGAAACAACTGAGCACTTTGGAGATTTCCAAAACAACTCAAGTGGGACGTGGCCATTCTCCATGGAGGCTCTCCAAGGAGCCTCAAACTGGAAAATGGGTACCCTCAGCACTAGCAAACAGACCCCCCTCTTCTTCATCAGTAATGTAGGAGGCAATAAATGATGAGACTGCTATTGATTTTATAATTACAGCTCTTGCCTTGTGACTTCTGCCATCTGCTAGGGGTGAAGGTATCTTGAAGGCATCTTTATTTTAAATCCTGCTTCATAACAAATAAAATATTAAAGAAGGGCAAGATAACCTTGTCAGACAAATTTGATATCGGTTTTCTGACTGTTTTCTTCATAACAAGTTTATAACAAGCTTGATTGATTAAGGTAAAAGGATTGTAGGAGAGATTCTCCCAACCTTGTGAATCTTTCCTACTTTGAAAATAACATCATGAAGAATTTATAATCATCAGCAGTATAATTTACAGTCAGCACTGGACTGGTGTAGAATAAGCTGATTTTAATGCAGCTCAATGCAAGGTGAGGTACAAGGCAAAATAAATTTAGGCTGTGTAGGAAAGGTAATGAAGTTTTTTGCTTTAACAGAGTGTTTCAGACGAAAATTTGTGGTTTACAGTTGGCAGATGCTTTAGTGTTTGCAACAGCCCTGGGTCTCTAACCTGGGGGCCTGGTGTCTGCTCAGTTAGAGCCAAAATCCTGAGCTGATCCTTGTCATCTGTGCTGCAGAAGTGAGAGGTGGCTGAACAGCTCTTGGCACCATTGGTGCTCCCACAGCATCATCCTGCATCTCCTCTGGCCTTTACTGGTGCAACGGCTTCATCCTTGGCTCTTCCTTTGCCCAAAGGTCACTGTTGCCATGTGTTGTTTTTCTTTTCAATCTAGCAAAGTCTTACAAAGCCTTTTGCTGGCAGGAACAGCTCTCTCCGTGTTAGTGCTCAGAACTGTCAGTGGGGACTTAATTTGTCTTTTACAATTTGCAGCTCCCTGTGGTCTCACCGCTCCACACATCACCCTGTCTCAGATACTTTTGGTGGGTGGAATTGGCAGTGGTCTTGCATAGGCAAGGAAAAATCCATCTCTGTGCTTGTCATTAGGAGACAGCTTTAATAGTGCTGCAGGTGAGCTCACAGGAGAGAAAGGGCTTGCACTGTGTGAAAAACCCTGTGTGAGTCTGCGGGCTCCAAGCACAGGACTGAGCAGGCAGCTGTGGGTGCTCAGAGCAGAACCCTCCTGATGGGATACACTTCACTGGAAAGGGGCCACTTTCCAGAATTTGCCTTTCTCTTTATCCATGTTTCAAGCTGGCCCTGAAACATTGTGGTGACAGCAAAACCTGACATTTTCTGTCTGATCATTGCAGTGCAGTGGTCCTGGGCTGCAGGGATGTGATCAGCTCTCCAGCATTTTCTATGATCCATAGACATATTTTTTTGGGGAAAAAAACCAAAACCAAAACCAAAAAAAAAAAAAAAAAGAAAAAAAAGAAAAGAAAAAGCCAAACAGAAAACAAACCCACAAAAATTGTGTTCAGTTTTGGCACAGGTCTCTGTTATTTACAAGAAAAGTAACAAAGGGAGTTTTTCTTTTTTTCTTTCTGTCTTTCTGTACTTCTTTCTGTCTTTCTTTCTTGTTGTTGTTGTTATTATTATTGGTTTTTTGGTTGTTTTGTTATTGTGGTTTTTTTTAATTCTGAGAGCTGACAGGACCAGTATCTCCCAAGGAATTGTCAGTTCATTGTTAGAAACCACACTAATGATTTATCTCATGAGATGCTCCAAAGAATCAGACAAAGCCTTCTGAGCACCAAAAAACATTACCAGCCTTTGTTTCACAGGGCTCCTTGTGTCTCTTTGGAATGCATTGCAGATGCCAATAGACACATTAGGGGGAATTCGTGGATATTAAGAAATGATTGAATAACAGGACTGGCAGTGAATGCAGGAAGTTTTTTTGCCCTGTGCTTGCTCCAAGGTAGAACCACTTAGGCATAGATCTCTCCCTGCCCTCATCTCAGGAGCCCATGCCAGACACTCTGATGGACCAATTCCAAGAGGTCACAACTATCCAGCCCTGTGGTCCTTTCAAACCCTCCTTTCCTTTATGAGAAAGAGGCATCAAAAAGTGTTTATCCTTGTCAGCTTCCTCAAGGTCTGTCTCATTGGCATTTAATTTGCTTTTTCTTTGCTTTCTTTTTTTTTTGGGTTGTTTGCTGGAAGTCAGATTTTATCCCAGTGCTTCTCCCAGGGTGATGCCAAGATCATGTGAGACTAACTGCTGAATTCATGAGCACAGAATCACTGCTGATGTTATGTCCTTGCCTTGCACTTCCAGTTCCTGCACAGAAGTGGTTAATTTTCAAGCTGAGGCTTCTGTGGGATAAGTGGAAAAAGAAACCAGCATCTTCCATAGCTTGTGTCCACCACAGGAATTTCTGCTTTCATTCCTTCCCCTTCAGCACCTTCAGCTCATCTGAAAAGCTGACAGAGGTGGCTGTGCTGCTGCTCTGAGCAGCGTTTGTGGTTCCCACTATGTCACTTCACAAGACTTGTGCACTTCACAAGACCAATGTGCGAGAAGTCACAGAGTGGAAGTCACGGAGTGATCCCAAATTGCCCCGTTCTCGCCCTCCACAGCTTCAGAGAAACAAGGAAACCAAGACTCTATCATTTCAGGCAACAGTTGTTCAGGCCTCAGCAGCTTTGAGCACAGGCTGTTATATCACAGGATAAAATTAGACTCTGACCTTGAAACCTATATGTGGCAGAGCAGGAGCTGTAGCCTTGAAGCCACCCACATCTCATGTAATTCTCGGGAAATTATGCACTTTGAAAATGCCTGTCTTTCATTCTGGCAAGCTTACTTTTTTTTCTTATGGCAAAAAGTGCTCCTGCCTTCTTTTCCAGACTTCGCCTCCCTCCTTCTCTCTCGACTGTGCACCATGCTTAGAACATTTTCTCCTAAAGCATCTTCACCAAAAAAAATCCTTTTTATCATGCATACAGCGTGAAAGAGAGCGCCGTGCCAAGCCTCAGCTCTGCTCAAGAGTTACTGCAGCTTTTATATTTATCTCCCAACCTCAGCTCCCCCTGGCAGTCCATTCATGGGGAAAAAAACACAACCCCCCCCTCAAACCCCCCAAGACTAAAGCAAGACTGAACCCTTGATTGTAAATAGATTTTGTGGAGAGGCAATATTATCTGCTTAAGAAGGAAGCAAACAAACAGCAATGCACACAAAGAAAGCCTGTCTCTCCTTTTGTCCTCTGAATGCTGCCTTGCTGCTCTTGGTGTGAGGGTAGAAATGAGCAAACCACAGCATAATCAAAACGGTTAGAGATAATGAATGTTTTGGTACCTGTATTCAGTGACAGTGTGACGGCCCCTCCGTTAACAATAGGTGTGTTTGCAGTTCAGTGGAAGTATAATAAATCTATAGCAAGTCTGGGTAGATCCCACTGATTTCCACTTCAGTGGAAGCAGATAATAAAGTCAGGGCTTTTATGACACCTAATCAATAGCAAACCACCCTATAACACACATGCACAAAAAGTACTAGAAACTCCAATAGCCCCCATGGGCCTAAAACAGTTTGGTTGGGCTTCCTTCGGTCTAGCAGGAGTTACTACCTGGTGTAACACATCATCACTTCTATTTAATTTTATGCCAACTATAATATGCAAAAAGCAACAGGTTAGTATGCTGTAAATCAGGATGGGAACTGTGCTTTCTTATTTGTGTTTGCACTGTTCCTTGCAAATTTTTCATTAGCAGTTAGGATCAAAAAATGAAGTTTTTAAAATCAAATATTGAAAAATAACTTTAAAAAGCATATTCTCACAACAGTTTTCATAATTTTTCTCTGAGGTTTTTATGAAGATGAATATAGAAACTACTTAGACCTGTAGTTTGGTAGAAATATAAATCTACATATGACACATTAAAACAGGGGCACATTTCTTGTAAATCTTGAAAGCTAAAAACCCTTTTCTGAAATATTTACATTTTAAAGCTCAATAATAATAATAAAACCTGCATATTTAAAAAGGAAGAATTTAGTATCAGCGAAAGCCTTTGATTGTTTTTCCTTGTGAAGAGCTTGCTTTCAGTAAAAGCTGGGTCTCTCTGGTGGATGTAACACTCACTCTAAAATTATGAGAATGAATCCAGTGCCATAGTATCAGCATGTCAATCCATTTCTCCCTTTCTTCCTCAGCGAACATCATGTTGCTGACAAGCAGTCTTAGTAATACAGGATATTTTTGCAGTTGGTGGAGGTGGGGACTCTGTCTCACTCATAGACCCCAAGATAAGAGTGAAAGAGAGACTTGAATGAGGCTGAGAAATGTTTGCTCTTGCAGTGAAATGATTAAAATAATCTCGCCATACATAGTACATAATAAGCGTATAGGTACCCTCCTGAGACAGCCAAGGAACCCTTTAATAATGAAACACTGCACCTCTGACAATGATGGGCCTTTTGAATTACTAGGTCTTGGAAGAAATAATTTCTGGTTTGATTGGAAAGATCTGATTTACACCCAGATAAACCCTGGGCCAGACTGAAAATGTATCTTTGCTTGCTGGGAACTTTTTGTACTGTCCTGGACAGAAATGCAGGAGAGGAGATGGCTCCTGGGGCTGTGCTTAAAGGTTGTTTGGTGTTTCCTGTCATGCACAATAGTCTGGAGAGACTTCTGAAAGTTCATTAGAGGATACATTTCCACTCCCACTTTCTCTCTCTCTTGAACTCATGATCTCTTCTTGTCTATTCTCTTTTCTTTCATTAGCACTTTATATCATTTGACACTTCATCAGGATGATGGCCTGTTTACTGTATGCAAATAATTTCTGAATTATGCATGAATAATTATGAATTTGCGTATTGGTTTCCTGAACTGGCATGTTGCCATGTAAAATTAGCTTCACTTCAGCGTGAGCATAAAAACATGCCGACATGGTCAAATTAAACTGGAAGGAAGAGCTCACCTTGAAGGGAACATAAAGTGTTGAGCCACTGTTGGAAAAGAGCAAAGTACAGCTGGAGGCTGATCCGAGGACATGCTGAGGAACTGGGGCAATGGTGTCCAATGGAATGGGGTCTTTCTGCATTGTAACACCTCTTCTGGACCAAAGGGACCTTCCAGACATCATCTTCACGTATGGTAACCCCTGACTTGACTCATTCATCTGTTCCAGTGGAGTGATTTGGTGCATTTCCAGAGGTCAGAGCTGGGCTGTAGGACCTGACCTGCCATGCACAGCCCTTGTAAATGGCCTGCAGTGTTCAGACTGTGAGCTGAGAAGGAGCTGCACCGAGGGTTTGAGCCCTTTTTCATTTCCCCAGGGCTTGTGTTCTGGCAGGACTGGATCCCAGTTCAATCTCTCCTGAGGTCCAACGTGTCTGTCTCTGGTGTGCCGATGCAGGCTCTGTCCCATCCTGGCAGAGCTGTGGATGAATTTCCCAGGATAATTGCAAATCAATTAATTAAACTGAAATTGGGTATTTAAATTTTATTTCTCTGCCTCTAATCGCCTACAAAATCCTGAGTAGCCAGCCTGCCTCTGATCAGATGAACCGACCTGCTTAAAAGAAGACTTCAAAAGCCGAAGGTACCTTGTTTTCTCTTGCTACTAAGCAAAGGCCAGGGGTGAGCCTGCTGCACTCATGCTCTGGCATCATCATCTTAAGAAGTTTTGCTATGCAAACCCCCTCAGCAGAGCCACTTTGTGCAGCAGATCTAAGAAGGGGGCTGGAGGTGGTAGCAGCCCTTTCACAAGAAAGAGTACAAGTACTGAAGATCTTTTTTTCCTTTCTAGTGTTTCTCCCAAGATGACATGGAATATATTTAGAGAAGAGCTGAAGACAGACATTCAGCGGGCACAGAGAAACAATTGAAGAACTGTTCTCACTTGGCAATAATTCTGGTTTGAACCTGCATTTCCCCCTCTAGGAAGCTCTTTGTGTTTAATAGTTGCAAGCTCACGTGTCTCTACATAAATGTTCTAGTTATCCTCTCCTCTTTGAATTTCCTGCCAGGACAGAGCTGTTGGTTCAACCTGCTTGAACAAATTTTAAAACACCTACAGCAGTCTTGGTGTTACAGTGCTTTATTCTGTGATGTTTGACTAACTGAAATATTATCTGAATTACACTGTCTGAAATGTTTTGTATGTAGGGCAGTGCAGGAACCCCAGGACAGAGGCATATTGCTGCCCTGTAATTGCAGATTCCTTGGCTCTGCTCCATGTTTGGTGAGTGTTATTTTGGATCAAAGTTTGCTTTTTGGTGGGAATCTACCTAAACTTGTGACTGCAGTAGCAAAACAATCAGTTAGCAAAAGCATCAGTTAACAAAAAACTGCATGTCCCTTCTTTTAAAATCTAATCAGTCGACATGCTATTCTCCCAGTAAGTCTGTTGTTTATCAGAAACAGTTCACTAAAGTGATTTCTTTTCCTATTAAAACGAGAACCAGTAAACAAATAATGATACTTTTGTTACTTTTTAGTGTGAATCTGATTTCTTAGCAAATGGAGACATAATATTTTCTTTGTTTGCCTTGCCTTCTTAGCATAGTTTCATGAGGTCAAAAACTCAGTGACATCTGTAGAAAGGGGAGCTGATGCTTCTTGCTCTGTCCAGCAAGTGACAAAGATGACTAAATGAAGCCAAGCAAATCCCCATCTATGGACAAAGTCAAAGGAGAATTTAATGACTAATTTTGCAGAATCAGCAGAGATAAGGCTCCTATATGATTATTTCCATGTCCAGTATCACATTTCCTTCAGATTCAAAAAGCTGAATAATTCCAGAGTGCTTCTCCTTCCTTTTTTAACCAACTTCCTGTACTGGGGTTTGGGACAGGGACCATCTTTTGGCTGCACGCCCCTGGATCATCCTGCATAAATTACCTGTGAATGTTATTGAGGTGATCTGGCTGAGTTTCCCCAGTGTCTTGTGCTGTGGTGAGTGCTGGAATCTTTCCAATTTCCCTCTTAAAATCCACTCCTTGCTTTCTGCCTGGCAAGGGCTTGGAGGATGCTGACTGATGATGGCCCTTTCCACAGCACTGAACTGTGCTGATTTCTAGGCAAGTGGCCTGATCCATGTTCCTCACCTGGCAGCTCCACAGGCATTGCACAGGGCTGGTGCTACGCTGCCAGAAGCAGACAGAGCTGCATCTGCACTCAGGCAGGGAGGAAGAACATGCTGTGGAGCCAGCAGGGCTGCTCTGAAATGCATCTGGGGAATGGTTCTGAACTGGTAACAAAGGGACACGTAGATGCTGAGGCTGCAGCTCAGTTTCAAAGCTTAATTTTCACCTGTATTATTATTTATCTCCTCAGGAGTGAATACCCTTTTGGTTCCAGCTTAGAAAGTGATTACTGGGGTCTGTGATCAATTTGCCATTTCTGTTCACCTTTCCCTCTCTGCAATTTATCCTCTGACTCCTAAAAGCCCCTGTGGCTGAGCCTGGTGGGGCTGGAGCAGGTCTGTGGGTTAAGGAGGGTGAATGGGCTCTGGGCACCCACCTGGTCCTGGCTCACCCACCCCATCTGCTGCCTCCCTTCTCACCTATTCATGATTCACCTCTGCCAAATTCTGTGGGTGCTCTGGGCCCAGCATTGCAACCTTGTCTTTTGATTTTTGTGATGATTTCATTAACAGAAATGTGAGACGATCCTCTTGGTGCAGACGTGCCTCATCTTCTGATTGGGGATTTGAATTGGAGAAACACAGACATCTGGCACCAGGTCCAACCCACAAAACTCAGTGGGTCCTAAGAGGGAGAGAGCAGCAAAAGGAAAGGGAATTTCTGGTCCCACCATCTAAGGATGGAGGAAACAGGCAGGCTGTGAGCAGCCTCCTCCACCAGAGCCAATGGGCACAGCTCGATGGAGGACTAAGTTTTCACCTGCTGACTGTCTGCCACTCTCTGCCAAAGCAAAAGGATGTTTAATTGGTATGGAAATGAGCCAGCAACATCCTACATCTTCTTTTCTCTTCCTGGAAGCTCGCAGGGAGGGTGAATGGGGATTTGTGCTTTGCAGAGATCTGAGATATTTTTTCCCCAAACACACATTTTCAGCCTACTCTGCTCATGCTCTGTCTTTTTATATTTTCCCTGTTTTTCATCTGCTTACCATGTTTTTCTTATCATGACAATGGTGGTAAAAGATAAACAGTGCAGCAGTTAAAATAGCAAAGAGAATGCAAATTAAATACCATAACCACTTAGAAACTGTAGTTTCTATTAAATATAAGTACTTTCCCTCTCAGCTTTAGAACGTGGGTGGATTCTATTAAGTGTAATTATTTTCCTGCAGGATTGCAGAGTAAAGGTGTTTCACAAGTGCACAGATAGCAAATGCAGGTGACTTTTTAAAACAACACAGAAAGGTGCAATTGTTAAATATATGGATGATAAAAATGCTCTGTTATTGACTCAACCTCTCCTTTCTCTTTTCATGTCTGCTTTCTTCTGATATTGCTGTTCTCCAGGGCTCCAAGAATGAACCTTTCAGAAATATTAATTATATATTTATAAATATAAACACCAGTAAAGTTTGCTCCTTAGTGTGTTGGAGTGAGCTTTTCCTTTGGCTTGAGTTAGAGTGGATCCAGGAGCTGTGCCTTTGGGCTTGGACTTCAGTGCTGACATTGAGCCCTCTGCTCACCTGCTCCCTGTCTCCAGGGGCACTTCCAAGCTGGAGATACAACATTTTTCAATATCTACAGTTTGCACCTGGACACGTGAATGCTGTGGCCAACAGGAGATGTCTGCTTTTCTTCCACATCCTTGCAGGCAGCTCCTGTGTGTAATCACAAAGCCATTGCAGAAACCATCCTGTGGCAACCTGCTCTCCCCAGGTAACATGCTTATATTGTGGTCCAGTACTCCAACTCTTCTATGGACCTGGACTTTGGTGGCCATTTCCCAGGTAATTCCAGCTCCCTGGGAAACATTGCCATCCTGGGGCCTCCTAATAGCCCATAGCTAAATGCCATTGCTTTACAGGAATACTGAGCAAAGCTGACTTCCTGCAGTTTTGAGAGTGTGGCTGAAGGCTGACTGCAGTACACCACAGCTCTGTGCTGCCTTCCAGCTGGTTCTTGACTCTTCCAGAACCATCCTTTTTTGGCAACTTCTGTTGTCAGTCTATTCCTCTGGAGGGCTCGTGAAGCTCTAGCTGTGTAAAGACCTGATTTTGAGAAAAGCTCTGATGTTCCTGTAGTTTTTACCTGCCAGGGGATCTGAATCACCTCTTCTGTTTCATTTGTTTTGAATTTCCCTTCTGAGTAAAAATCAAGGACCTGGAAACAGGAGATGGTTGAGGGCTGGCTCACTGAGTGGTGTGTGCTGCTCGCATGAAGATGGGTTATATCCAAGATCTCAGTGCTCATCCATTTAGGGCTCATGGAGTGCTTCAGTGCCAGGAATGGCTACACTCCAGAAATGGCCATGCTGAGCTTGGGATTGCTGAAAAGCCTCTCATTTGCAGGTGTTTGGTGCAGTGTGGGAAGGCACAGCATCACCTGCACAGGAGCAGCAGCACAACAGGGATCAAAGGACACCTCAGTGTGACACTTGCCATAGGAACCTGTCTCCAGTCAGAAACATTCTCAAGACAAAAATACACCACGCTGGATGGTGCCATTAAGTTGTGCATGATAGAGAGAAGAAAAGAAAATAAAAGAATATTTTAAAAGTCCCTCTCCCAGCCTTCAAACTGTCTGCTCTGGTGCTCAGCAGCACATGCTGAAAACACTGTGAGTCCTTTATCCATGGTGTTTTGGGGGACCTAAGGAGTTTAAAATCTGTGTTGGTTGTCTGATTGTAAATACCTGGTGGTGTTCAAGTTTGGGAAGGTCTCCTGAATAGCTGAAAATATTGTACATATATCTCAGACCAGGGCTGAACTCCAGTGCCCACTTTGACTTAAGTTTTCTAGCAGTCCATAGTCCTGTACAGAGAAATGACATCTGTGTTCTTTCCCAGTTGTGTTTGCATGAAGTACAGCAGCTTTGCTGACATCAAGCCTGAGATAAACCTGGGCATGTGAGAAGAAAATTAGCTTCCATATTATTTCATTCCTTATAAGCAAAACAGCAAGAAGGCCTGAGGATATTTTTCACTGTTTTATGGTGAAAATAGAGTGAGAAATCAACTACTGGAAACTGTCAATGCTAAACCTCATCATCTGTGTTTGTGAAACTTGGAGAGTAGCTGTTAGTAGATCTTTCAAGGTTAATGTAACTGATCTTATTTTGTTGATTAAATAAATGATTATTTCCAGAGGGATTAGTTATAATCCAGAAGTTAACATGTCATTTCATCTTTGATTACTTTCATATAACCTCTCAGGCAGACAGCCCTGCTAGCTCAGCACTTTTTATAGAGGGATTTGTTGCAAATTAAACTATTGTGGTGTATCTTCGTATTGGAGCTGAAGAGAAATATTCTGATGATGCATTTTTTCCTTTGAAAATGCCAATTCATTGAAAATGAAATGTTTCACAGAACTTTAGCCAAGATGTATGGTTCTTCCTTATTTCTTTGACAGTTGTCATGCTGAGAGTCCTGGGTTTCTACACCCACTTTCCTTGGAATCCTGGCTTGCATGTATCCTTTTAGATATCTGTAGGAGGTGGTAAAGGGCAAATTCCCTCTGTGGGACTTTGTGCATACACAAACATGTGTAAGGAGTGCAAAGTGGGGGCTGGAAGAGAAGGAAGATAGGGGGTAGCTGAATGTGCATCTTCTCCAGAAGCTCCTGTTGTACTATCAGCCCTCTTACTTCTCCAGAGCTCAGCTGGAATATGTTGCAAAGTGGAGTCACCTTTGGCTCTGTGCACAGGGACAAGGAAAATATTTTCAAAGCAAGGCATCTTTCCAAGCCTAATCGGCTAAAACATTTGTAAGCCTCACCAATCCAGCTTGCATAGCTTTTTAAATTTAATTGGTACTATTAAGTTTGTAAGGAGGAGAAAAATACGCAATAATACAAGTGTGGACTTCAAAATATTTAGAAGTACATCAATTTGCCTCTGAATGAGATGTATTAGTGGAAAAATACGATCTGCATAATGCAAAATCTTTCCTTTCTCACCAGGTTCTGCAAGAGGAATCACAAACAATAGAGAAGCTCAGGAAGCCACAGCATCACTTTCATCTCTGCAAAAGTCCATGAACTCTGGCGTTGCAATATGGTACTGTTCACTTTCTACAAAAGGAAATCAATATTTTGTTAATGCTATAACATCTTGGAGAAACAGTGAGTAGGTCTTGGTTTTTGAGTGTTGTGACCTGGGAGGGGTGTCTGATCCAGGTGGATTTGCTTTTGTGTAAATCTGTGCCCAAGAGCAGCGGTGCAGAGCTGATGCAGAAGCCCAAAGGGGTCAGGGGGTGCTCACCAGTCAGGGCAGGGCTGCAACATGCACCAGGACTCTTGGCAAATAATTTGCCATGGATGGCATGTCCTGAGAGGATGCTGAGGTGTGTTCTAGACATTTACAAGCTCCAGACCCTCCTGTTCATGCAGAGGTAATCATTGCCTCCGTAGTAGCAGGTTTTGCCTCTCCCTGCTGATATATTAACATACTTCTGAGTAGTTTTAGCCTGGCATCTGCCTTGCTGTGCAGGCCTCCCCAAGCTACCAGCAGCATCCCCTCCATGTCTGAAAAAGGTTTATCTGGTAAATGTATTCCTTCCCTCATCCCCTAAGGGGATGCTGCCTTTGCTGCCACCCCCCTTCACATCTCAGACATCTTCCCGCAGAGGGTGAGCTGGGAAATCTGCTTGTGCACGGCTGGGACTCCTCTGTTGCAGTATAGATCAGACAGGAATCCATAAAAAGCAGTGCAGCAGAGGTGAGGCAGAGGTGCAAAGTGTTGCTGTTTCAATGCCCGTGGAGAAGCGAGACCTTCAAGTGGGTTTGTTACTGCAGCACGATCGTCCGACCGAGAGGGCGGGAGGTACTGCGGGGCTCCGTCCTCACATCCTTCCCATCCCTCCCCGTGCAAGGTGCCTGCTGAAACCTTTGGCATAGGCAGGATCCGTCTGCGTCTGCTGGGGCTCTCTGGGGGTGCTGAGGACTGCCTTTAGATTGCAGTCTTGGATTTAATCACTGTTTTGACAGGCTACAAAAAAATATTGCTGTTGGCACCAGAAGCAGAAGGAACATGAGCAGCTGCAAACAGAATGAACTGAAGAAAAAGAGCTTGTTTGGCTGGGGGCTTTTCTCCCCTCTGCATCTCAGGGTCTGACAGCAAGTGGCAGGGGTGTGAGACCTTCTCAAGAATAGGTGGCAGGCATAATTTCTAATAGAAAGTATTAGACAAACTCCAGAAATGGGTTCCAGGGAAAGGTGAGTGCTCTGAGCTGGTTTGCTTTCAAACATAGTGCCCATAAATAACAGCTTCCAGGCATTAGGTGGGGTAATGATTCCAGTGTTCCTGTCAGAGACTAAATGAGCTGAGACCCTGTAAGCTTCACTCCCTAGACTTGCATATCTAATATTTTGTAAGATGTGAAGTTTTCCCCAGCTCTTTCTGTTTACTTGTGCACATAAATAAGAAATTATATTGAACCTGTTGTATCTGTCAAGACTTGGTCCTTGTGGGGAAGATCCCTGCATGTGTGTGAAGATGCACTGAAGGAAAGGGAAGCATTCCCAACCAGTGTTAGCTTGCTGCTTCTTATTTTCTTCACAAAAATTTAATATTTTTATACTGAAATTTCTCTTTACTGTTCTGAGACATCTACCTAAACAAATCTGTACATCTGCAATGCAGAAAAGAGTGGAAGCTATAGTCACTTCTGTGTTCAGCAATATGTTGTATAGGATTTTCCATAATTAGCTTCCTTCAGCTGTAGTTTTTCCTTGCAGTTTTCTGTCATCCAAATGGCATGAAAATGTCTTAACATTACTGTAGGTTAACAGATTGTTTTATAACAGTGGTACAAAGTGTGCCTGTAGATCCTCTTCTATGAAGTATTCATTTTTAATACCTGTCATTGAATTCATATATGGGGAAATATGTATTACAGATTACTTTTATTGCCACAGAAGCATGTAGTATGTCATTGTGGTGTGTTTCACTTTTCTTAGCAAGCTTGCAGGCAGTTTTGTTTAGATACCTGTTTCTCATCTCTTGCCTTATATACACAAATGTGGATGATTTTCAAAACCCCAGCATTTTAAAATCAACAGGTTTTAACATTTTGCTGTTAGTTTTCCAAAAGAAGGTGATTCTAGGAAAATGCAATGAACCAGCCAAATGCTTAAAAATTCTTCCTGTGAGATGATCAATCTATCTCAAATAGAAATATGACCCCTGGCATATTTAAATTACTATTGATTTTATGGTAAAAAAAATATTTTTATTAGTTTTTATTTTATTTGGCCTTTGCTCTCAGATCCCTCAAAATCATAAGTATTTATACAAACGATTTTGGTCATATAATAAATTGTCTTCACAATTTAATTAAAAAGCCAAGCAGCAGAACTATTTTTCAAGCCCAGTGAATAAAGATCCTGCCATTTTTTGTGCCATAAATCAGGATACAGACTGTCAGTTTAATCTTCTCTGTTTTCAGCTGATGCACCCATGGCATAATATTGTGTTGATATGAGCACTTAAGCATTTTCTGAAATGTTTCAAAGTCAGCCCAGCTGTAGTAAGCCCAGGCTGTGTTTGTATTTCTTATTGCCCTCAGGAGTGGATGATCCCTGCTCCCTGCTGGTGTCTTTCTAGGCCGAGCCATGTGGTGGCAGGTAATGATGGGTGTGGTGATGTGTGGCTGGAAGGGTCCCTAAATAAACATCTTTTGAATATCTGTTTGCTCCTGCCAGGAGACAGTGACATTTTCTGGATGTGAATGTGTTGTTTAGTGATATGGAAAACCACCAGTGCCTATTGGCATATTGACATTTCACTGCTGTAAAACTCCTCGTTTAATGCATTCTATCATTTATGGAAGAAAAATTGATGGTCCATTGCCTGTTGTCCATGGAAAGGTTGGTCCAGCACATCTGACATGTGGTGAGGAGAGCACTGGCTCTCACCTCCCTCTGCCATCACTCATTAGGATGCTGTTTATTACACAAGGTTATAACATTATCTTCTGCTTCGGGCCTCAGCTGGGCAGGCTGACCCTTTCTGCAGAAATCATCTGTGAAATGCATCTGTCCTTTCCAAAAGGATCCACAGAGCTCTGCTTGACCTCCAGAACAGAGTGTTGGAATGCAGCCGTTGCCCTGAGGGGGCATTAACTGGGACAGAGGGGACGTTGCATGGGAAGAACAACGTCACCTTGGCTGCAGGTGACACCCTTGCATCATTTCAGCTGTGATGACCAAGCTGAGTGCCCTGCCTGGCACTGGCAGTGCTGAGTGGCTCCTGGCACCATGGCTTTGCTGGGGTTTGTGGCTGTTTTGGCATTGCCAGATTCAAGTTCTGCTGTTCTCTGAGTAAGTCTCCATTTAAATTACTCCTGGTGACTCTGTGAAAAGACATTTGAAGAAACTCTTATTGCACAGCCAGTCTTGGCTTAAACTCCCATGCTGCACTCACCTGAGTATAAGATCTCTTCCCAGTTGCAACTTGCCCCAATAGATGCCCAAATGTCTCTGCACTCACCTGTCCTGTTGTCCTGCTCAGCTTAACCATTTGAAAGATTTTGAATTGACAATAGGAATATGATTTCTAAGGTCTGATACCTCATGCTGGACTGATAGTGGCACACCTGGACACCTGCATGTGGGCTCTATGGGAGCCCAGTGACTATCTGGATCTATCTCAGATCTCATTTATAATTTATATCCCATTTGTAATGGGAGCTTCAAGAAGTTTTCCAGATTTTTGTGGGGCTGCTGGAAAGTACCTCCCCATCCTGACGGCCCCTTAACACAGGACTTTGTCTAGAGAAGAGGAGACTGAGAGGAGATCTCATTAATGCATATAAATATCTCAAAGGTGGGTTCCAAGAGGATGGTGTCAGACTCTTTTTGGTGGCCCAGCTACAGGACAAGGAGCAATGGCCATAAACTAAAACACAAGAAGTTTACTCAACATGAGGAAGAACTGCTTTACACTGAGGGTGGCAGGGCACTGGAACAGGCTGCCCAGTGAGGTTGTGGAGTCTCCCTCTCTGCAGACATTCCAAACCCACACAGGGCATGTTCCTGTGTAACCTGCTCTAGGTCACCCTCCCTTGGCAGGGGGGTTGGACTATAAATGGTGTGTGAGTGGGTAGGAGATACTGCCTAGAACCCTGCCAGACTGATCACTGGAAAAATCTGTAGGTAAAGCACTCAACGTGCAGGGAATTGAAATTCAGTTTAAGCAAGGCTGAGTAGGTGTTTGTTCAGCAGCTTGTTTAGACTTTAATCATGGTTAAATCTTTTAGTTAGATAATTGTTCTACCAGCTGATAATTTGAATTGTATTGAAGAACAATATGCTAAAACATCTTCAGTGAGAAGCAGCAAAGGAGATAAATTTTGATTCCTTCTTGTTACTTTCTTGTGTATCACCATGTCAGTTCTAATGTTTTTGATTAATTTGGTTGTCCTTCATGCATTTTCCCCTCCAAACACTGACTCCAAATACATATTTACCACCACTGCCTCTGACACTATAGCTTGGGAAGCCAGGATTTATTGCAAAGGTCGTGGTCTCTGTAATTTGGATCAGGAGCTCTTGTTACACTTCCAGCTGTGCTATGGGAATTGGGACAAATTTCCTAGTGAGGATATGCCTGAGTTTTTCATTTATATAGTTTCAGGATTTGGACTCTGTTTCTCACAGGCTTTGCTCTACTAAAAGCCAAGTTGCTTGGTGGTTTCAAAGTCCTTGAAATAAAACTATATACAATTTTTTTCACATGGAAATGAATTTAAGTAGTGCTTTGGGCTATGTTTTCTTTGCTTTATGGCATTGCTGTGTGCTGAGACAAAGAGCATTACAAGTATAATGGCTTTTGTGTTGCCCTTGTGCAGGACACAAGCCATCACTGGGGGCTATGTCCTCCCAAATGTTGTTCAGTGCATAGCAGTGAGCCTTGACCTCTGCTGGGCTGGAGGTGCTTGGATGCTCTTGGCAGCTGGAGCCATTACAATTTCTAGCCAGTTCCCCGCAGATCCCTGGGCTTGTGCTACAGTGAGGAAATCTGTGCATGCTGCAAGTCATGAGATGTTCCAAGTTCTCCATGTTGCCGGGGAAACATCCAGTTTTAGACACAGCCCTAAATGTGCTTTTTGCTCTGTTTGATGTGTCCCACGTCCCTCATGGACTGCCAGTCTGGTTGCTGCTGGCTGATGCTGGGAATGCTGCACAGTCTCAGATGGAAAGCTGACTTTGGAGACATTGGCAAAGAAGACTTGTACAAAGGAAATGGGAAACAAATAAGGGGAAAACGATGCATTTTGGGTTTTTTCCATCTGAAGAATGAAGGGCTTTGCTTTGGTTTGGTTTTATTTGTACATTTGGGGATTTGCCATGCAGGTACCAAAAATTATGCGTTCCCAGGCAGGGGATTGCAGGGAGTCTGTGGTTTCCATCCAAGGCTCAGAAAGTCCACCAGGACACCCCATGAGAGGGGGTTGATCTGGTCCAGGTGATGTTGAGCACCAGGAAAAAGGGACAGTGGTCTGTGATGTGGGTTTACATGTGGCACTGTCCTCAGCCTGCCCTAGGTGTGTGGGGCTGTTACAGGGATCCCAGCCTGTGGCACAGTGGCTTTGGGGAATTAAAACAAGCTTCACATGAGCTGACAACTAGGTCCTGCTGCCAGTGAAGCCAATGGCAAAACACTGACTGTTTTCAGGAGTAGGCAGGCTGAGCCAAAATTTGCTGCTGCTATGCCTCATTTGCATGGAAGTTAATTACCTGTACCTTCAGGTTCACTTATCTTTATGGAGATGGGCATTAAGTCTGGCCCCTGCTGGTATCTCAGTCTGCTTTGGACTGGTTTCCACAGTCTCTGAGGCAAGACCCATTTCAGGTGCATTTTTTTCTCATCTCTGCAGAAAGAGTCTCAGTTGGTGACAGTCATGTTGTTGTCCCTGCTTTATTATTCAACCTGTATGGAAATTTGCTAAGAACATAGTAGTGAGGTGGAAAATCTGTTTGGACAGGTAATGCATCTGCCAGAAATGAAACTTGTAAATGGTTGTCTGAATACAGCTCCAAAAGTGTTTCCAATGGAAATGTTCTGTCTGAGCACGCAACCCCAGGAACCTTGTCCAGCTCTGACTTTGGCCCTCCTTTGCGCAGGGGCTGGATTAGAGAACTCCAGAAATAACTTCCAACCTAAGTTATTGTTACAATATGTATCATAATACTACAAATTTGACATGCATGAGTTCTGGGCGAATGTAATTGGAACATATCCCATGACATCCTCATTCTTCCTATCCTCAGCAAAGTGAGATGATGAAAGTTTGTGTGCACTTTCTGTAGACAAATATTTGTGCAGGGTACTTGTCTATATGGAGGTCTAAAAGTCCGGTTTCTGGTTATTCTAAATGCAGCCTGCAGTGTTTGGTTTATTTTCTGGTGGTGGGGGTTTTTTGTGGTTTTTTTTTCTTGTTTTGTTTTGCCTTTTTTGATTTGTGGTGTGGTGTTTTTTTTTTAATTGCAATTTTTCATTTGTACTTGAATTCACTAATAAAGAGATAATATTTTTAATGAAAGGTCACATGACAAGTCATGAATCTGGTAATGAATGTATGATTGCTCACTGCCCATGGCTGTCTAAGCTCATCTCAAGCTGTCGGCAGCTGTGATTCTGCAGAGGAATTTTTTGCCATCCAAGTGAAATATGAAGTCTGATATGTGTCTTTAGGATGAAAGGGAAACCCTCTCCTTAGATAAGCAGCTCATTTTCCATGTTGGTGTTTCCAGTGGTGAACAGCCAGTTACACATGCAAGCCAGTGCCCTGCACTGGGGAAAAGTGATGCCAACTATTTCTGCAATGTTATGGAGTGTCACCAGAGTTAGGAGGGGCAGCAGGGCAGTAACTGGGCTGAGATGGCTTCACTGTACACAGTACCTCTGAAAGCAGCCCGAACTTATGGGATATTTTATGTCCTTCTTTTAATCCCACCTGAAATTACATTTTTTTCCCTATTGCCTCTGCTTTTCCTCACTCATTTATTGCTTAACTGCTTTCATGGATTTAAAATTAAAGATTTGCCATTAGGAATCAAATGTGGTTTGCCTGAAAAATGATGAAGATGAAATGTCCTGTAGTCTGCTTTTGGACTGAGTGTTTTCAGGCTCTCTGCTGTCAAGATCATTTAGTGGGTGGCAGATTCCTGCTCACTCTTTTCCTTTATGTGGTAATGGATGGGGAGTAGAAAGGCAGATGAGAACAAAAACTCAAGTTAGATTAAGAGAAAGATTAAAGCTTTTAAAAGAAGAGCTGACACCGTTTGTGTGCACACAGTTACTATTGGAAAATACATGTACGGATTAAAGAAAGCAAGGCAAAGAGTGGTAAAAAAGCTAGGGAAGCAACTACAATGTTTTTATTTATAGAGGAAAATATCTGAGGTGGTAAGGACCAGCATTACCTGAGTTGCTGTGGGACAAGGAGTGTGGAAGAAGTTGATGTTTAATCCTGTAGGCAAGGGAATGCTGGAGAAACAAAGCCCACAGGGTGAAAGGTGCACAAAAAATGTTCAGAAGGAAATGGGCAATATGGGAGGAAACACTCTTAAACCTGTTCTGGATTACCCTAGGCCGATTTGCACTGAATGCTCTTCCCCCTTCCCCCCTACCCCCTTTTGTGGCTATTACTAGTTTCTATCTATTTCAAGGTTTAAAAAATGTATATCAATTTCTTTCCTAAGCACAGGAAGTCAAAGAGCTGAATTTCAGCTGTTAAGCTAAAGCAGCCTAAATAAATGATCGCTGCTACATCAGGCAGCAAATGTGCACCCATCCATGAGTCCCTGGGAGGGGAAAATTACTTCTGTTTCATGTGATGACTGAGTTGATTGAAATATTTAGTAGTTCTTTCTGTTCATGCTTTATCATGAATATTTGCACTCTCCTCTCAGTGAGAAGACAGCACAGATTTCCTTCTCAGCACAAAGTTTAAAAATGGCCCCATTCATCACGTGCATGGTCAATGTGCAGCATGTGCTGTGCTTGTGGCCAGAGGTTCATGCAGATGTTCGTGCCTGTCCACTGTTTCATTCTGTCTCTACCCTGGAACATGTCTACATCTCTTGACTGTCAAAATACAGTCTTCTTGATTTTTTTATTTTTTTTTTTACTCACCTGGCCCCGGGGTACTGCATGTTATTGCCTCAGCAGGACAGCACAGGAGGGGACAGAAATTTGCCAAGAGCCCTTTTGTGGGCACACCGTGGTTAGCCCAGGCTGCAATTACACTGGAGAAATCTTGCATTTGTTTTGGCAGTTGGGATGTTTTGGCTGTGTGATCCAAGCCAAATGCCTGATGTTTCATGTGTGCCAGGGTAAGGGGCGGGGGGTGTCACAGGTTAAAGATCAGAGCAGGGATGAGCACCCTGAGGCTGCTACAAGCCCAAAGGGTGAAAGAGGAGGTGTGTGGGAGGATGCAATTGCTGTTGTGGTCAGGTCATCCATCTGTGGGGTTTAGCAAGGCTTCACTGTACACCTTCAGCAAGCTACTGGATCCTAAATTTGCTGGGAAGGGTCTTCAACCACCCTCGGAGTGCATGGCTTTGCTAGATCTGAGTGCCTCCGTACAAAAGCTGTTTTCCCTAGTCCTGTCTTTCTCCCACTGACAGATGAGATTTATTTGAGAAGTCTTAGGAAGTTGCTCAGAAGACATCTTGCAGGGAATGTGCAGGAGAGCGACTTCTGGCTTAAATTGTGATTAAATTTACCTGGTTAAAATTCCTTGGAAACAATCCTGCCTTTTTGTCTGGGCAGATGTATAGCTTATCTGTCCTAACAGATTCAAAACACCTGAATGATCACAGTATTATCACAGGATAAAGAGTTCTATAATTCAGTGTCACCTCATTACAGTTAAGAGAAGTGTAATGCCAAATGTAATGCCAATGACAAATGCAGAATAGCTCCAGTTGCTGATGGTACAAATTGGATTCAGCTGAAGCTTCACACGCTCAAGGAGCTGGAGAGAATCAAAAGGCTGTTTAACATACTTGGGTATTTGGGAGTAGATATAAGGTATATCTAGTAGTATATCTAGTAGATTTGGGAGTAGATATAAGATGGTATTTTGTGCTCATTAATCAAGGGTTAGAGGAGAAACTCAACTGTTCAACACTGATTAAACCTGTCCTTGCAGCTATAACTAAAATATATCTTCACTTTGGAACCTTCCTTGAAAAGATAATGCATTTTAGATTGTATTAACAGGCAGTCACTTGTTTTTTACTGGGTAATATTTTAGTTTTAAAAATGGCAAGAAAGGCAACATTTAGCTGCTACAAACTGCAAGATTCAGAAATATTTAAAGTTGAAAATCTTCTCTTGAACTGACCCATCTGAGGTCACTTCTCCTCACTGGCATGAGTAGGGAAGCCAGGGAATGGAGGAGCCATGCAAGAGGCAGGAGTGGGAGAGCCTCTCAGGCTGCCCCAGGGTCTGCAGAGCCAGACCCCATCCTGCAGCCCAGCAGAGCTGGGAGCTGAGAATCCAGCTTTGTCTGTGCTGAGAAATTTCGCCACTATAGCAAAACACAAACACAGTTTCAGAGCTGTTTCAGTGAGCAAAATAAGCTCAGTTGGCAAATGCAATTTGTGCTGGCGCTGTGCATCTCTGCTCTGTATTTTGCCAGCAGAGAAATGTGGCAAAGAGAAGAAAGTGTATTTGTTTTTTTTTTTAAATTCCACCACTAGTAGAGCTTGGCACAGCCTGGTGCAAATCTGGTGTGAGTTGCCAACCCCCATGGCCCCTGGCATGCTGAGGGAGGGATTGAAGCAAACACCAGATTTTTCCTGGACTCACTGATAAGCTTAATGAGGGCACTAAGCAGAGGCAAAGCCCTTCTCAAACTCCCTGCCAAAGGACTCCTTGTTCCCAGAGGCATCTGGGAGAGAAAAACCTATGCAAGCTCCAATTGTCCAGTGTGGTTTTAGGAGTATATCTGCTAAGTGCTGGGGCCTGGGGATGAGGGGCAGATCTCCACATGCAAAACATGCCAAAAGAGTGTCCAGAGCCCAGTGGTCACTGGAGGTAGGGCCAGGCTTGTGCCTCTATTGGGTTCACACCCCTGTTGTTGCTGGATGGATCCAGGTGCCATCAGATTCCCCAGAAGCATGTATTTCAAGGGGAAAAAAGGGGTCTTAAGTTGGTGGGGGGTTTTGTGTGTTTTTTGTTTGTTTGTTTGTTTTCAGCTTTTCTCCAAAATATGATCTCCAAATCCCTTTGGAAAGAGAAACTGCATACTGGTTTTCACTGTTGGGCTTTATGAATGGGGCATTTTTGTCCTCTCTGTGGTGTAGCATGCTCTGTTTCTCAGAGCTATTAACCTTGTAAATGTGGGTGTTGAGGCTCTGTGACTTAAGCAGTTTTAGTGCTTTCCTGGGGCTTGATATATTTTTCCTGCAAATGCATCAGTACAAAACTTTATTAGGAGAAACACTGCCATTGGCATAGCTCTCTTCTGCCATAGCCCACACTGGGAAGGGAGGGTCTGCCCTCTTTTACCTGCTGAAATTAGTAATAGCTAGAAGCTCTCAAGTGATGATGGGATAGGAATGAATTTGAGGAAGGAATAGGATTGGGCTACTGCACATCAGTGTTCTACCAGAGCCAAACTCCCTTCACCTTCTGTTCTTTCTATCATGAAAGCAGAAAAAAGGTAAAGCAAAGAAAAATTACTCCAGGTTACTTAGTGAGTCTCTGACAAGTGCAGGAAGGTCTGGCTGGTCCTTGGGGCATTAATATTTATTTTTCAGGGGCAGTTTTTCTTTCCTGCTCTGTTCCTTCCCAGGTGGATGTGTGGATTAAAATTATCTTTGCATTGTTTCTAGAAGAAAATAGCTGCAGCAGCTTGATTCAAACCTCTCAGAAAGCTGCAGTGCTGCTCCAGCTCTGCAAACAGTGGCTGTTGGGCTGTTTGGGGGGGGGGGGGAAATCATGGGATCCCAGTGGAGGAGCTTGCTGGGCTTCATGCTACTGTTAGTGTTGCTTCTTTGCTCAGCATCTCATGGTACGATCCCTTCTTGTGTCATGAATACCACACCCAGCTTTTCCTGCAGTTTTAAATTTTTTTCCTGTACTTTTTCTTGTCTTTCAACATTTGTACAGTTATTCATTAAAAATAGGAAGACAGAATGAGTACAAAGGGTGGCTTTCTCTATATATTCCTTTTTAATCCCCCAACAATTTAATAATCTAAAATCCTGTTTGTTGGCTGCATCCAGACCTTATCCACCAGCAAGCTGCTGTGCTGGACTCTACCAGCAGCACATGGCAAATGAATGAGAGGGGTGTGAGAGGGTTGTGAAAGAAAACACACAGAAGAGTGTGTTTGTCTCAAAGGCATGAAAGTAAGTGCTACTAGAGCAGAAATGGTGCTGGATAACCCTGTGCCATTCTTGTTACCAAGAAAAGTGCTTCAAAGGGAGCCACTGGTGGCTCTGCAACCCAGCCATTCCTAAGGGCATCTGAGCAATCAGCATAACTGAAAATGATCCCTGGTGCAAGGGGTAAAATCTGATGCACTGATAAAAAAACGGAAGGTTTTGCTTCCTTGCCGGAGAAGGAAAAATCAGGAAAGAAGTGTCAAGGAAGAAAGGCTGAAAAGAAAGGCAAATAATCTACTTGCTTTCTGAGACAGGAAGGACCTGTGGGACATTCAGTGGTGTTTGTTGGATGAGATGCCACCTGTGTTCAGGGCAGCTCACTTGCCCTGCGAGCACAGCTGTGGTCCCTGGGAGACCACAAGCTGTGGGGCACAATGCACTGGTGCAGCCTTTGCTGTTCCCATCTCTCTTGGGAGGCAAAATTTTCTTTTCTCATTTTTCTTTGTGCCACTGCTGACAGCAGTGTTTGCCCAGGCAGACGTTGTTCTTACAAGAATTACATTCTTTTTCTGAAATTGCTTCCCCCACTGATTGCTTAAAAAGAAATAGAATGGCTGCCATGCCAGCTCTTAAATAGGAGCTGCTCAGAGACCAACTCAAGAGCTCTCCAGAGAAGTAGCAAATAAAGTCTCCTCTTTTCTGGATACCTAATCTTCTCTAAAGCAGGGCAGTGAGCCAGCAGGGATGGGGGGAGCCGTGTCCCCCGGTACAGTGCCAAGGACTGGCTGTGCTGCACGGCTTGCTCACACTGAGAGCTGGGTTGCTCATTCTCCCTCCATGCCTTGGCTTTTCTCTGGGTTTTAAAAGCTATATTTGGATCCAGAGTGGCAAATTGGAAGCCAGTTGTGTGAAGACACTGGGGAGAGACCTGGACTAGAGTGATGTCTCCGAGCTGGGTTGTGTCTGGTGGAGATGAAGCTTGAAGAGAAAGGAGAAAAAAATAAGTGCTTTGGGGTGGGAATAAGGTTGCACTTTCCTGCTTTTGGCTGCCAGAGGGATGCTGGGGGTTGAGAGCTACTGAAAAGCAGAGTTCTTCTGGCAGAGGGATGCAAGCCTCCTGACTACGCCCCGCTGCGATCAGGATTTGGCACCCAAACAAAGTAATTCTGTGCTGAGGCACTCTCTCCCAAAGATCCGTCTGAGGGGAGAAAAATAAAGGGAAAGAGAAGAAAAATAGCCAGGAGTAATCCCTTAGCAAGATCAACTCCTGGTTAACACTGCACTGCAGGCTTTGAAAATCAATAGTAACAATTGCAAGGTGCTGCACAAGAAGAAGAGTAGTTTGAACTGAGGGCACAGAGCTCCAGATTACTTTCAGACACCTGGGCCACGCTGCCAGCAGCTGGGTGAAAAACCACGTCTCAAAATGCATAAGTAGAAATGTCATAGTGTGAATCATGGAACAGGTGACAGCCCTCAAAATGTTACAGTGACGCTGCTGAAGAGCATGCCCAAAGCTTAAGGTGCCTTGGGAGAGATTCACTTTGAATCCATCAGATTGTAGGAAATGGAAGAAAAAAATCATTTAAAAAGCAGGAATAAAATGGGTATTTACAAACCTGATGTTTAGAAAACATTATTTTCTATTCTGCAAAGACAGTGAGGATCATATCCTGCAGCCCATACTGGTAAGGGCATTCCTTACCCATAAATTGAAAACTAATGTTTATTTCTCTTTAATTAAATACTCCATTAGCCAAAGACTGTGTTAAAATATTTAAAAGGAAGTAATGTAATCAATACACCAACTATGCCACTGCAAACATATTTCATATGCAGTAAGTGCCAGGTTTCCTCTCTTTGCTGAACTATGAGAGCTTTGAAATGGATGGGGGGAATGTTGTGGGTTGAGATGATCTGTAGATGCAAAAGTAGTATTTTTTTCCTTGACTCTCATGAGGGCATTTCAGCAAACTGGTGTCTTGATGATGTTCAGTATATTAATTAATTCAATTCTTTTCATGATAAGCAACATTTTTCCTAAAATCTTCATCTACTTCTTAGGTATGTTTGTGTTTATATATACGTATATATAAAACTATTATCAAAAGCAGTGGATTTTGTGCTCCCCTTGGGCTTACTCTTCGTGCTGATTAATTTTCTTTTTGTTTTGTTTTATTTGGGTCATCCATGCTCAGACTAGAAGCTGATGGGACCAGTGGAGAGGGTGTTGCTGCAGTGAAGGGTTTCCTCTTGCACGAGGCCGGGGTGAGATGGGTGAATGCCCAGCTGCTCCCTGCTCCCTTTCCATAGTGAGGACAGGCTCCTGTTCCTGCTCCTGTGCAGTCATTGATGGCCATTCAGGCAAAAGAGGCTTCACATTTCAGAGATATCAGATCCTTTTCAAAATGTGTCTAAAATGGGAAGGAAGGGAGCAGAGACATGGAAGTAACCAAGTGGAGGAGTGTAGAGATTTTTTTTCTTCTTCAATCCTTAGGCAGCCAGGTTAAAATCAGGCTGTAAACCACTGAAGAAATACATGTTTTCTTTCCAATAAAATAAATAAATATTCTGCAGCCACTCCTTTCCCTTACTGGTACCTGGAGGAGCTCAACCAGAAGCACAAAGTGTCTGACTTAGTGTCCATTGTGTTCTCAGCAGGTACTTTCTCCCCTCCTGTTATTGCCTTGCAAAGTGCCAGTTTGTACTGAGGTAATCCAGATGAATTTTTGCAGCCACTTTCTTTCCTCAGAAAAATATTCCTATGGGTATAATGATATAAAAAAATGTCCTTTGTGAAGATAGTCTATCAGTTGAATTCGTTTACACGTGCTTTTAATGCCAAGAACCTCAGACTGCTTAAGAATTATAAAAATGAAATGTCAAGCAAATAAAAGTTAATTAAACACACAATGAAGAAGGCTTAATTTTAGTCTTAAAAGGAGCTGAAGCATTTGCAGAACATATCTACAAAGGTAAGAAATCCCTGACTGCAAGGTGTAAAACATCCCCAGCTCCCTGGCAAGAAATGAGGACAGCACCTGAAGAGTATCCGTACTCCAGACACTGCCAGGTGTGGGAGAGATAATTTGCCTGGGGTTTGGGGAGATAAGGGAGCAGTGAAATAGCACAGAACCTCCACGAATTTCTGTATATAACTAATATTCTTGAAAATCATTATACAGAAAGAGCTCTGAGTTATTCCAAGCCCATTGCAACATGAGATTTAAAGGTCAGCTCCTTTTTCCTGTTGAAGTCGACGGAGGCGTGTGTTTCACAGGAAGCTAGGCTGAGCTCCAGACTCTTCTCAGCACACTTGTTCCAGCATTTCAGGCATGCTGAGGCAAAGAGGAGAGCCAGAAGAGCAAATGAGACAAGGCAGAAAATACTGCACCTGACCAGAGGCTGCAAGATGGGTGTCTGTGACAAGTGTTTGCCCGACTTGTGCACAATAGCAGAGCTTTTCATAGGAATGCTCATTTCCCTTGCTGAGACTCTTAATGAACATAATAAAAGGGTTATAAAAGCCTTCTCCATCATCAGAACTCAATCAAGGATGCAGACAAGTGTGTGCTCTGGCGCAGGGCAGCCTCCCTGGGGCCTCAGGGTCCTGGTGGGGAGCAGGGCTGCAGCAGAGGTGACATCCCTCTGTGGCTGTACCTGACCCTTCAGGAGCACAGATGGGACAGGGAATGTTTTTTTTTTGAGTAAGAAAAGAAGTACAAAAGCCCACAGAGCAAGGGCTGCCAAACCAAACAAAGTGATGCCAAAGCAAAATTACAATGGGGAGTGGGGCTCCTCTCGTGGGAAGCCTCCTGCCTTGGCCAGGACCTCAAGCCTCCTTAAATGCCTCCAACCTGCTTATTCCTCTATAGCCAAAATAAAGATGCCAGGACTTGTTCACAAACACCCCCAAAACTGCTCACCCTGAGGGTTGTATCTTCAGCTAGCTCAAGTGCTAGGAAGAGAGGGAGGGAGAAGAGGGTTTTGCCTCCCATTTTATTTATGCTGAAGAACTATATGCTCCATTTCCTGATTAATTTTGAAAATATATAAGTTAGCAACAGAAGATATAAGTTAGTAACAGACCAGCTGTATTTAATCCTGGAGTCTACAAGGCTTTCCTCACCCTTGACCCATCACTGATATTGTGCATTAGGATTATGTGTGTAGGGGAATGTGCTGAATTTCTTAATGGGTGGGTAATATATTTTCAAATCCCAGGAAGTGATAAGATGCCCCAAATGTCAGAGCTTCAGGTTGATGGGCTTCTGTCAGGCTCTTTTCTTTAGTCTTCCTCTTTTTCCTGGCACTATCTACCAACCATTTACACAAAGTGGTTGATATTTTAGTAAATTCTTCACATGCTATCTTTAACAATATAACAGCTTTGTTAATCACTGTAACAGATTAAATGCTCCTTCTCCAAGTTGACCTAGTTTGGAGGTTAAAATTATACAGCCTAGATGGAAAAAAAAATCTGTGGGGAAAAAAAAAGATGCTCCCATTCTGTTTGTTTTATTGCGTAATATGAAGAGAAGAAATATAAGCATCATCAGGAAAGCAGACTTCATCTTGACAAGTAACTTTTTTTGAAATGTAATTATAGGGCCGGAATTGCAGCATGGATAACCCCTAAGGAAAATCAGTTGTAGCCTCTGGAAGCACTGTGCTCCAGTCTGTGATTCCAAAGTGTCACCTCGCACTCAGCTTTAAATGGAGCAAGGGCTGGAATTCGAGGCAGGCTGGGAAATTATCTAAAACCCAGCCTTGATGCTACTGGGTTGCCTCTGCAACCCTCGACCTGAGTGGAGCCTGTCAACATTGAACTGTGTAGACCTGCTGATACTGTCAAAGGTATGGAGGTAGAAACTGCCTTTGGCATCCTCACTGTGGGGTGAGTTGGGGTGGGTGGTTGCCTTTGGTCTGCATAGGAAGGAGGGACAATGGGTGTCTGCATCCTCAGAGAATGGGAGAAGGAGCAGGGACAAAGAAGGGAATGATAAAGCAATGGCAGTGATTTTTTTCAGTTTTCTTTCTCAATATTTACAAAAGAAGTAGATCTTGTTACTCTGTTGATGAGCTTGCAGTGCATTGCAAAGAAAAACAACCAACATGTTACTGTTAGATGCAGAGTTTATTAAATACATGAAGACATGAGCATACAGGTCCTTTGCTGGGTAGTGACAGGCAGCCAGCAAGAACAGTCATATATCAAACCTTTTTTTTGTGGAGGAGCTGTGGGATTACCTGTACCTCTTTATATGATCACTCTGGGTTGAAAAAAAAGGAGCACTTTGCTAGGCTTTCCAGTGATGGATGGCGTGGGCTGGCAGTGAGAAGGGAACATGCAGTAAGCCAGGGGCAGCCCTACAGAGAGCAGCTGTGCTCTCCTCACCATGACAGTCCTTTCTCTGTCCCCTGACTGCTCACGGCTCCATCTCTCAGCAGGACAGTTTGCGAGGACCTGCACAGAGGTGCCAGTCACCAGGGTGTGGTGCTGATTGATTAAATGCCTTTCTTAATTGTGTGCTGTTGGAGGGGTTTGAACCAATCCTGGGAAGGCACTTTCATTTGACTGTTGAAGTAGTAAAAATTAAGTGACATTTGAATTACTGCTTTACCCCTTTCATTTCTAAAGAGGGGACTGTGAACACATTTGCACGTAGTTTCCCCACTCAAGACACCTGTCTACCCCCCATGTCTTCTGTGGAAGGATTGGCCACCAGATTCTTTCCTGAAGTTGTCTCTGGTCCCAGTATCTCCACTGACTGTCAAAAGTGCTGGATGCCACTTGCTCCTGCCAGATTTATCAGAACAATTTGCATATGCTTAATATTTGTTCCTCACTGATGTAAAACTTGATTATTATTGGCCTTTATTAACTTTCTTTTTGTGAAGGTCATTATGCTGTTTTATGAAGGTATTTAAACTGTGCAGAACTTGATGTAGACACTTTGATTGCATGCATAAAACTTGTAGGAGATACTGTAATAAAGCTTATGGAACTGCTAGTAAATGTCCTCATGTCTGGAAGGAACTGGATGTACTTTTTTTTTCCTGATGAGTGAGTGGTTTATTGGTTTTAAGAAACAATTTTCCATTAATCAGTCTGTATTTCAGCTGCAACCTGCCCCATGTGTCTGTGTGGGTTGGTAAAGGAGCAAGTGTCATTTTTTTGTGAGCCTGGGTCTGCTGCTGGCTGTACTGGGAACCTTCCACCCCTGCCTCTTGCAAGGCATGATCTCTTCTGTCATACACAGTGTAATTCTTCAAATTTTCTCTTTCAACAAGTAAGTAAACATATAAACTGACAAATGTTTAGTCCTGAATATGCTTTTGTTTTACTTGCTGGCTGGATATTATTGTTTCAAAAACACATACAAAAAAAGGGCTTCTTGCGCTTGTTGGAATAAGAGCACAATTCAGAAAATCATGAAGCAATGCAGGAGGTATTATTCTGCCAGATGCAGTATATCCATCCAAACAGACCTTCATGTATGGCCATGCAATGCTGGTGATCTCTTATGGCTTCTGAGCATGCAAGATGAGGAAGGATTGGACTGGACAAGGTTAAACAGTCTTTCAATACACCCCTGGTATTGAACTCTAAAATATCCAGGAAAATCCCTGATTTATCTTCTATATAGAGAGTTTCATAGTGACTTATTTTCAGTTTGCGTGTTCTGAAAAAGAGTCAGGAATGAATGTTGTGCAATTAATTCATTTATCAATCACATTTATTAAATGGATTGCCTAATCTGAATCACAGAGAGAAAAATTAGACAGATTAATGCCTTTTCTCAACTGAAGCAAAAGCAGTGATCAGAGCTGGCTGGATCAACCACAGAATGAATTGCCATAATTTCTGCAGACACAAGTAGTTTCTGTCGTGTTTGGGGTCATGTTATTCAATGTCCATGGAGCAGTCAGGCATGTTGGCAAAGCTGTGACTTTTCAGAACATCAGCCTGCATGGTAATTCATGCCAGCCTGCCAACATCCATCTTTTATTGGCCTTTATCCTTTCAGAGGAGAGGAAATGGCTTGGTGTTTTCATCCCTCTCCCTCTCAGTGCTCAGCCATTATGGGAGAAACTGATGATGGAGCCAAGGTATTTAATTCACAGATCACAGAAGTGCAGCAGGGAAATCTCCCTCCCACAGGGAGAGCCTCCCAGCCAGGGACCTGAGCCCCAACACCCCTGGCAGGGGCACTACCCCCGTGCTCATGCCCTGGGCACGGGGTAGAAGGAGGAGATGTGACATGCTCTGCATTGACAGATCTGTATTCAAAACTGGGTGCTCCAACAGAAGGTGTTTTCTGGACAAACTGAACCAGGTGTGGTCCTAGAAATAGGCATTGCTGGAGGCAGTAGATCTGCCATGAGCTAGGCAGAGCACACCTTACCTTGTGTCCATTGCTTACAGGAAGGGGCTGTCACACCACTGAACTCACCTTCCTGCTGCTGGGAAAGGAGGTAAGACCTGGTGTAGGAGTAGAAAGCAGGGGGAAGAGTGTCTGATTTGCAAGATGCAAACTGAAGAACTTGAGCTCTTGGCGAGCTCAGAAAATGCATTCAAATAAGCCAGCAGGGTGCACACTGACTGCTGGCTGTAAGCTCCCCATGTCACCTGGGGTGGGAACCAAAATTGGTGGAGAGACCTGATGGGACTGGTGTTGGTTCATCCAGGCCTCTATACTGGCGATGCCCTCCGAATGCAACATGGGGAAATAGATCCTTCCAGGAGAGCAAGGGCTGAAACGGGCAGAGGCAGTGACTTCCCTGCCATGGGCAGCAGTTTTTAACCACTGCCCAAAACCTCCTGTCTCACCTGTTGAGAGCCATGCAGAGGGGAGAGGAGCAGCCAAGCTGAAATACTTGGCCGTCACCTCCTTTTTATTCCTGAGTGAACTCACTGCAATTAGAGCTCCCAAATGCAAAAGCCTGCCCAGAGCCAAGCAGATTGTGGGAGAGCAACTCCCTGCCAGCTGCCTGCCCGTGCTCTGGCGGGCACAGCCCTGGCAGCCCATTGCTGCCTTGCTCCCAGGAGCTGCCAGTTGAGCTGCTCATGGTGCCAAGTTCTGGCGTGTACTTTCGTGCAAGTGAGTTACCCTCTGAAAACACAGAACTGCAGAGCTAATCTCTGTTCTTAATTTGCCATTAAAGTTTATTTTCAGCAAATTATTCGAAAAATCCGCAGCGCAGCTGTTCCACGTTAATCTCTTCCTTCTTGCAATTTTTTCTTTGGCAAGAGCCGGTTTCTGTCTCTCTCTCTTTGTTTGTTGCAGAGCTTTGTACAAGAGACAGGAGCCTGATTAGTGCTTGGGGCAAGGAGGGAGTCTGTGAAGGTGGGTTTTACCCAGCAGGAATTTGGAGAGAAGGTGAGGAGCGGTAACCCATCACCCAAGACATCTCTGCCCCATGTTAGTGCAGGCTAGGGCAGGGGTTTCTGAAGCACAGATACACCAGACTACTCTGAGGTTTGGGGAGAGAGGACTTGATCTGAATTACCCTACCAGCCTCATCACTAACAGCTGTAAAGGCTGTGCGTGGGCCAGCTCATTTCCTTTACTAATGACAAGAGGAATGAACGCTCAGTGTTTCCTTAAAATCATTTTAGTGCTGTGTTAGTCAGTGGGCAATGGAGGGCTGCCTCTGGATAACAGGGTAAAGTTAGAAATTTAGTTTTAACTTTTTTAAATCACCCTTTGGGCAGCTAAAAAAATCTTCCACTTCCAGGCATTGTGGAAACTTTCATCAGCAGAGCTGTGCAGCCCCAGCTGCCTCCAACAGGGCTTGTCCCTTGTCTGCAGGGATGTTTTCTGAGAAAGCCTTGTCTCTTTCTCTTCCAAAGGTCTGACAAAGCACAGCACGATGGTTTAATACATGTGTCAAGACTGCATTACGTGGCCAACACTCCTCTAAAATAGAGAGCCTGGTGTCACAAGCCTGAGCCATCTGTGTAGATTAGGGGCTGGCTAATAGGAGGTGCTCATCAAACCACAGGGACTGCAGGGCTCAGATTTATGTCATGACGCTGGTCTGGGAGAACTTCCAGTGTCACCAGCAGTGGGTTTGTGATTTCTAGCAGTGAGCAATTCAGGAGCATTGTAAAACAGAAACCCTCACTGATATTAATGGAAAGGGTTGTGTATCAATAGATAGCATGATACAACCTGGGGCTGGAAGGGGTATTGAGTCTTTGTAATGAATTTCGGGAGAGCAGTTTTCTAGTTCTGGTACAAATTCTTTCCTGGGAATACCATGGTGTTGCAATAGCTCATTGATGTTGTAGTCTTGAAAGCAAGTTCTCTTTACACAGATCCTTTAAACAGGTGATTTGAATTAACCATTAACTATTATTGAATTTAATTATTTAACATTCATATTAATAATTAGAAATAATATTCATATATACTATTTATTATTATTATTTATTAATTTTGTTATTAGATTAACTATTAACTGTTATGGAATATTATCAACTACTACTTGAATTAACTACTAACACAAGACAAATTTAGGCGTTTGAATAAAACAAGCCCAATTTGTAATACAAAGTCAATTTGTCTAGGTACTTTTAAACATGGTTTGCAATTGTCCCCTTTCTCTATCCAATTACTCAGAAACATGTCTGCACTACTGTGATATTTTTAAAAAAGTAATTTATTTTCCTGGCCAGTTCTATTTTCCCTTGTTAACAGATTCTGAAATAGTCCAAAACAGGAGCAGAGTGGACATTCAGTCAAAGTGGGAAATGTCAAATGTGTAAGTTGGTAAATGTTGCATATCTCAAGATGGAGAGTTTAACACAGACAAGAACTGGAAAATATGTACAGCATCATTTTTTCTGTAAATTTAAGACTGAACTCTTCTGACCCATCCATCCTGTGTGCCATACTAATAGATGTAGCTCTATATTGGCAGTACTGAAACAGGAAGGGAAATATAAGTCTTATTAGAAAATATATCTGGTTGGAGATTGGTTCATCTATTACATTTTTTTAAAGTCATCTGATCTTCAGCATTCAATTTATGTTTATCCATTCAATAGCCTGAAAGCCATGAGGTGTTTCAAAAGGGATATTTTCCTGTTTATTAAAACTCACTGGAGTCTGAGATGGAGAGCTCCTGTGACATTCAACCAGTAACATGTTGCAGTTGCTGTTTGGGGACCAGACAGGCAGGACTGGAAGCCATATACAGCCAATAACACTAAAGTAGGACTAGTCTGGAAAAAATACATTTGAACAAATTTCAGATCTGTTAGTTCAGCTCTCACAGGACCAAAACTCTCTTGGATGGGAAAAAGGAGGTAGGCCTTTATTTCTGCTGCCTCCTTTGGCTGGGAACACACTGCACAGTAAAGGTTAAAATTTTTTTCAGTTGCTCCGAAGAAGATGCAAAGGGAAAAGAGAAACAAAAGAGAAGCAGATAAAGATCTGCAGCAGATGGGCCAAAGTGGTGCCCTGAGAATCAACCTCATAAAATACATCTTAAATGGGGGAAGGATTAAGGTAGGAGGACGGCATGTAAAAAAGAGGAAAAAGTGATACTAGAGCAGGAAAATGTCAGTGCAGGAAGGTAGAGATGGAACTGATGTTTCAGGAGGAAGACCTGGCTTCTCCCAAGTCTATGGGAATTTTTCTGTTGGATTCTACAAAGCTGACATTTCTGCCTTTTAGCTGGTGGTGCCATGTTTTGAATCATGAACAAGGTGCTTTTCTTCATCCAAGCATAACTTGCAGCAATTAGTAACACACCTCCCAGAACTAGAGGTAATGAGGTAGTCTTTAATACATTTCTACCTTCCCTTTGGCTCAAAGGCTTAATCTTGGCATCTGAACCACCCACTCTCAGACTCATGTCCTCTAAATAGACTTTGTTACTACCCATATAGGTTTGTGTGAATATCTACAGGAAGGGAAAAGCTCACCTGGTCGTGGTGCCAGATCCAGAAGCAGGGTTACCAAATATAACAATTTATGGCAAAATAAATTTTTCTGCTGAAACTGCAAGGTCCAGTGCAGCACAGGCAGTATGAGCAGGAAATACACCTCTATACTTCCAGAAATCCCCATGAGCCTGCAGCCCTAGTGTTGCACCTGGCTGTCACACAACCTGGCAGACACTCTGGGATGAGTTGCAATCCCTGTTTCATCTAAAGATGCTGCAAACACCTCATACAATATGATGGCCGGAGACATATTTTCTTTATAGATACCCATTCCCTGAAAACCAGTGTTTTCCCCTGAATTGCAAATAGCCTTGGGCAGGGAATTGCACAAGGGCTGGAAGAACTGCTCTATTGCCCCACTACACTTAACTGAGACAAGGGTTTGTGTGGAAAGTCCAGCATCCAAATTCCTGCCCCAGTCATGAAGTTTTGGGTTGCTCTGGGGAAGACTTTGTGGGTTTTGTGATAACATATCCTGGAAGCTTTTGCTTTCATTTTGATGGGGAATGGGAATGCTTTGAAATATCAGAAAATGCTCAGGTAAAATCACACCCCACAGAGGGTACAGGAGCTCACTCCCCTGTGGCAACTTATCAAACAGCACAGCAAGAATATGCCCTTTCTTTAGGCAAGTGGAGCCTTTCCTGATCTGTCCTTCTCTCTAAGTCAAAGCAGAGATGAATCTCTTCAGGTAAAATGGAAGTAATTTCCTCTTGACACAAGTTTATCCTGATGTAAGGGCTAATTGATAGCTCGCAGGGCACTTGTGTTTTCCAGGCTGTTGGTTTTGCTCTAAGCACAAATTTACTCAGTGATGAGAATATTTTGACAATTCTGCCTATCTGTGCTCAAGAACTGCAGTTTGGTGTGAATTTTCTGGGTGTGTTGACCCAGTTTTAAAGCCTAAAGTGAGCATGCTCTAGACTAATATGGAAATACTGTAGTTGGCAAAATAAAACAAAGAAAAAGTGTAAATAAGCAGAAGTACAGTACATTCTGCACAGGAACTTCCAGGAGAGTTTTGCTTAGCTGGAAGAGGCATGTTTTTGTCCTTACACTTTCTCTGGGAGGTAGTTGTTAAAAAATGATGCAATTCAGCTTGAAAAAACTTGTCATTCTGACCCACTTGCACGTCCTCATGGACACCTCTCTTCAGCAAATCTCTGCCTAGCTGTAAACACACAAAATCAACACGTCAAATCAAACAGAATTAGTTTTGAGAAGGCACATGTTGCTTTATTATTCCTTTGCCCTCCCAGATCTAATAAATGTCTCATTTAGAATTCTCTCTCATTCATATTTGTGGTGTTTATTTTTACGTGCTTATCAAAGCTTATTTTTAGGCAACTCATGGCTCAGTCTTTAAGAAGAAAGAAATTCTTTCTGTTTTTATGTGTTGTTGTGTGAGCAGAGCTGGGAAGACTGTGCTTGTTTTCTTTAGATGATATAACAAATTAGCTTCTTCCAAAATATTATGCTCTGGGGACTGTGATAGCAGGAAGCATTGAATATGTTACCACAGCTCTGCAATACATACATGTGGTTGTTGTGTACAGAACCAGGTTTTAAGTTTTCAAACCATTTTTCTACAAATTCTCCTAACAGTGTCTTTGTGCTGTCCATATAGTCAGAAAAACATTTACATGCTGCAAGATAGTTGATTTTGGTGCGTGTTTTGAATGTGGAAAAACATTTATACTAATTATGCAAAAAAAAAAAAAAATTAGCAAAGTAGCTCTGTGCTCATCTCTTTTATTTTTGTGATCCAAAATCTGGCTATAAATAAGAATGTATTTGCTTAATAGAGAAGTATAATCACTTTGCCTCACCATTTCCCTCTTAGGTAAAATTAGCTGGGTTGCTAAGCCATCAAAATGCTGCTAAAAGGATAACAATGATGAGCCCAGCTGTGCACCTCGTGCTCCCACGGAGCCGTTCCCAGCCCTTTGTTCATCACTGCCTTTTGTCTCTTCTCGTTGAGGAGCACACAAATTATGGTATTACCATTAAATGTAAATTCTCCTTGGCCACTTTTTATTCCACTAGCTGGTGGGAAGGTGACATGGATACCTGCTCATAGTTCCTCCCCAGAGCCTTTCTGACTGGGGAAGAATGAGGAATAATAGCAGATTATTGCTGCTGTACGAATGCAACCGATTACTGGTTGAAGCAGGTAATTATGGTGCTGAACACAGCTAGGAAAGTTAACATCTTGGCAACTAGTTCAATTTTAAAATAAAACCCAACCCACAGTATGTTCTGTATGCAGGGAAACTGAGCAAATAACGTTTGCTCAAGCCAAAATATCAAATTTGGATCAGACCTCCTTTGCATTGAGATTATAAGCATGGGATTTCACATCTGGCCTTTCAGGCTGGGCTTGTTTTAAAAAAAAGTCATCAGTAATTTCACTTTCTTACTAAAGCCATCAGAAGTTGCTTACCAGAGTTTTGTAGTGTGGTGAATTGCTTCTTATGACTTCTAACTTTGGCTTGATGGGTTTCCTGTTCATCTTGTTAGCTTTCATAATGGTGAGGAGAGTCTAAAATGACAAAACCAGCAAGGAATAAAAATTGTGTTGGCAACTGCAAGCTGTGTGAGCATTCAGGCAGCCCCAAATGTGGGTGTCTGCAGAGTTACTGCAGAGAACAGCAATGTTCATAAGCAGATTACTGAGTCATGAGCATGTTTTGAATGTGATTACAAGCAGAGAGACAGAATTAGTCTTTGATTTTCATAAAAAATTAATGAGGGAGACAGACAGGGACAGACAAATTGGAGAGTTCACTTGATTAATTTTCTACCCAGAAGCTATTGTAAGTGTTCCTCTTATTTAGCAAGGAACGATACTAAGTCTGTATTGGTCATGTTGGCCAAGAGAAACTATTAGTGTGCTAGAGGTTTACCTGGGGACAAACTGCCAGCAAATTAAAAAAGCAGCAACGTGCTCATTTTGGGACATTTTGATGCATCTTTCACAAGTGCAATCAATTAAGAGCTCCTCTGGAAACAATGTTTGGCTACTATGCTCCTGTATGACAGCTCTGCCTTCATGTAAGCACCAGGGGACTGATTCCCTCCCTTAAAAGTGGAGAGCTAGTTGTGTTTTAAAAGGGTATTGTTTAAATTATACCTTGCTAGAGATGGGATGAGACCATCATTAATGCTACAGATGCAGCAAGTGCAACATATCTAGGTATAATTTTATTTCTTTTCTTCATAGCTGCAGGGCAGCTTGTGACTGAAATAATACAACCCTAGCAGTGGGTCTCTGAAGCAGTGCTATGTGGTTCACACCCTTTTCCATGGATTCTGTTTTGAACTTACCAAGGCCTTCCTGCTGACTTTAACCAATATTTAACTACACTTTAAATCAGCCATGCGCCCTCAGCTTTCACGCAAGGAAGCCAAAATGCCACCATTTAGCAGAAATATCTACTGTTCCAGATAATTTGTGAGGAACAAAGAGTTCTGATGTTGTCTACAAAAAGGAGTTAGCTCTAATTTGCACAAAATACCAATGAACATTTTTGCAGAGATTTCTTATCCAGATCTAATGTTCTGTACTTCGACTATTTACAGATGGTTAAATGATGAGATGATGAGTTCAGTCCCTATTTAAGTGCAACTCACAACAGAACAGTGGAACTTAGGCTTTAAAAGGAATAATTGCCCTAACTATGGAAGATTTTGTTCCTGTGGAAAATGGCTATGAAAGTTGTGTTGTTTAATAGTTTTCAACTTCTTTTTTTTTTTTTTTTTTTTTTTTAAATCTTGAAAAATGCTGACTTTTCAGTGGGAGGCAATAAAACTGTTGTAAATCTCATGATGGAAATGGACATATCTACCTGGCTGTATTCAACAAATACTTTCTCTGTGTAATAACATTAACAAAGATTCAGCTTCAGGATGAAAATATTTAGTACGAGGATATTAATGTAGTTGAGTGGATTTCAAGAATGTAATATATAAAAACTTATGTCCTTTGTGTATTGGGAGGAATAACCTGCTGTAGTAAACAAGGTACTATTTCTTTAGTCTTCTTGCAGAATTATTGGCAGGTAAGGCACATGTTTAGTTTCTGCTTTTATATTCTCTGTTAAGATAGTGTCTGCATCAGCATCTTTATGCTACAGAAGTGCAATAAATAATTCATGTCTTTATTTAAATAACTGTGGATTTCTTTCCAGTTGGCATGGAAGAGGCCTTTATTTTCTGTATCATTGTGCACAGTTGTCGTACTAGCCTCTTATTTCAAAATGTTTGTGAGTCACTCAGAACACATCAGTAAAACAAATTACAGCAAACTTAGCCTGAAATTTAATTAGATGATCCACAATCATAGTTCTGTACTTTCCTAATACAACGCATCTTTTTGCAGACAGTTTACAAGGCATCATCTCCGCATCTGAACCCATTATTCTTGAAGCAACATGGCAAAACATTAAACAGCCCTGTTGATTGTGCTCTGTTGAATAACAGAGGTCCCTGAGAGTCATTTTAGATCAGTTGGTGATGTATAACTCAGCAAAGCAGAAAGGAATGTAAGTCTGGTAGCTCTACAACCCTGACTCCCGCAGGGCTGGTCAGTCGCTGGGGTCCCTCATGGTGAGCAGCAGAGTGATACATATTTCATTCTGGTTCTCTGTGAAAACTAAGCCCACACAGAGTCTTCAAGTCTACACTCTTCCCCTGCTCCTAGAATAATGTCCCAGACATCTTCCTTTAGATTAGGATTGGGCTCCTGTTCTGTCATGGCCAGGCCAAGCTGGACTGCTTGTTTCTGTTTTCTGGGGGATTCTTATATGTCACCTGCAGAGCATTCAGACAGGTGGACTCAGCCTCTCTCACTTTGCCAAGTACAGAGTAAAAGAATGTCTTTTGGTAGACCTTGAGAAAATTTAGAACTAATTCAACAGAACTTGAAATATTCTGTAGAGAACCACATTAAAAATAATCTCCAAGGTCAGCAAACCTGACCTGTGTAGAGAAAGAATTCACTTAGTTATGTGAAGTAAAAGGGATAAATTAAGCAACTGAGTGTGGGAGGCAACCTCTGCTACATACAGCACTATACAGCTGGAACATGGACTGCTCATATTCACATTAGTTACTGCTGAGCTAGAAAGATGGATATCTACATGGGTTAGAAGATTAGTAAATTAGTAAAAAAATTCCACAGATAAAGACACTCAGGGTAGGTTGGAGCAGAACAGAAGCACAGGCAGGAAAAGATAGGACAGCTAGAGAAATACAAAGCAATGCAAATAACAAAAAACCCAAGAGGAACGTGTGCCTTGATTTCATATTACAAAGGCCAAAAAAGAGCCTAAATGAAGCAGAAACCCTGCTGACCAACCTACGAGGAAGCAAAAGGTCTTTCAGTATATTTAGTTTTCCTGCTTCCAGGGGAAAAAACAACACAGTGGCTCAGATTCTCCCCAACTGTCTTATCTGTTTTTACATTCGTAGGAAATTGTTTCATGGTTTTCTCTGTAGGTCATTCTGGACTTTTTGTTTAAGGCTCTTTGTGAGTATTAGACTGTAAGCCTTTCCTTCTTATGGATAAGAGTACTTCTGACAAGGTTTATCTCTGGTGGAATTACTCACATCAAGCTCTCAAGCCCTAACTCCCTGGTATGAGAAAGAGTAAAACCTGAGTCTTGTTCTGAGTGAACTTGGAAACCTGCCAGGAACAGGGTATCAGAGATGAGCCATTCCTTCGAGGTGACTTGGAGACCATCCCTCCAGCTCTTGGGGACCCTGAGCTGCAAATAAAGTATGTATGGAAATAGGGAGCTGCTGCCTCTCAGTGGATGCCTCTGACCTCTTGATTTATTGTGTACAGTCTGTCTGCTTCTTGTTTCCTAAACATAACTTCCCTTCCTTAAGCTAAAATATGTCAAATGGTCTAAGCCTTGATTATATATGCCATCAACCTTTCTTATTTAGAAAAGAATATCAGTGTCCCTTGTTTGTCTAACAAAGGTTAAGTTTAACCTTCAGAGCACAGTGCAAAGAACATCTGTTTATTCAGATTTCTAGCCTGGGGGCTGAGGAGCACAGTTTGTATTTGGGACCTCTGGCTGACATTTGTTAACTCAGTTTCCATGCATTTTAATGCGGTTTCTTGTACCCCTAGGCAGTTGTTTAGAATATAATATGATGGGATATAAATATATATATGGCCAAATTATTATTTCTCCAAGTTATCACTGCTGGAATATGAAGGAGAAAATGAGTTTTTGAGATCTTAAAATCCCCAGAGGTCACCAAGATGTTTACCAAGATTGGGATGTGGAGCCAGACACACTGGAATTCAGCAGCACATGAAGCAGATATAGAGAGGAAGAGAAGTAAATCCTGGGGTCACACCATGAGATCTCTCAGTCCCATCCTTGAGGAGTGTGATTCCTTATCTGCCAGTGCAATGCTGCATGAAGACTGTAAAGAAATGTGTGTTTCAAGAAAAGCCTATTTCAAATAGAAATCATGCTAAAAAATATTTGGAACATTTTTATTGCTTCTCTTAATGACATTTAAATAGGGGGCCAAACTTGAGCTGATGACATCTCATTAAAGCCAAGGTAATAGAAATTCAAATGTGCATCTTCTTCCAAATGTTTATCTAGCAGCAGAAGCCGATTATCTTGTGACACTGTTATCTGCCAGGGACTGTGTATCTATACCAAATTGAAGAGAGATACATTTAAACACAGAGGATTCCCAGTGCTTCTGATGGTCAAGATAACCGACAACCTGTTTAAAGATTCAGTACAGTTTAATTAATGAAGTCAAATATTCAAACATGCTTCTTTATTGATGGGATTATTGCACTGCTGAAGCAAAGTGGGGCTTCTTAATGCAAAGGGCTGTATATAGAGAGCTAAGACAGAAATGGATGTGTGTGTGCAGGAGTGTGCCCAGCCTATACTATTTCTCTTGGAGAACTTTACTGTTCTGTAGCAGCTCGCTGAGGATGAAAGGAGGGTATTGCTGTTCCTGTTTTCAGATGTTTCACTTAAGAAAAAATTTAAATTACAAACTCTCAGTTCTGTTCCTTTGCAGGGTTTATCCTGTTGGCTCAGGCAGCCCCTCACTCCCTGTATGCTGACAGAGGGAGATGTGCCTGCAGCCCCTCACCTGCTGCTTGCATTTCTCTTCACCCTCTCCCAAGCAGCACCTGGCAGCACAGGGGCTCTGACCTCTTTTGGTCAGGCCCCAAATGACCATTCTTGTGTTCTCCATCTCCTTGTAGGCAAATAACTGTTTCCATCTCTGAAGCTGCAGCACACTCACCATCTTTTTCTGTAGAATCTCTCTGGGAAGAATCTCAGAAACAGAAAAGCCCCATATCTTCTTATGATGGGGCTGCTTCACGAAGCCCCAAACCACTTGCAAGGATACCTTTAATTTCCACACTAACATGCTGTGGGAAAAGTCATCTGGACATTCCTCTTGAAGCAGAAAATGGTGTTTGCAAGATGTGCTCTGAGCCTGTTACAGCAACTGTCAAAACCTCCAGTGCCTCTTACCTGCACTTTGAGAGTGATACAAGGACTCTGTGCCCAGCAGCTGGAGAGCAGGGCTGGACACAGGCACTCAGGACACATGTTTGACTTGTTTCTCAGCCTGTCCTGGTGAATATGCCCTTCTTAGCAAGAAAGCAGCTTGCCAGCCTAATTTGTGGGGTTACTGAAAATTTTTCCCTGTAAGAAGGTCTTGCACCTTCCTGTTCACAGACAAGCAAGAGCAAAAGCATTCATCTGTTGCCTTGTATATAAGCATATAAGCATATAAACACTCCAGGGATGGACTGTTTGTGTCCCTATATAGGTTCTGAGGAAATGCCATGTTATTGCTTGGAAATCACACACCCACATGAGGATGATCATCTGCAGTGGAACTGTCTATCCAACAAACCAAAACCACCTCTTCAGAGTGGAACAGAGGGAAAATATTCCTCCCAGTATGAAAGGGACAGGAAGGAACTCCACAGAAGCAATTTAACTACCTTTTTGTCTTTGACCCTGCAGGAGGTATTTACAGCTAAACATCTCATCTGAGGTGGGTACTCCACTGCAGGGAGGGAGCTCTGCATGGCAGAGCACGGCCCTCCAGAGCTGCAGCTTCCTAACACCCCAGGGCATGGGACCTGGCACTGCCCTGCCAGCACAGTCCCTGGGGATTGTGGCCCCTCTCCACTGCCATTTCCCATTCCTCTATAATGCTCAGGGAGTGGGTCAAGGCACTGTCTTTGCTCTCTATTACAGCTCAGAGGGATCTCTGCTTTCCAGGGCAGAAAATCTGCCTTCTTGGTCTTCCATTTCACAGCATGCTCCTCTATGTGAGAGTTTCAAAAACACACAGCCGAGCCAATGCACTCACTCAGGCAGCCTGTGAGTGTTGCATAGTTGATGTACCACTGCCTTCAGGCTCCCATGGCCCTTGAGGTGCATTTCCTCGGCTCTGTATACATTTCACTATCACTCAATAGGGTGAAAGCTTATTGTCATTAATTGTGAGGGTTTAAGTTGGCAACCACTTAGTTCCTATGGTTACATCTCTAAGAAATTGTGAAATAGGCACTTCAAGGCTCTGGGCAGGGAAACAAATTGACTGTTCAGAATCCATGAATGACAATAACTCATTTGCTTATAATGCTAATAAATAATTGGTGTAAAATCTTCTACTGCAGCCTTAAAATGCGTAGGGTATTTAAAGGTCAACACTGCTCCCAACTCTCTATGAAAACCCTCATATTGCAATAATGCAGCTCAGATGGCAATTACAGTGTTTCAGAGTGTTCACTTAGTGAATCTATAACCTGGTCCATTCTGCAGGGCTGCCCTGTGTGTGTTCCCCCTGACACCACAGCAGGCTATCTAGCCTGTGCTAGGTCAGTGTTAGAAAACCCTGTGTTTCTGGACATGGTAAAGCTGTGCCATGGGAACAATATTCACTGTCTTATTGTGTCATTCAGCCCTTTGTCTAGGCCATCCGTAGCAGAATCCTGAAGGAAACAGCGCTCTGTGGCAGATAAATACTCCACAATTTGTCTACAAGGTCACCCCTATTACCCCACCCCATCAGGGAACCTGAATCCTACTGGTCTCTGAGTTATTTTCCTGGCTGTGTTTCTCATTATCCCCATCTTTCAGTGTAATTGAGTCCTGGAGTATCTGTTTTGTGTTGCTGTTTTCTAACTCCCTTTTCCCCATATTTTCTTCCAACTTGTGTGCTTTCCTTTTTGTCACCTGTCTTCTGCTTGTGTCATGTGTAAGCACTCACCAGGCTTTGCACGGCTTTGGGATGATCTACCATGTCCTGTCCTATTTGTCTCATCAGTACACGTAGCAGTTCAATTTTTGTCACTCTTTCCCTGCACAGATCTTGCTTTGCCTACAATAAAATTTTTATGCCTTTTCTCTATTTTACTTCTTTTTCTACCTTATCCTCTGAGACCCAGCTTTCCCCAGTGAACCATGGGTGAGGGGAAATCATCCATTTCTATAACTCTGCTTTCATCTTTGCAGTATTGCTCCTCTGCAACTGAGATATCCTCACTCTTTGCTTTTGTCCATCAGCAGTGTGTACTAAGCACAGGCTTTCCCAGCTGCCCATGGCAATGCCCAGTGACTGCAGTTAGCTTAGAGCTTTCTGATATGTAGAGTTGACTTTAAATTATTCCTTCGTGACTCCAGGCGTAGGATGAATCAAGATGAATCACACAGTGATGAAGGTAATTCCTCCCATCAGCTGAACAATGAATCAGTTGCTATTTTTCTCATAGTTAAGATACCATTTTGTATGTGGTGCTAAATAATGTTCCCTGTTAAAATCATGAGGCTGAATAAAGTGGTCAGTTTGTTACTGGCTTACAGGCTAATACACAGAATGAATTTCAACAATACAACCTTCAGTGTAAACAAATAATGGTTAATTATTTTTAAAAGGAAGTCTGTTGCTAGGTCAGGAGTCATCTGAAAACATAATCCTCTAGAAATGTACGAACAAGCTGTTGCTTCAAATGGGAAAAAAAGCCCATCTCAACACAAATTTCCTGAAGTCTCTGGAGGTCCTGAAAGCAAACCCAGGATTTTGTTCTGGAGTACATGTCTGACAGTAGATGTTCCTGTCTGTTGGTGATGCAGTATATTTAAAAAACAAAACAAACAAAAAAAAGCAGAGATTTATATTACTTTAAAAATATTTGTAGAAATGTAATGATGCTACCTGTAGGCTTCTTAACTGTAGTCTGTGTGTTGTACATTTAAGGTATTAGAGCTCGGAAAAAAATGTACTTCTTTTTTTCTGTGGGTTGAAACCAAGAAGTGGACTCTCTTGAGATAAAGGTGTAGACCCCAGGGATGTTCTAGGAAGCTTGTTTTCTGTCACTTCAAACTAGCAGGCTGTGATATGGAGGGAGGGGAGATCCAAAATGATGCTGAGAAATCGTACTGTTGGTAGTGTGGGGTAGAAGGAGGATGACCTTGGAGTCAAGGCAGAGCATCAGAGTTGGTCTGGGAGCACTCAGCCCAGCAAACAAATCCCCAGATCTCCTATAGCCACCCATACATTTTCTGTGCTGCTGTTTTGCCACCTGTGAAGTAGCAGCACTCTGGCTGAATGTGCTTCATGAGCACTCTCCGGGCTGGGAGGCACTTGCACAGCAATGCCAGTGGACTTCAGAGGCTCCTTGCTTAGATGAAGGAGAAAAAGTGAGGAGAAGGAGGTGTCCTAAATCCCTAAAGGGTCTGACAGGTTCCATTTCTGTTACACACCTCCTCTGGGTGCAAACCAACCACATTAGTTTATGACCTGACCTGTTTTGGAAATACCTTCACCTTCTTGGTTTAAAGCTGAAAGATTTGCAACTCAAACAGGAGCTTGTGCCCTTTATTCATTATGTCACTTCCAGCCTTAGCTAAATAAAGAAAATCCTTGCTTCACTTAAATTTAAAATGACACCAAGTCATGATTCAAACTTGCAGTGACATTTATCCAGTTAGCTGGATGTTTGCTATAGGTCGAAGGGACTCATAAATACAGTTGTCTTCATGTCTCATGCACATTTCTCAGTGTTCCTTGACAGTTATTAAGTGCATTAATTTTTCTGATGCTAATTTCTGTGTAGTACTGATGAAAAATGCATTTTTTTTCCCAGGGAGTTGGCACTTAGGAAATATCTTGATGGCAATAAATTAATGTAGGAACTAAGTTTCTGTTGCCATGGTTTTCTCCACTGATACACGCAGTTACTGTATCCTCACTCCAGCAAGGGTACAGAAACAAAACCACAGCCCAGATCACCTTGATGCCTGAAACCCTCTCCTCTCCTGGCTCTCTCATGTCTTTGGCCTGACAGTGGTCTTGCTTTTTGCAGGTTTCTGTACAAGTGTCACTGCACACCCAGACCTGGGAGGGCTCCGGGCTCCTGAGAAGCCAAAAGAAGAACAACACAGATGCTGCTGGGGAGCGTGCTGAGGCGTCAGAGCATTTCTCTGCACTTTTCACGTGCCTCTCTGTGCTCTCACCCCACTGCAAGGCAAACTATGCCAACACCGCTTCCCTCCTCTTCACCCCACTGGGTGATGAGGCTAAAAGCAAAGTGGTTGAACTCAAGACACAAAGGGATTAGGTTCAGTGCTTGGTGACCTCACATTATTTAAGTTACCTGAGGCTTTTGAGGGAATGCATTCAGACATGATCATGGACAGCATCTGGAAGCAAAACTTCCCAGCATCCTAATCAAATCTTACCATTTAAAGCAATGATGGCAGCTGAGTTCATTGAAGTTGAACAAGGTCCTTGTTCAGCTGTGCAGGATCCCCTAATACATATTTTCTCTCTTGCCTCAGTTCTGTCCTCTACTGCCAGAGCAGGTGACCATCACCCACCACTGTTTGCACTATTGACCTCTTCAGTTTGAAGGGAAAGAAACCCCCAGTTACACAGAGGACACTCTGAGAAATAAGCATGTGTGTATCTTTTACTGATAATCTCTTTATTAATGCAAAATTCTTCACCCAGGGGAAAAAAAATGGAACAAATGAAGTTTCACAGAAACTTGTTGTTTTCAGAAAAAGAAAAAACTAATAATGAAAATTGATGGTGTGGCTGGCCAGGTCTGTGCTCACTTTCTGTCTTTGATGGGCTGGAAATAGTTTTGTTCTCTACAGCTGGAGACAAAAAATCCTTTTCTTCCTTAAAAGGTAGACTGCAGATAAGTTGGATGTTTTCTTTCTTTCAAATTGTGAATGAATCCTTGCTGCTGTATAGAATCACAGTTCTATTTTTCTTCAAATTTGTCTTATTTGGTTGGCTTTATTGAAGAAGACCTTTTAAGTATTTTTGCTTCTAATACTAAATCTAGATAAGATCTTCTAGCACCATTTTAGCCCATCTGAATATGATTAAATATTTCTCTTTGAAATGTACAAATCTTGGGTTCTGAATCAAAGAGAATAAAAGTCCCTGCCTCGCCCTCACTGAGAGATACATCCTCTCTCTGAAACAGTGTGATAGAGTGGCAAAATTTCTAGTATTAAGATTTATCAGTTTTATGAAATGTATTCCTATACTTCCAGAAAAAAAAAACCAAACAACTTCTAAGAGGCAAGGCAAAGTACAAGTAAATAATAAATTATTCTGAGTTGTAATTTTGGGTGACTGTGCTGGTCTCCTTGGCAGTGGGTGAACTCAGGGCAGCTGGAACACAGCCTGCGCTGCATCCAGCATGCGTGGGTGGGAAGACTGCTCCAGAGGATGCTTCATCCTTGTTCATGAGATGTTCACATTAACAAAACTTGCTTTGTGTCTTTATGTCTTCAGAAAGAGGTAAATGGCTCTGTCAGGAAACCTGGTCTCTGCAGCAAATACTTGAGATGCTGCTGCCATTCCTCTCCATGGGTCAAATTCCCAGGTATCAAATTCCTCATCACTCCAGCATCTTTCCAGAGCCGAGCATCGTATTTGCTACTGTGTCTAAAGCAAGTGCTGTGCTGGGAGAGCAGAGATTGCTGCTCTTTGACAGCCTGGATTTGCACTGCTGCAGCCTCTCACTCTGCTCAGAGAGATTTAGGGATGTGGCAGCAAATAGCTCTGCCCTGAGATGCTCCTGTTATCACTGGCTTAGTGCAGCCAGAACTTGCTCTGCACTGGTACCCCAAGGTCTCTCTGAGTGAGGAGTTTGCAAGATTAAGCCCTTGTAGAAAGGCTGTGTATTCTACCTCTATCATGACCTTCCCTGAAAAAGAGTGTATAATAATCTGATCAGAAGAGACCAGAGGGGCATAATCTACATTAGTTGAAGCAAGTGGAAGTCTTGCTCTAGCCAGTGTTGAGCAGAAATACAAATCCTGGGTGCCAGGGCGCAATTGCTGCCAGGTTACAGTGCTGATGGCAGCCTCCTCAGAGCCCTGTCAGGGTTACAGCACTGAGCTGCTATGAGAGTTTGTATTTATTAATACACATAGGGCTTGATTTGAGCACAGAAGCTCAGCAGCAAAACTACCTCTGAATTACGGTGCAGGCAAGAGGTGACAGTGAGATACACTCCCTGACATGTGGGTTTGGAGCCTGAAGAGAAATGAGAGGCAAGGGGAAATGATCTGCATGATTGCAGGTAACTGGCAGCTAATATATGACATCCAGATATCTCATTCCATATAATACACCTCTAAAGTTTTGATCATAGGGATCTGATCATAATTTTTTCAAAGAATATTAATTAATGGACAGCACAAAATCCTTTTTTCCCCCTTGTATCCATTTGTCAGTGTGCAAGTGAAAAAAAATATCATTGCAGCTCTTTAACCAATGGCACATCTATGCTTCATACATTATTGAATGTTTCTATTTTTCCCCAGTGAGGTTTTTTTAATTCTAATATCACCTGATCTTTGTGCAGTTAATTCCCTTGTCACCAAGCCATGTAAGTACTGACCTCAGAATCTCAGAATAGCCTTGGCAAAAAAAAACAAAAAAACAAAAAAACCAGTAGCTTAATTTGCATCACTGTTGCTCAGGGCTCTGCATATTTCCATTATAAACCCCCAGTTTCAACTGGCTGGACAATATGGATTGGTGTGGCTGCGTTCAGCTTTCAGGAGGGAATTTATTCTTAGAAATTGGGTCAGATAATTTGGTTCGGCAGGATGGGCTGAGTGTGGCTCTGTTTCAAAATAGAAGGTTTTCAGGGCAGCTTATTAATTTAAACAATTAGGTTAAAACATTCTTTATTTTAAAAGTGAGAATAAACTTTCATCAGCTAAGTTATCTAAAGGTGAACTGAGATGCACAGGTGGAATAAACAAAAAGGAGCTGTCCAGAAGCCAGAAAACAGAGCAAACTAATGCACATATATTTTTTAATATTCTTTTCCCATCTTGCTTCCTTAATATTTTATAGTGTCGGTAAAGTTAGGTCTTTCTCAATATTGCATGTCCTTTGTGTAGTTAGCTTTGACATTGAAGGAAAGGAGTTATAAATTACATGTCTGGCTGGTGGAGATGGGTTGTGAGCCCCCACGAACACAGACCTTCCCGGAGAGCTCCTTGGAGATCAAGGTCTGAAAATAAACACTCATGTTGAAATCTTGTTTTTCTTTTCCTCCTTCTTATCCCGATCACAGGGATTTCCTAGGCATCTGTAGGGAATATGGAAACCTAGCTGCAGTGCCAGGCTGGCTTGTTTCCCCATCTCAACGAGAGTAGCGAGAGTAGCGTGATCACAGGAGTCCCTGTTTGAATGTGTGCCTTCCCCATTCCTCTTCAATGTGTCAGAGGCTCTTAATGATCCTGAATCCACTTGGCTGAGAGAATATTAATTGGGCAATTCCCCTGAGACAGTCAAGTACACAACATTCGTGAACACTTGTCAATTAACTTTTTTCTTTCAAGGGCTAATGACTCTAAATAACACCTTGAGCTCATTGCTGCCGCGCTGGGGCACGGGGACCCTGCAGTCAGCACAGCTCTAGATCTGCAAATGTACCTGCTAAGAAGATTAAGTCTGCAATGCTGAGCATTAAACCCATCAATATTTATACAGTGGGCAAAATTCATATCAAACCTGTCAGGCAGAATCTGTCACGGTGGTTTTTCTAAAAGGTTACCAGCCTCGAGATACCTGTTTTTCACTTATGAACAGGGTCGAAGATGAATTATTTTGCAATTTGAGTCTTAGTCTACTGGTAAGCTGCTGGATTCATTATTGAATTAATACCTTGCTTGGGTCCATCTGCAGGTGCTCCTCTAGAGCACACGGTGAATAACAAACCGAAGGATAAAGAGGATAAGCTGGAAATGTTTTCACTTCAGAGAAAATGTTTGATTTGTTCAACTGCCCTTTATCAGAGTTTCTGTACAAAAGGCAAACTCTCACTGGGCAGTTCTGGCCTCTGAGATGGGGTCTGTCTTCTGTGCAGCATGCCCTTCACAGCAGCTACTGTGGGGAGCCTGGAGAAGAGCAGAGGTACCTTTTGTAATATACTGAAAATCTTAGTTGAACGTTACTTCAGCAATTATCAACAGGGACCTCTACCCCCAGGATCTTCCAGCATGTGTTCTCTTCCCACAGAACTGGGCTGAGGAGTGGAACTATTAGAGCCTTTAGAAGGAAAAAAAAAGCAAGTAAGAGATGAGCCTTTGGTCTCACCAAGTAAAAAGGGAAGATTCATATCAAAATGAGCAGCACGGCAGAGCAAGATCCGGTGTGCAGAGGGGTCCTAAACACAACTCCTCTTCGGAAGCATTATTATGTCATGGATAGAAAGACAAGGAGGAGGTTACTGAAAGTTTATAGAGAACCACATGACCTAGACAGTGTCCTTTTAATTCCTGCTACCCCTGACGAACACTTTCAGCTCACTGCTCAGCAACCCAATCCCTGCAGGGGTACTTGTCCTTTTGCTTTCCCTGTAAGACACGCAAACCAGGGAAGGGAAACTTTTCTGATGTATAAATGATATTGTGAAAGGAGGAAAATCAACATGTAAGAAAACCATCCAGCTGATCCCTCTGCCAGCTCATGCCCTCCACATGCTGCTGCAGCTCATTGCTGCAGTGTGCAGGCGGTGTGCTGGTGAGCAGGGGATGTCTGAGGACAGCAGGCAGTGCTGAAGCTGGCCATTTTCTCTTTTCTTCCCTTTTCAGACTGCAATTCTGTGGTTTTGAGTTGTCTTCTGTTTGTAATAAAAGTTATTAGCCAACTGTGTTATCAGAGCATTACTTCATTAGTGTGGCACAAGAGTTTCCAGTCTCCTGACAATAATCTGCTGTAAAGGCAGAATCCCACCAAGGCACTGCATGATAAACAGCCTCAGGTTGCTGAAAGTAATTTATACGAGCTGAAGCTGTGGCTAAGGAGAATCCCTGCAGAGGACTGTCAGGATTCTCTCTATCTCCTACATATGTGGCCCTGGAAAGACTGGTTTACAAGCCACAGACACAAGAGCTCCAAAGGTCCCTGAGCTGTGAAAACAGGTCCAGAAGCTGGATGAGGAGAGGACAAGTGCCCAGTGGGCTCTCTGATGCCTCAGTACCATGTTTTCTCTGCCAGCTGTAGCTTGGAGAGCCATGGAAATGAGTCATGGTCCTGTTGCTGGTGCAAGCATCAGTCTTGCTCTTTCCTCGGTGTAAAATTTCTGTATGAATGGTAAATGAAGAAAACATTGAAAAATCCAGCACTGTATTAGCACTTGATGCATCACCTGAGTGCTGCCTTTCCTTTGTAATCTGCTCTGATACATAAAATTTACCTTGCTTTTTTTTTCCCACAGGCTACAAAAAACCAGTATGCTTTTCCTTCTAGTGGGAAATTAGCTGTATGGTAAAAATATTTATTGAGGCATGGAGACCTTGATCTATTTCCTGTTTGAATCAATAGAAAGGGTGTTATTGATTTTGGTGGTTTTTTTGAGACAAGCTCTATGTTTTACCCGTTTTTCAGCAGACAAATTCCCCCCTGATGCCTTCTCTGTCCTGGTTAGTCTTCATCAAGTTAGTATGACTTTTGGGAAGGAATAGGAACATAACAGAGAATAAAAATGGTCTTTTGTAAGATAGACTGCACCATTAGAATATGTAAATGTGGATTGCAGTGGGTGGCAAGCATTGCTTTATCCTGAAGACCTACAGGTTTGATGTTTGAACTTGGTATTTTTCATCCATGGTGTAAAAGCTGCCAACTCCTTTAAAATCTAATGCAACATGACATTTGTGTCACATTTTATCTGTTGACATTGGTTTACGATATGTCAGCTGATGTGATGTAACCAGACATAGCCTAATGGCCAGTGATGTGCAAAAAAGGCATTTTTATTCTTCTTCCTATGCTTAGGATTAGTGTAAGATAGCACAAAAGGCAAAATAATCTTTGACTTCATGTATGGGACATTGTCAGGGGCAGCTACTATAGAGTTAACACAATGTGTCACCTCATAATATTACCCATCTAAATAGGCAACTCACCTTCATCTTCAGAAATGATGATGAAGGACATGAAATTCCCTTCATAGCATTGGCAATTCAGTTTCCAGGAGTCAGCTGAATCTTTTGTCATGGTGTTGGTGCCTGGTGGCTTCGTTCAGTGAATCTGTATTAGAGGGATTTTCCAGGCTGGCAAATGTGGAAGCATGCAAAAGGACCACAGCACAGCCTTGTGCTTGGGAAATCCTGAGTGACTGATTGGTAGCCAAATCTGCAGGTAAATAGTCAGAGTATCCTCCTGGCGTTTTGAGCCCAGCACACTGAGACTCCTCAGAGCACAATGCAATTTGGATGTGTTGTGTTTAAGTTTCACTGTGAGAAAATCCTTTTCCAGGTGTTTAGGGAAATTAAATATGAAGCACAGTCATCTACCACCTGACTGCTGAGGAGTGAGTGAGTGTGGCCCTGTCAGGGAGGATGCACAGGGTAGCTCTTGGGGCTAGAAAGCCTCACTAGGCAAAAACTCAAAGGCATGATGTGGCCTGTTGAGCTGCTTTTTCAAGTTTGACTCAAGTGAGTCTAAATGTCATAACTCACAAGCACAGTATTTACTGTGTTTAATTTTACCACTGTGTGCTGGTTTTGGCTGGAGTAGAGTTAATTTTCTCCGCAGTAGCTGGTGTGGGACTGTGGTTTGGATTTGTGCTGGAACAGTGCTGATAACCCAGGGATGTTTTTGTAACTGCTGAGCAGGGCTTACAGAGTCAAGAGCTTTTCTGCCTCTCACCCCACCCCACCAGTGAGGAGGCTGGGGGGACACAAGGAGCTGGGAGGGGACAGAGGCAGGACAGCTCATCCCAACCGAGCCAAGGAACATCCCAGACCATATGGCATCATGTTCCTGGCATAAAGCTGGGGAAGAAGAGGGAAGTGGGGGCATTCAGAGTGATGGTGTTTTTCTTCCCAAGTCACCATTACATGTGATAGAGCCCTGCTGTCCTGGGGATGCTGAACACCTGCCTGCCCTTGGGAGGTGGTGAACGAGTTCCTTGTTTTGCTTTTGCTGCATGTGCAGCTTTTGCTTTATATATTAAACTGTATTTATCTCAACCCATGAGTTTTCTCATTTTTACTCTTCCCATTCTCTTCCCTGTCCCACTGGGGACAGCAAGCTGTGTGGGGCTCAATAGCTGGCTGGGATTGAACCACAACACACTGCCATAAAATAACATATCAAATAGCCTTGGTGTTCATCACACTACCACTTTCAGGGTTAGTAAAAACTATGGGCAGCCAGGTATTCTTGAACTTGATTATCTTTTTGGGTCACTTCCAATGCAGAATATCCTGTGATTCTGAAAACTGAGCCAAGGTAGCATCATTATTCTGAAACACCTCCATTTCTATGGGACTGTTGCTCCTTTAAGTGATGGGTTTAGCCCAGCTGGCCATCACATCTTACCTCAAAGACCACATATTTTGTCAATATTCCACTTTTTGCAAGATGAAATACTGCTGGCAGAAAGATCTGTAAGCATGCTTAACATGTACAATACCAAGTGATGTATTCACAGCTATTCAATAAAAAAGCTAGAAAAGGTATTTGTCAGGGAAATGGTGGGCTAGGTAATTTATATTTTGTATGAAAGACCACTTAGGAACACTTAAAGAAAATCAGCAAAATACCTGTTTTTCTGCAGTAAGTCCTTGTAGTCATACAAACTGACATCCAGCCCAACACAGAGGCAAGAGTAAACTGTTTAAGGGCTGCCAAAACAGAAACATGAATCTTTTTCACTGTTGAAGAACAGCAGGAGCCTTCCTGCTCTTCGCCATCAGTCCTCAGTGGGGAAGGTGAGGCTGCTGTCTGTGCTGGATAACCCTCAGCCCGGTGACAGACTAAATTCAGAGCTAAAAGCAGCAGAGAAAAGGAGGATTAAAGGTGTCAGGAGATGCAATATCCAAACCTGAGCTGGGAGATTGGCCCATCTGCTCCCTTGCTCAGCATTGTTATCATAAATTGATCACATCTAAGTGCATCTGCAATGCTGTCACCAGTGCTCTCCTGGACAGCTTCATCTGCTGTGCATCTGGCTTTCCTTTGTAAGTGACAATGGTGTTTCATTAGACTAGATAAAACCAGTCTTAGCAGTGGTTTAGGGAAATAAAATAGAATAAAAGCATCAGCTCTGCTGGGAATTTCATGCACAGGCAGTTCAAGCCAGTGTGCACGCCTGGAGGGTGCCCAAGCAGGACTGGTCCAGTGCAGGGACAGTGAGGAAGGTGGGGTTGGGTCACACAGACACCCCTCTCCTCCAAGGCCATGCCAAGGTTAGAGCATCTCTGCACAAGCACGGCTGGGCAGGGCCCTACAGCTGCTGCTCTCTGCATAGGCACAGCTTAGCAAAGGTGGGTGAAACAGGGCTCAGTGTGGGCTCATTCCATTCACCCAGGTCTCTGTGGGTCTTGGCCAGGATTTGAACAGAGATTTCCTAAACGTTGGTGACATCCCTCCTCTGAAACCCCTGAAGAGCAGAGTGGGGGCAATTTTCTTCCTTGTGCTCTGACTTGAGCTGCACACACATTTGCAAGCTCCCAGCCAGCAGGAGTAAATATGCTTTATTAGTGGTGCTGATCTGATTAGGCTGGAAGGAGAGCAGAGGCAAATATAAACCCTTCCTGCTAGTCAGTACTATGTAAAAAATGTGACACTGTAAAGGTCCTTTATATTTTGGCTAACTGCTTTCCCAGTACAAGCTAATGATTAATTTCTATGTACTCATTATTTTTTCAGTTTAGAAACTTACAGGAATTGTTGTGATAACATTTAAATGGCAAGAGGGGGCTGAACTGACCCAGCATTGGTCTGAGAGCCCCTGCTCAACCTACTGACATTTCAGTAGGGGGTCTCATTATCCATGCTGCTCAGCTGTTTCCAGAAAGATCACCTCTGTAACTTTTTCCTAGGGACATATTTTCTTCCCTGGCACTATCTTGTGCTTTCTTTAACTCCAGCAACTCTGACGGGTAGATCCAATTTGATTGCAGCAAAGCTCACAGCACACTGGTAAATGAATTGGCACGTCCCGATTTCTCCTTGCAGAGAAAATCCTGACTGCTTGGAGATGGCTGCTGAGCAGAGTGTGCAGGGTATAACCAGGGTGGTGTTTTGAAATTATAAATAGTGGTCAGATGGGTATGCTCAGTAACCAGTTTTTAACAACATTTTGCTAATTACAGCAAAAAATTCTGACATATGTGGCTTTCTGCCTTTTTTTTTTCCCATTTATAGACATACATACATCTCCCTTCATGTTTTCCCTCCCTTTGCAATATTTGTGGCTGCTAAAGCAGATAATGAAGGTACAAACCTGTACTCTACTTTGTCTGATATCTATGACTACTTTTCTATAGGGACAAAGAGGATTATTCTAGAGAACAGTGCAGAGCACCTCCCTGAGACACCATCACCCAGCAAGACAGAAAATTGAAGGGCAGGGAAAGGCAATGGAAACTCCCCAGTGGAGCAGGGGATATACAGCCAGGGCTCCCTCACATTAATATTTGTTGTTCCTCTGTATTACATCTTTAACACGTGAACATTTGGAAGTGCTGGTTCTTCAATTCCATGTGTTACATGCACTAGGGAGAAGATCTAAACAACATCTGCAATGCCAAGAAAGCTGACACTCTGTGACTAAGCCCAAAATATTGTGTTGACCATGAAGGATAAATAATGGATAGCCCCTTCTGATCATTTTTGGGAATGATGCCTTTTCTGTGCTAAGAACTTGCCAAAATGTTGCAAGAATAAGAAGTATGCTTTGAAATCATCCATTTTCTCAGCTCTTAAAGCCTTGGCACAGTAATTAAGTTATTCCTGGTAATTTTGGTCTGCAGGTCCCTTACACACAGCTCAGCAGCAGTGGGGCAATCACACACTGGACTCTGCACTTAATGCAGGGAAGGGGACTGCAGCAAAAACTCTGAAGCAAAAAATCTGTGGGGAAAGCCCACTGCTGACCATAAGGATTTCTGGGCTCAGTGACCTGGGTATTCCAAGCCTCTTCGATTTGAACCTTGGATCCATCCACTGAGCCATGGGATTAATCCAGAGCCTGAATCCTTGAATGAATTCCTGCTGCAAATGGGGCTGGGGCCTCCCAAGACTCTGAGCAATTAAAACTCTTCTGATTTCACTTCAAATTCAACAATGTATTTTTATATGCAGTAAGGTTTTGACTGTAATATATGAGAGCTAAGTATTTGGAGGGAGGGAAAAAAGAAGGAGTATTTGGAAAAAAATATTCATTAATATTTTAATTAGAATTTGTTTAAAAAAGGCATATTCCCCATGAAGTGAGCAGTGTTAAAACCCAGTATCTGGGCCACTGTTTGAAGAAAAAAGGCCATAGTCCTTAATGTCTCTAGTGCTGAACCAGAAGTGTAATGAGTGAGGTCTCACTGCAGTGACACTGTCACATCTGCACAGGCTGCATCTTGCATGTGTGTCACTGCAGGGAGTTTCAATGGGGTAAATGTTATCAGTGCACAGAGCCAACATCAGCACAGTTATGAGGCTGTAGTTTTCAATTACCTTCTTCTGAATAACTGGAAATCTATGGAAACCAGACTCAGATTTCAGACTCCCAAATCTGCAAATCCTTCTATTGTCAGTGTTTGTTTTTAGATCCAAGACAAGTCTATCAGTTTTGGTAATGAAAGAGATGTATCTCTCTATCTCCAAGTCCCTTGTGTTGTTTTGAAATCCCACTTGTGTGCTGTACACTCCTCCAAAACACTTTTACTGTCTTTGTTCACTGTAAACGTTTTGTGAAAGCATTCTCCATCATTTTCTTTTGTGCTGAATCTGGCAATATCAGCTATTTCACTCTAAAGCCCTGGTTAGAAAACTGGGCATTTTTTTCCTCCTGTGATTTGCTCCACTGTGCTTTTCATCTCATCACTGAAATGGAAATATTTTACTAGTTAAGTGGGGAAAAAAGCAGTTAAGGCAGATGCTGCTTCATCATCTGGCTAACACAGAGCTCCTCAGCATTCAGAACAGTGGTTTACTGCAACAAATTAAGTGCGCAAATTTTTCATGTGGAAGAAATGATTTCTGAATTCCCTCTGAAACGCCATTTTCTCTGTAGCAAGATGAGTTAATGAAGAAATTTACAGTTTAGTGTCTGGTAGTGCTACAGAGAAGATTATTCTTGCTCTCAGAAGTAGTTTTGTGTTATTTTCCATTATTTTAAACTCCTTCAGCCGTGATTTGGAAACAGCAGCTGTGATCATTCCTACAGAGGAACCTTTTAGTTACCTACCTCTCTTGTCCCTAACGATGCCCTAAACTGACCTGTGGGTCTTTAGCCATGTGATTTTAGTCTTGGTCAAAAGCTCTAGCAAAAGGGAGGGGGGGAAAACTGAGTAAAACCAGCACTTCTTCGGCTACCTGTGGGGTGGTTCATCCCATTTGTCTTGGTCCTGTCCCTCCTTGTTGTGCCAGTGCAGTAACACATTCCCAGTGGTGAAGAAACTCTCTCTGTGCAAAGGCTGGTCTCAGCATGGAAAAAGGGGAGAAACTCTGCTGGGTTTTGATCTGGGAAGAAGGAGCTGGTGCCATTCCCCATACAGATGGGTATGTGTTTTTCCAGGTCTGTAATTCTTGCAGGAAATGATGTCACATAATTTGATTTCTCCTGAAAGGTGCTAAGTAGATTCTTTGTGCTTTCAGAAATGGATGCACCCAGGGATTTTATTGAAAGCAAGAATGCAGATGACATGAGGGAAAAAAATCTTATTCCTCTTAAAAACAGAGATTTGATTTTATTTCTAGATTAATGCTTTGGAAATTTTCTTTCTGTCTTCTTGATAGCATTATGTACTGCACTTCTGTCATGCCCTTCCTAACTGGGAAATAATGAGATTGCTAAACTGAACAGTTCAATGATTATTCTTGACTGCAGTTTGATTTCCTCTGACAGTTTACAGGCCCGTCTCAGGCATCACTAGCATCAGTAATCTGTTACACCAGTCCAGTGTTGGACCAAAAGGTACCAGGGTTGGCCTTTTCCTTTCTCCCCTGCTTTCGTGGCTCAGGAAAAATGCTCCAGCTCAGGTGCATATCTGGGAGGAAAAGTGGTTGCTCTTTGAAGCATAGATACAGCAGTTTTCCAAAGGCTAGAGAAATGCTAAGTAAATTAGCAAGGAGGAAAAAGGAGTAGAAAACAGAGACAGAACAAAGTTGGAATACATCAAGCAGTTAGATTTACCAAACGGAAAAGTGCTTGAAACAGGATTCAAGAAACTTCAGAAATAAATTGAAGCTACTCTTTCAACTTCAGAGAGAAAATCATTTGAAAGTGTATTTTCCAAAATATAAAGCCAAGAATTCCACTTTTTGGTAAAACTAAGTCTTTAAAGTATAGAACTAAATCTGAAAAGAATAATGACATTCAAGAAAAACTTTAAAAGATTTTAGAAGTGCAGAACATGAGATTGATAAATTAACTGAGTAGAGAAACACCGTTCCCTTAAGGTATTAGACTCAGGGAGACACCTCTGTCTGCAGTTGGCATTCCAGCAGTAAGAAATAATGGATGTGATCCGAAGCACCAAAATGTATAGTCTTTAAAGCAGTAGTTGTTGAGCACCCAAGGGCCGTGCTGTGCAGTGGGATGCTTTCCTGTCATGCTGTTCCCTGCATCCATCTGGCTGCATGCAAGCTGGGAAACAGTAAGCTGAGGCACTCATTTTCTACTGTGGTTTTCACAGGAACTTTTCTAATGTTGTCAAATTATTATTTTTTTAACCTACTGATTTATTTACAAACCTGATCTCGGGCCCTAAATTAATCTGTCAGTGCTCCTCTTCAGCAGCAAGAATATTTAGACAATTAGTCCACTGCCAAGGGAAATCGGGGGATCGTTGTCATCAGCTGTAATGACAATTCTATATTAAGGATGCTTTAGGAATAAGAAATCAATGAGACAGTGGTTTGAAATGACCCAAGGACTTTTCAACCCAATGATTTAATAACATGGTGAATAAAGAAATAAATCTTAGTAAGTACTAGTGGTCTAGAACAGAATCTGCCCAAAGGAATTTTCTGATATTACTTTTATTTGCTTGTCATAATACATTTCAGCCACACTTTCCCCCTTTCTGTTCCATACACTATATTAAAGAAGAAAAAAGTTTCCTATTCAGTTTGAGTTTTTCATGACCCTTTTTCCTCTCTGGTTAACTAAAAAGGCATTAAAATACAAATATTTAATTAACTGACAGAACAATTTAAGCCAAGTTTGAAAGTGGTTCTTCTAAACGTAAATGTGTGCCTGGAGAAGCAACAAGGAGAAAATCCCTTACTTTGAGATGCATTTAAGTTTTTCTTTCTTCTTTTGTGCAGAGTAGAACCTTTTTGATCTAACTCTTTTGTAAAGTAACTCTTTGTCAAATTAAATATGAAGATCCCTATCAGAAAGCACTTGGCTTTGACAAGCCTGACGGCCCTGTGCAGCCTGCAACATGGTAATGGCTGGCACTGGAATGAAAAGGTCTTGGATAATGAATAAAGAATATTTCAGTAGCATGACTCATAAGTAATACAAAGGCAGCTCTGGCAATGTCTGTACTAATTACAGACTAGTTGCTATGTTGTAACAATCATGGGTATTAAGTGTGTGGGATGCTCAAGTGTGTGGGCATTCTGCTAAGCTTGATCTCAGTTCCTTGCTGCTCAAATCCTGTCTGTCCCAGCTGGAAAGTGGGCAATGAATGTAGGTGCCTAAAAATGGACTGAGGGGGACTAAATGAGTGTATCTATTTTTTTTTGTATATTTTTTGTTAGGTCCTCCTGGCCAAAAACTTTCTGAGCTGTCACCGTCATGGAGATGTGTTGCACAGTTCGACAGCCAACTGTCCTGTTGCAGCCTGGTGCTCTAGAGCCTCATCCCCCAGCACTGCCACAGTGCAGCATTTCCAGAGAATCTTGGTGGGATTGAAGAGCAGGAGCAGCAGCATTTCCAAGCTGTGTCAGCTCTGCACAGGCTTGTTTTACCTCCAGGATTTCAGGGAATGAGGTAACGTGGGCTGCTGTGGCTTTGAAAAACAGAGTTGGGTTTAAAAGGCTGGAGGTAAATCTTGGATGGGCAACTTGGAGCTGCTTGAGGGGTATGTCTGTAATGGGAAAGCACTACTGAGCATTGCCTATCTAAAAGATGGGCTTCCTAGTCTGGTTAGAAAGGGATGGGCTTAGGCAGTAAGATGTCAATGTGACTCAATCCTGTAATTTAACGAAGCCAGGTCCAGATGTAGAATTTGCTCCATTTCAACAGTTAATGAGTTGGAAAATTACCCAAGCTCAATTTTCTCTTTCCTTCAAGGTTCTTGCTTTCTGAGTTTTGGTGATTATTTCCCTGGGCACCATTTGCCCTTGCCCACTCCTTGTCTTTCTGTCCTTCAGATTTAAAGGATTTTTCTCCCTTTTGTGAAAGGGGGACACCCTCTGCCCATTTTCCAGATGCTTTAGAGATATGAAGCATGATGCATGACTGCACAGGACAGTGCTCAAAAGCTACTCTGGCTTGACAGTACCATGTAACCCTCTTACAGGTGAAGATTTCTATATTTAGGTGGTGTGTAGTGAGGAAGGCAGTCCCTGTGCTGGGAAAACTATGCACAGAAAATCCATGTTCGTTAACTATCCACAGCTACCATCTGACAGTGTTTTAAAAATACATCCATGGGTATTAACTATCCACACCTTCCATCTGATGATGTTTTAAAAATCGTCTGAAGCATGACAGTGAGCTGAAGGCTCACAGACTGCAGCAGGGAGAAGAATGAGAGACACGAGTAAAATTTTGGGAAAGAGGGGTGGGTTTGGTTTTGGATTAATGTCTTTAGTAATAGATGACTGAGAGAGGACAGAAAATGCCTCTTGCACTGTGGCCACCTTCTCTAATTTCACTAATATGGCTGTAATAAAAATCACATTTAGCCTGTCATTATTCCCCATGGGATGCTCCCCAAAATCCCCTGCTTTGTTGTCAACAACCTGGTGCACAAGGACAGGGGGATTTTTCAAACACCTCAGTTGCCATAAAGAGAATAAGCTGCCAGAGGACTGTGCTAATGCATTGTCTTTGGCACCAGCTCTCACTCCTGTATGGAGCAGGGTGCCAGCAAGGGCGGAGCTGGAGCAGAGCCTGGGCTCTGCAGTGCCCAGCTTTACTGCTGCCCAGGCTCTGGTGAGCAATGGGAAGAGGCCCCAAAAAGCTCAGCACACCTCACTCAGTCTCTCCTTTTTCCAAAGCTCTTCATCACTTGGTGGCTCTTTATGCCAGCACAGAGGATTTGCAGATCGTGCTGTGCATAAATCATGTTGAAGCCGAGGCTGTTGCCTGTTCTAATGTCTGATCTCTGCCTGGGTAAAGGAGTCTCCTTGTTTGGCAGGTTCACAATATCACTGCTCACAACGAGCATTTTTATTAAGTTAAACAGAACACACTCTACTGTAGAGCACCAACACCTCGTTAGATGCTCTGCAGGTTCAGAGTGGCCTGCACATCCTTGGCTATTTCCCCTTAAAGGGGAGACAAGCAGAGATTAACCACCAGAACATTTTCCACCTCTTCCTACTGGCGTATTTCAACCAGACAATCACAAAATACTTATCATTTTTGGGTTTATGTTTTGAAGAACATAATTTCCCATTAACATTGAAATTAGTATTTGCAACTACAGCAAGGATACAAGTTATTATTTAGCCCCTGAATACACATGCAAAGTATTCCAGAGAATGTCTGCTTTGTCCAACACCTTAATCAGGAGCTGAATCTAACAAAAGCCCAACTTCATGTGAGTGAATATTCATGGGATTGCACAACTGAAATGTTTATATCACTGATAATCTCAGAAGCACTTACAGTAATTCTCTACTTCCAAAAGCATTAATGGGAGGTTCCCAGGAGAGTCCCCAGATGTAAAAAATTGTGAACAATACAAGGATTTTATTTAGAGGATGTTCTGGACAGACAGTAATGCTACAGATGGAGCCTGTGGTAGCAGTGACAGAAGGATGTCCCCAGTCTCAGCATGGCTGTCATCTGCACGGCTCCTGTCCATCCCAACACGGCCCAAGGGCACCAGCTGGGTGACTTTGCTGCTGCTGTTGTGTTGCCAGAGGTGGTGAAAACTCTCCAAATCTTGCAAGGTACTGGTGTAATTTGTGTAATGGGCAAAGCTACTCATGGTGGTGTTTCCGGGGGGTTGTAAGCAGGGAGAGCTTTTCAAACACAGGGAGCATTCTCCAAGCAAGAGTCACAGCAACAAAAGAATGAAGGAAGCACTGGGAGATGGAGGGGAGCAGTTCCCTCCATCACAAATGTCCATGTGGCATCCCAGTTTCCACTCATAGGGAGTAAAAAGCAAGCCAGGAGAAAGGAACGGAGCTCCCATCTGACTTTGAGAGTACTGTAAAAAAATGCGGATGGGGACATACATATGTTTATAGTATTTTGTCTAAATGCTGGTATTTCCTTGTAGTGCCTGAAAAATGCAAGGGCTTTGGAAAGCTGGCAGAAGCCTTTCCCTTTCACATGCATCATGGGGAGGGTGAGCTGTAAACTCAGCCCAGTGCCAGAATGATGCCGGTAGATGAAGAACAAGGACAAAGCAGATGTGACCTGCAGAGGGGAGCTGGAGGGCATTCAGCATCCTTCTTGTTGCTCTTAGCAGCACCCTGGGGCAATCACAATTTTCTTGCAGCTCTGCCAGAGTCCCCATGACCAAGGAGGGAGCAGAGACCTGGCGCAGCCCAGGGGACATCACAGTCCCACGGGAGGGTTTAGGTGCAGCAGGTGGAGGGAGGGAGGATGTGCCAGGACACAATGCCCTGTCAGTGTGACAGCCCCATTGCCTCAAGCCTGTGCTTATTTTGTAGGCTGAATTATTTCCAGTACCTCGCCCAGGGTGTGCAGGAGTAGACAGAGACTGCTTTTGCATGGGTGGTGCTCAGCTACAAAGCTGTATGGCAAAGGCTGGTGCTATTAATAACTCCAGTGTCCCCATTCTTCCTACATCATGTGCATCTTCCAGTAGCTCTGCAATACAAATCCCACAGGCACTGGGGACAGATTACTGTGTTTTCTGTTTTTGACAGCCCAATCATAGGCCAGGAATATGTCCAAGAGGTTGTAATGAGAAGAACACACAAACAAAGCATAGGATTTTCTTTATATATATATATATATAAAGAAACCTTGAGAAGGTTTAACAGTGGCATAACACGTAGCCCTGCAGGCCATGAGGTGTCATTTCAATAAACAAACAAATTACCTGGTGTCCCCATTAGGAGTGTCTTAAAATGTCTTTTGCTCCCAGTGTTGTCACGCAAGGTCAGTGCTTTTGTGGAGGAATGAGCTCTGCTGTCACTTACTTGGCTAACACCTGTGCCCACACACCAGCAGCAGGAACAACAAAATCCTGGTCAGACCCTGGGACTGAGGGAAGATCTCCGAAAAGCTCAGCCATTGCTCTGGGATGGCAAATCACCCACAGGAGGCTGAGACAACCAGGTGCCCTTCACATTTGATGCTGTCATCATCCCCACATAACTTCTGCACCATCTAACATTCCTGCACAGAAACAAGGAAAGGCTGTAAAAGGGCTCCAATATTTGCATCACTTTTCAGGTAAAGTTTTAAAGGCTTATTGGTGAGAGTTATACAACCCACATCCCTAAGCAGCATTTTAAGTATTACTTTCTTACAAATAACCCAGTTCTGTGTCTGTTCACTGCCTGTTGGTGTGCTGTGTGCTGAGTAGCCACTGCACGTCGTGTGCTGCAGTGTGCTTGTGTTTGATTTTGAACAAGAGATGAGAGCAGACATCACCTTAAATATTCACGAAGAAATGTCATCACATATGAGGCAGCACAGGGGGAAGGATGGAGGTGGGCTCAGCATAAATCATTTAAGGCCATGAGGCATGAAGAGATATTCTGGTCACATCATTCTCAGCAGTATTATTTTAATAATGTGATCCAGATCTTCACTTTAATGGCAACCTGTAAATAAAACCAGCACTTATTAGGAACATATTGGCTTCAGAAACCTGACTGGCAGCTTGCAATTTTAAGAACTGTCTTGGGACTTGCATTAAATAGCCCAGTGGGGTGAGTCCTTCTTAAAGCTTGTTTTCAGAAAGTAACCACCTCTGCTGCTGGTGAGGGCAAAAGCCCAGCCACCTGAGCATCTCATAATTTCAGAAATACCTGAAATACCTTAGCAACCAAACAGTCTTGGAGAGGTGATACTTACCCAGCCAAAGGTGAATTTTGTATTCCTTTCATGTACATTGCAGCTGTACAGCTGGTGGTATTCAAGGGCTTTAAGGTGTCAGGTATATGGGATTAAAACAACAAATCTCTTCAGAGATGGTTTCAGAGACTTTTGGTTTTTCTGTAAATTCACATCTGCCTTTGCTTTCAGCAGCCACTGTTAATTCTGAACTGCTGGCTCACCTGGGCTTGACAACTGGCTTTGGCACAACACAGATGTGATACAGCTGCATTACAGAGTACTGAACAAACTTACTCCAGGGTAGTTACTCATCTCCCTGCAGGAACCTCCCGCGGCTCTTCTTCAGTGTGCTGCTTCCCGGGGGAATGCTTGGGCAAGTTCTTGCGTCTGAGGACAGCTAAATGTACACAATTTATTTTTGTTGTTGCTGAGATAATGCCAGAAACTTACACAGTTGCCTTGTCTGAATCACTGCTCACTTCATGCGGTGTCTATTTTTTCTTCTCTTTTCTTGTCTCAGGCTTTGCTATAATGATTTCTCTCACCACAACCATTGTGTATAACTTCACATGTGAGACTTTTTCCATTACCATGTTCTTTGCCAGTGTATTAACACTGCTTCCTTTCCAGTTTATCTCCTCTCCTATACTACTTCAGGTGTTGTATTGACTTCACAAAGTGCTAAGAGGATTGTATTTTCAGGCTTTCTTTATGCTGCTTGGAAAAGTCAGATTTTTGCCTGCTTCTCTTAGACCCTGGACATAAACTTTCCCCGTAACATATACTGTGGTAAACCTGGCTTGGCTTCTTGTGTTAATCTCCTCCCATCATTTATAGGAAATTTCTTAATATCTCTAGGGTAATGAAGGTAAAAGGCTGATCTTAGCTGAGCGTAGAGTTTTGTGTGCCAGAATTAGTTGGATAATGCTGTTCCTTGTCTCCTCCGTGGGAGATCATGGCTGAATAACCAACAAGACAACTATCAGAAGCAGAGCACTGTTAATGCTTAGACTGGTCGTTGTACATCCTGGGTAGAGATGTCTCTTGGTAGGGAATACCAAAATTATTTGAGGAAATCAATGATGAAAGAGCAAAGGAGTCACATCAGTGTTTTACATGGCATTAGAGGAACAGAGTTGGCTTGTGGGATGAAAAACACGTGAACTGGGGCCAAAAACTGAGTCTGGAGACACAAGAATGGGAAGTTAGTTGTTCTCTAATAAGAGCTGTCATTAAAAAAGCCAGTTCTATCTGTGACATTTGCTGATGTGGAAAATCTAAGCTGCCAGGTGTCATCTTAAACTTCCTATTCCAGCTGTCTTGAAGGAAAAAAATCTTGAACACTGTAGGCTTATGTCTCAACTAGTGAGACATCTGAAAAAGGCTCACATAGCTAAGAACAATGCTTTGAATTTTTGTAATACCTGGGATAATTTTATCAGAGAGGGATTTATGTGGTGATGCATTACATTAGCCTAGTGCTGTGCAAGACATATGGAAATTAGTGATGGATTAGATTTCAGAAAGCTTATAAAAAGAATCTTGCAAGACCTTTAACCTTAAAATCATTCGTAGCTGAGCAATCCATTAAAATAAGTATTGAGGTAATCCTTGGCCAGCACAGTAGTAAGAAATATGCTAGTGATTAATGGCTTTTGGTTTCTTTCTTAAATGTTTAATATGCAGCTGTACAGAAAATATCTCTGATAATGGCAGCCACAAGCCCTCACTCTGCTGTGAGAGAAGTTCGACGTAGAGCTGTGAAAATTCATGTGGTTTTTCTGCTACAACCTGGCTGCAGTGCCAAGGCCCTTTTCAGCCCCCCTTGTCTGTACCACAGCCCAGCACAGGCACAGTTGCTACCACCAGCCTCAGATCCCTTCTGCAGGGGACACCCCACCACCAGGGTTTGGGGGATTTGCTTCACATAGTTGCAGCTCACACACAAACAAAGGCACTGTGAAAGAACTTTGGCTTTGCCTGGAGATTCCTAGTGCAGGGTGAGTTCCTCAGTACTGGTGCCACATGTGGCACACCCAGGGCTCTTGTGGTGGCAATGCTGTTTCACCCTCGTGCTGGGTCAAGGCTTGGTTTTACTCGTACAATGGTTTCCTAGTGTCAGAGCAGATAATTCTGCCAAGGCAGCAATCTGACAGTCTTGTCTACACTGTTTTACGGAGCTGGGCTGCCTAATGTCACCCAGTGTAATTTTCAGGGCTGGAAATAGAAGCCTAGTGGTGGAAGTACAAATCAGATGTTCCTGTTGGACATTCTGGCAGCGCGTGGGACTTGCTGACTCCGCAAGGAACAAGATCACTGTGCAAAGAATCATCACCAGTGATGAGTGCTGGAATATATATGTCTGCACCAAAAAACATTGCCAATGGTCTACATTTTGAGCTGCCAGTGAGAGGCTTAATGCTGCAGAAAAGGAGTTTCTCTGGTAATACAAAGAAAATTCACTCCCACTGCAAAGATGCCCTGCTCTTGGTGGCTCCTTTTGCTGACATTGTTAAGTGCCAGGTATGAAGCAAGGCAGGCTGGCAGAATCATTTTCTGTCAGCTGCATTGGATGCACTCTGGGGAACTGCCTGCTGTCGAGGGTCACAAGCAGGGCTGTGGCCAAGCCAGTGTGGGTGTACCTTGCCTTACTGGGCAGCCTTTGTTGCCATGCCATACCAAGGGGCTTCTGCAGGCAAATGCAGCGTGAAAACTGATCTGACAGTGTCACTGGCCCCCACTAAAGGGAGAACAGGGATGAGGTGGTGGCAGTTCCCATTCAGGTCACAGCACCTACCTGAGCTGTATCCACACCAGAGAAGAACAGGTAAGTCTGTATTCCCTTTTTTAGCTGGGCACAAGGTGTGCTGTGCCAGGCTCTGGTCTGCACAGCTCCTGCAGAAGCAATGTCACTTGTGCAGTACTAGCCTGCCAGGAATTTCCATCATGCAAGGGCTGGCATTTATCCTTTGTTAGATGAGCTAGAAATGCATTCCTTTACAGTTTTGCTGGTAGAACAATCTTCTATCTAACAAGCCATAACAATAATTTCTGTTCTGATATGGGCCTTCAATTTGATGTACAATTGTACACTTCGTTCATGCTTTCTCTTCTTTTTAAAATAGTCCTCTAACTCATCCACCCGCTTCTGACACATTACCTTAGTCTAAATAGGGATGTGCTGCTATTTGCTGATGCTGCCTATTCAGCACAACACATTGTTTGATGGTATTTTCCATCAAACTAATCACAAGAGCTATTTGTTTTATCATCGCAAGAATTTCATTAGCTCTGCTGACCAACAAAGGCCATTACCCTGGGCTGCAGCAGCTGCTGGAACAAATGAAGAGACCATCAGTGTGCACCACGCAGCAACTTTGAGAGCTTGCTTTGCCTCCCACCTTTCTCTTCCAGATGTCAGGTGTTAGTGAAATGTGCCAGGGTTTCAGAGTAGTAATCACATCAATTTGAGCAGAGAACAAGCTGTCATAATTCACTGTACTAATGAAAATTATGATGACACCACAACAGAAATCCTTGCCAATCTAATCATCTCACACCACCACAGCACAGCGTTATTTAAAGACTAATGTTCTTAGTAGGATATATAAGTTTAGGAACAATTTCTGAAGATGATTAAACACCAAAGCAAAGTGGAGCTGTATGGAAAATTTAGTTGTTACTTGGAGAGCACAGATTCCTCTAAGCACCAGCCTGATTCCTGCAGTATTAGAGAAAAGTTCAATAAAGCATGATGGAAAAAAAAGGTGGGCAAAAGTAATTTTTGGCCAAAAAAGTGCCAGGGATTCAGTGTTGCTATCATGCAGCATTTCTCTAGGAAAGATGCAAATAGGGATGAATACTCAGTTTGCTACCACTGAATTTCATCATCGTGGGTCATAAAGTTAAATTAATTGGAGGAGAAAAGGATTAGAGAAATGTTCTGAGGAAGGAGACATGATTCAGGCTTTCTGTGTGTTGGCTTAGCCCAAATGTGCAAGGAAAATGAAAGAAGTTGTGGGTGCCCTTCATCCCCAGCATACAGTCATCACCACATGAAAAAAATACATGTATTTACTTCATCATCAGTAGGGTTGAGTGTGTGGAGGAAAGAATCCACAGAGGTTTATCATAGGGAAAAGAGAACATGAATTCAAATTAGTTTTAGGGAGCTGTAAGAACTAGTTTGTGTGATTTGATCTACTTCGAGCTCTATCTGCAGCAGTGACTCATGAAACAGCAAGTCAAACTGTAGTAAACTCAAGGAATAGATACTGCATTAAAAGACTGAAGCAAAGACAAAATTAATGTGAAAGTGGGCAGTCAAAAGGAAAAAGAACAAACAGGGAGGCTGGTGGGAGGATGGACGGGGAACAAAGGGAATCTAAGGCAAGGAGGTAAACTGAGAACACGAGATTATGATGGATTCCACAGAAATCTTCTCATATTTCATTATGTATTCTCTACTACCTTATTTGGAGGTATTGCTTCTCAAAAGAAATTAGAAAAATCATTTTGGAGAAGGAAAGGGAGCCTCAGGTGAGCAAAGGGAAAAATCTGTTTGAATCAATTCCTCCTTGGCTTGTAGATAAGGCCAGAGGAATAATGCTTGACAAGTGTGGTCACTCACAGCTTGCCACTTAATTAAACATCCAGTTCCTGTCTTTCTGTGATGTGCAGAAACAGAACATCACATCAAATTCAAGACACTGGTGGTACATTTTCCAGAGGAGAGGTGGTCTGTGGTCCTGCACATGCCGTCTGTCAGCCCAGGGCCAGCAGCCCTGCAAGCAGCTGGGTGGCTTTGTGCAACTTCTTGGCTTGGTGCTTCCCTAGGATGAATTCACATGGGCTGGGGAAAGGGAACTGAGCAGCCACAGCCATAACAAACTCAAAGGAGACAATGACTGAAGAATTATAAGAAAAACCATGGAAGTCCACAAAATTCAGGCTGGGCTGCTGCTGAGGAAAGGTTCTATATCTCAGCAGCTCTCAGCATTCTGCTCTTGTTTGCTCGGCAGCCCATTGTTCTCTTTCCACGTATACTCAGAGCTGCTCACAGCTGGTCTGTGTGTGCTGGGAAGATTTTTAGTCTGATTTCTGAAGGAAATGAGGCATTTGCAACCAGCCTAACTTTTTCTCCTCATGCCTGTCCCTGACCATCCTCTAATAAAGTGTGACAGCATGGATTTCCATCAGCTGAATTTCACGGGACTGTTGGACTCCTTGGCCCCGAAGGCACAGCTGGTTTGGTTAGGGTAATAACTGCAGAGAGCTCAACCATCTCAGCTCTGCAGATATTTCTGTAGATCCCTCACACAAAGATGCTCCAACTGTCACTCTACAGTTACATATCTCTGTTGCTGCTCCCTATATCCTGGCAGCCCATGTGTCATCCGCAGTGTAAGAGGGATTTCTGTGTTAGAGTAATGAGAATGGGCTGCTACTGGTTTTTAAACATAAACCAGACCCACACAGAACCAGCACAGGTTTCTGTGCCCTGCATCCCCCAGTATATCTATATCCTGGTCCAGGGCAATGGCTCTTCCCAGAGTCACTCTCAGTCCAGGGTATCTCACCCAGAGGAAGAAACACACACAAAGGCAGTTTCAGTGGCTGCAGACTTGTGCCCTTCAAGCAGTTTGCACATACTGGAGGACTGTGTGTGTGTACTTACTGTGCATGCACATGATAAGTTAAGCATCTGTATTTATAAGACATAAGGGCTCTTTTTATTGCACAGCATACTAAAATGTTTACTGTATATTTCTCTCTATTGATCTAGAATCACTGTATTTGCTTTCTTGGGATTTTAAGTCTCTCATTCAGTTGAGGCAAAATTAATATATCTTTCCTGTGCAAAAAGGCATTAAATTGCCAGTAAAGTTGTTTTGCTGATGCTAGAGTCTCCAAGAAATGCCTGTGTGTGCCTGGAGCCAGCACTCACAAGCCTGATAAAGAAGCAATGAGGGTATTTAGCTGTGCAGCACTTTCTGAGGTGAGGGTGAGCTCCAACTTCTCACTTGAAGTGCCACCTGTCAGATCTGAGACCCATTAGCCATGGGGAAAATCTTACCAACTTGGACAAAAATTTTTGGAAGAAGAATTTGTTAATTATCAGTCCATGCACAGTCTGAATTGCTGAACTCTTTCACATGCTGGGAATCTCCCTTCCAGGAAAATCGTAGGATTTAACAAAGAAAGAGGTGAAGGATGTGTCTTGATTGTTAAAGTGGACAAGAGGGAAATGCAAATTGGAGAACTCTTTCAAAAGAGCATCAGATATATGATGGTGCTCTTCAAGTCCTGTCTTCCAACTGAAATGCAGCTTAAAGGTTAACAAAATCCACAGACAGCCACACTGGGAGTGCTGAATCATTACATTTTACAGTCCTTCACACTGTGAAACCTGGATGGTTCCCAAGAGTGAGCAATCTGGAAATAAAAATGTGTCTGATCAATAAAATGAAATGGCTTGAAGAAATCTGAGTTTAGTGCTCTATAAGTCCTAATTGGCTTTGCAAATATCAGAAGTGACCTTGCCCTTCACAGCTATTATAGTGTGTACAAGGTTATTGCAAGGTTACAACAACGCAGTGGTGATCCCCAGTGCTCTTGACCCAAAAGACACTGGTCACAGGAGAAATCAGCAGTAAGAAAGACCACCAAGAGTGCAAAAGTCCCCCAGTGGCACCTGGTGAGCTGAAGTTTCCATGCCCTGCTTGGGCTAGAAGGCCATAACATCATCTCTCTCTACTTCAGACATGGACTAATACCTATTTGTATCCCTACATGGTAGCTTCTTATTTTTTTTCAAAGATACGAGATATAGACAGACATACAGCTAACATGGGTGAGCTAATAAAAATACAAGTATATGTATTCAAACAGCATGAGCTATTTAAATAGGGAAGTTAAACAAAATCCATCCCAACTGGCTTTCAAGTCTCAGCCCCCTGATCTAAAAATCATTCAGTTTTACTTACAGAATGCTAAAATCTCCGGAGGAATTACTCCTCTCTTCTCAGCAGCATGTGCAGACAGAATAAACTTCAGAGGGCTTACAACAAGTCAATGGAGACAGCTCAGCAGAGCCCAGGCATCTCCTTCCACAAGTGCTCTGGTCCCCTCTAGCATACACACCTGCCCTTTCATCAGTATCATAAGAAAAAAAGGGAAATTTGAAAAGCAAAACATATTGTGAGCCCTCACAGAGGGAACTGGAATCACAATAGGTTTTAACACACTGCTTGGCTTCAAAGAGTCAGGTTTGAATGAGATTTCCAGCAATGCCCAGAAGTATCCCCAAAGATATGTTTTGAACCACTCTGCCACAAAATGAACCAAAGCTCCCAGAAGGTTTCCTCTCCCTTGCCATGTGAATTTGAGCTGACAAGAGAGGTTTGCATCTCTGAGAACATGCAGCTCTGCCAGTCTTTCTTTCACTGACATTGTTAAAAATCTGCATATTTCATTACCTGTGTTTTGTAACCTGGCACTGAAAACTCTCTTTGAGCTAAAATGTGACATTTCTGCCTTGTAACGAGAAAATTGCACCCTTGTCCACTTAAAAACTCTAATAATACAAATCCAAAATGAGCTTTGCATATTTAAATGCTTTTGAATAAAACACTTGATGTTAGTGAGGAGTGAATGATGACACTTTGGATGGGAGCAGAAGAGAACAGTTTTGCTGTTTGTGCTTCCACTGCTGCAGGAAAACCATCTGGGACATTGAGTGCTGATGACCCATCCCAAGGTCTAAGGCAGCCCCACAACCTGGGGGAGAGAAATAATTATTATTTTTCCCTCCATATGGACTCTGTGTTTGAGCTACTGCTCTGACTCACCACAGCAGGCATTGTGTGGTGAACTATCTGCCAACATCCATCCCAACTGGACCGTGCTATGGAGCAATCCTGAGGTTTCTAGAGCTGGAAGCCCAAACCAAGGTCTAGAAGGACCCATAAAAGTGTTGCATCTTTTTGCACCCTGGGGCACCTAGTAGCATTTCCTAAAAAGCACAGAAATAGGGAGACTTCATTATCACAGGCAAGTCTCCCCACAGCCACTGCAAAGCTCGACTGACCTCCAGGTCACATCTTATTCCCACTGTAAGAGCTGTGAAACCAGAGCCTTCAATCAAGTGGTTTTCACAGGGGCTCCACAACTTCTGCAGGAGGTTGATCGGTGCCAGCCTCAAGGCTTTTATTCAATTTGACAACACAGTGGTCATAGCTGTGAGATTTGCTAAGCCTTGGGAACATGGAATTGTCAACAACGGGATGGAGATACTTTTTATTTGAAGTCTTCCCTCTCCCGCCCACAAAAAAAATATTCTATAACTCTAGCAATAAATCCTCAGACCTCCAAGGGCTAAAATGGAAACTAGTGACAAACCATGGTGCCTGGGGTGATATGCTACTGTATAATCTTGCAATGGCACAGTAAATAACTAGTGTCATTTTCTTGTAATGTTCTTATTACTTTATCAGAATAAACATTAGAGAATACATCACATTCCGTTATGTTTCTCACTTCCTATTAAACTCCTGGCTGCTTCAGTGCAGCCTCTGTACACAGCTTGACTGCGGACTGGTGAGCTGTAACTTTCTGCTCTATGATATTATCATTTCTCAAGTCCTGTTCAACTCCAGCTGTAACTTTTCATGGGCAAAGATGGATGCCATGAGCAAAACCCAGGCACAGGCAAAATCTATCTCAATTTATCCTGGACAGAAAAAGTAACTGAGGGTACCTTACTGAAAGCAAAAAATACTGCTTGAATGAATTTACAATAAGTAATGAAATATAGCAGGGAGAGACCATTTACTGTAGGGGAAGAAGGTAATATATGATGTCAGTAATTTACTTTAAAACTATGTTATTAAGCAAATATAAAGGTAATTATCACTTTTTTAGGCATTAATATTATATTTATAAGCCACTTGGTGTGCGACATTTACCCACATAAAAGAACCACTTTTAATTTCTTCCACAACAAGCTATATATGTTTTATGCCACTTCCAGGACTGGCAGCTCTTGGAGCAATAGTGGAAGGCGAAGGCAAAGGCAGGCCTGTGGCTGTCATGAAGGCAAAGTCCACTATCCTTAGGACTAGGCTATAAACACTAAAAAGCCAAATGTTTTGCCTAATCCATGGAGGAACTGCTGAGGTCAGATTGGGAATTAAATCAGCAGTTCTGGCCTTAGTTCACAGCCTGACACACAGACTCATCTTCATCCCAGCATTGCAGAAACCAAACAAGAACCCCAGCACAGAGAGTGAAGCCAGTGCTGGCCAACCAGCAGCATCACATTGCAGCATTGGACTGTTCCTGCACAGATTAAGAAGGGAATAATTTCACATACTCAGGCATGTGTAGATGTTTCATAGACACTGGCTATTTGCGACTTTGGGTTGGTTTTGGAGGAGCCACTTGGGTTAATCTTTGGCTCCTCAGTCCAAAATGACAGTCCAGTTCCCTCTTCACTCTGTTCACCCTGAGTCCTGCCTAGTCCTGGAGGTCACTTGGATCCCTATTATCCACATTTCTGCCATGGATTTATGGTTTCTTTTTTTGAATGTGTGCACTGGAAATAATACAGAATATTCTTGCACACCATCAGTAATACTTCCCTGTCACTACATGTTACCTGCTGCAGATGGATAAGCCAGTTCTGAACTCCTGTGATTTTGAAAGCTCTTCTGATACCTGGTACCATTGCTGGAATTGCAGATCCCAGAGGTAGGTGATCACAGGGAATTTCTCAGCATCTTCTTTACTTTCCTGAAAGGCTCGGAATAAAGCCTGAACATGTGCATTTTGAAGACTTAGATCCTAAAAGGAAAAAAAAAATGAACACCAGCAATTATATTGCTTTCTACATCTCATGATTTGTAAATCAATATGATTTCAGTGCATTTGGGTTTGGCAAGCAGATTCAGAGCAGAATCACATACCCCTAAACCCTGGTCAGGGAGATTTTCCAACACAGGCTTTATCCTTCTCTCTCAGCACAAGCAAATGTTGATGTGTTTCAGAGACCTGATGACTGCAGGATTATATTTTGCAGTAACTTCACGCCAAAGCATCAACCCCTTGGTGCTGGATGGTTTAAGACTGGCTGTAAAAATACTGCAAGAACAGTCTGTGGTCTGTGCCAGGAGGGATGCAGAGTTCAATGCCAGGAAAGTCATTGAAAAGAAAGCAGCAACCCAAATCCCCTGCAGATCCTTCAGGTTGTTCTGCCTTCATGACTTAACCTCCAGGAAGATGGGGAATGAAATCCCCCCAGACACAGAGGAGCTAGAGACAATGCCCATCCATCTTACTATTTATCATCCTGTTGCTCCAATCCATATGCATGCATTTTAAGTAACCCAAATGAACCAGGCTCATTAGAGTTTGTTTTCAATGGGGGTTTCTACCAGCTGGATCTTGGCACTGCATCCAGCACATGAGAGGTACAAGTCTCTTGTGCCAGCCTAGCTCTGTCTTTTCTGAGTATTTTACATTAGAGGCAGCTGAGCAGCACGACCTCTCTGACACAGCTCCGTGCTCTGCTAGGGTGTAGATTCACCCTTGCAACACCCAAAACAGCAACGTCTCTGAGAAGAAAACCAACCAACCAAACCCAGGCTGTAGCTCCATGACATAGGTGGCCAGTGGGAATGCACCATCCTCACTTTGCATCCTCTGCCATGGGCTGTGCCATGCCCAGTACAGCTACAGTGGGATCAGATCAGATGGGGAAAGGTTGGGAGAACTTTAACCAAAAATCCCCTGAACACCTTGATGAAATGACAACTGGCTCAATGGTTCCTGCATTTAAACCAGCAGCTCCTTTGCCCATCAAGAAGTTGGACTCTGGCTGTACGTGGCAGATGGAATCATCACTATCCAGGCAAGTAATTGCTGCTGATCCCAGTTTCTATAAATACATTATAAATGTTGCTTTTACAGTTAAACTCCCATCATCAAAGCAGAAGCACCCTTATTATTTAGAAAAGCCCATAATTACCAGGATCTAATTTATTAAAAAGATGGGCAACTTAAACACCATCTTTAGAGATAATGAAACTGTGGTAACTCTGAGACTGAGGGGGAACATGAACACCATGGAAACTGCCACCAACAAAAGCCGTGATACTGCCTGTTGAAAACACCCAAAACACCCTCTCTCTTAAAATGGAAACAGGATGAATATTACTCAGGCTGCATGTGATGCTGGCAGAGAACAAAAATTCAGTTTGTGGGTTTCCACAGTGCTTTCTTTCGGCTGCTGCCCCAGCTGTACATGGCTGTGGCATCCCAGAGTGCCCCGAGAGGCAAAGCAGGATGCATTCACTGGAAACTCCAAACTGTGTGGAAGATAACTGCTCTCTACAGGCACTTTCCAGAAGTATGAACATTTCTTCAGAAGTCTATTAGAAAAATGGTGAAAAAATGGGAAAAATAAAATGGTCCGTTCTGTCTTTGCTTCTGGTATAAGGCTGTTCACTAGCAATGGTGCACACTGAGGTGTTGAGCTCTTTCTGTATAGCCCCAGGAACAGCAAGCACCTCATCTCTGCTCTCTATAAAGAGTGTTTCTTTCCCAACAAGAGAGAAACCTCAGGGCTGCCTGAAAGGAAGGGATCCAGTGTGCAGCAAACCTCCCTGTTCAGTGGGACCTTGGATGAGCCTTTTACAGAGAAAAGTGCCAGCTGCCATCAGCAGTGACTCTTTCCTGGCAAAAAAGTTGCTGCTAGTGGCATAAGCAGAGGGTTGAAGAAGGCACATTTAGCATTAGGGGCTCAGAAGCAAGATTTCAATGGATGCTGCAAGACATGCAGAGGTTTTGGAAGATGCAGGAGCACCCCAGCACTGGTTTTAGGGCAGCCTCTTGTTGGAGGGCACAGGGAAATGTGCTGCCCCATAACACATCCCAGCACTTGGAAAAGGTAACATAAAGCACGAAGAAAGTGTTATTTTCTGGTGACAGAAATACTTTTCTCTCAGCTGAGGAGCAGAAATGGTGCCCTGCAATTATTCCTGATCCAGAGCACTAGACAGCAGCTACGTGCAAACCAGGCTTTATGCCACTAGATACTTCAACGAGGAGGTCAGTGTATTTTGCATTGAGGGATTTGGGATTTGTACATTAACTGGAGTGGCATGTGTTAGAAGGACATGTGAATTAATGACACTATTTATAACCCATCTCATTATCACACACAGCTTGATGCCTCAGACAGCCGCTAATTCTCTTAACAAATTTCTTTTGCTGGAAATAAAACTGCTTTGCTTCAGCTGTGATGAGTTAGAAGAATGCTGCTGTTGTTATTGTTTGTTTTTTTAATGTAAACATCTCTTTTCAAAGAAAGGCTCCGTGACTGCATGATGTAACTCCCCTGAGTCCAAGTCTCACATACAGAAATATTCATGTCGAGGCTGATAAATGAACAATGAACAAATTACATGCTTGAATCCCCTGCTTTGCTTTATTTTTGATCTCTAATATTAGATTGCTATAATTGTGTTGCAGCTCCTTGTGTGCATATTACCAATCCATATGTCGCTATAGAAATGTAAAATTCAACATCTTGCCCCTTAGATTTTAAAAGAAATGTGCCTCTTCTTTTATTTATGTCCTATTCTCCGAAACAAACAAAAAAAGAAATCATCATCTGATAAATATTAAAGCCTTGAATATGATTCCAACCTTTTCCCTTAAGAGGCTGTAGCATGGCACTGGCTTTTCTGACTCTTTAAGCTGAAAGAGAAAGCTGAGCCCTAATCCTGCTCATATAGAAGAAAAGTAAAAGGACATTTTTTTTTTGTTTGTTCTATGTATCTGTATCTATACATTTATAAGGGTTTTAAGGACAACTTATAAGGAAACCAGACCCTCTTCCTAAACACAGATATCCAAGAGCAAAACCCACTCTTTCTCCTTTCTCCTGCCAAAAGAAATCACTATTTGCAAGGTTGGCTCCCTGAGGGCAATGCCTCTGACCTGTCTTCAGTTTCCTCCCATATTTGGGAATGATGACTTTTGAGGCAAAGAATAGCAAGTATCTGTGCATCTGCTGTGGGCTAATTAATGCTCACCCACGAACCAGGGGGGATTTCTGATCCTCCTGCATTCTTCGAGCTGGTACTGACAGCCCTTGAAGGACCCTGGGGTTGGTACAGAAAAAGTGTCATCTCCCCATGTCTCTTCTTACCAGCCCCTCAGGGATGTGCAGAGAGTTTCATCACACTCGAGATGGATGTCTTCATCTGCCTCTAAGTGACTGGGAAAAGAGAAGAGAGACCACATCCTGGTGCAGAAAGCTTCTGCTTGGCAATGAGTGATGCTTTTTCTGCTCCTGAGAAAATAAACACTGGGAATCAATTAGATCGGAATATAGGTGAAAATAATGTGACTGATCAAGCACCGGAATTGTTTTAGTGATGGGAATGAAAAAAAATTCATTATGACTGAAAATGACACTAATAAAGATCCATTTCCAGAGGTCCGGAGAAGTGGAAAGGGCCATAAACTCATCAGTGCTCTCCAGTCTCCTGTTTTCCAAGGGAATAAAAGCAGAGCTCCTCACTCACTACAGCTGCTAAGGTGGAGAAGAAAAGGACACCAGGAAGATGAACCCTGACACTACCCCATACCAGGGAGGTGCAGTCAGCAGTGATGGACCTGAGCCCTCCCAGGCCCTCTGTGCTCACTGGTCTGCTCAGAACTGGGCTCAGTCTAAATGAGAGCACAGGAGAGAGCTCCTGCCTCATGGGTGGGAAAACCTCTGTTGAAGGTGTTTTCAGAAGTCTCTTCCAGTAGCCACTACATGCAGCTGCTGTGCTTAATCAAAGCCTGCATCAGCTGGTGGATCTACTGCCTCGCAGAAAATTCTCCATCCCTGCCGCACCACCGATAATCATCCCCTGCCCCCAAACCAGTACTGCCTGGTTACATCTCAGAAACGTCATTTCCTTTATACACACCACTTTCCAGACTACTCAGGGGCTTATCAAGCAGAGGGATAAGCATATTATGCATTGCAGGCAGGGTAGGAGTTGATTTACTTCTCTTCTCATGCCGTGAGACTTCCAGGATGGAGCATGGAGGAGGAAGATTTAACGATGCATGATTTCTTTAGGCTAAAATGTCATGGACAAAGAGGACCCCACTCAGAACTGGTCAAAGGATGGCCTTTTACTAGTTGAAGGACAGCCTTTTGCAGGACTTTCAGAGAACTTTGCTCCCAGCAAGCTGTTCCAGACATCTTCCCCCACAATGATCCTTTGCTGTGAGCTAATCTGTCATGTTAATTTAATGCCGTAGAATGTGAATGGATTGCACTTCATTCTTGCTAAAAAAACAAGTGCTTGCTGGTGACTGTTTGCATGGAGGGAAGCCTTTTAGGCACATTTATACCCCTCCTTCTCTCTATCCAGACCAGCCAGGCAGTTTTCTTGTAGATGACTCAGTGTGCAGTCGTGTGACTGGCTCCAGGAGTGTGTCTGTAACCAAGTATATGATAATACCATAGGTTTCACTGCCTCTGACATCAGAAGAGCTATGGGTGCTTTTCCTGGGCTCCTGTGAGGGGGCCCTGTTTTCTTCCAAATCAGGGGTCAAAATTCTGCTGCTGCAAATAAATGCAATGCTACTGAAACTGGAACATTTGTCAGTTGGATCTAATTTAGCCTTGATTAGCTGCTCTGACCCCCAGTGTGCTCAAACGCATAAAGCTGAAATCTCACAGATTGTCCTCGAGCAAGTACCGGGGTCTGGAAAGCTGCACTTTCCCCCTGAGCTCTGTAAGGTAGCTGATAAATTACTTTGAAAACGAAGCCTGAAAGCCAGACTCGTCCATCCCAGGTGCTATACCTGCTCCAGGCACACACTGCAACCCCAGCTGCCAAACTTGGAGCCTGAAGGGATTTTCCTTGACTCTGGGTGGCCCAAAAATAGGGGGAAGACGTCAGCTTGTCCTCCAGGCACTGCCAGATTACACCTAACCAGCGCAACACAGGTCTCTGAGGCACCCAACACCCATAAAGACAAAGCTGTAATGAAAACCTGTCACTCCAAATAAGCCCAGCACCAAAAGGGGAACGGACCCTCTCAGGGACTGCATGGGTGCAAAAGAGTATCAGGAAAACATTCTCCCCTCTGTTACAGCTCTTGCTTGTCTGACACAATACATTATTTAATATGCAAAAAGCAGAGGATAGCAAAAATACCCACTTGGATGGAAATTTGCAGAGATTCAGAAATTGCTGAGCAGGAAAGGACTGCTGTTTATCCCTCCCAATGCAGTGCCTCCTCAGCTGGCCCCAGCATTGCCCTCCATCGATTCCTGCCACAAGTCCCATCGCTGTGGGATCCAGAGCATAGATTTCAGAGAGAAAACTCTGGTTGTTTGGGGGAAAATTTCTTGTAGCAATGACACAACCACAACTCTTCTGCAAATTGGTCCCAGAGTTAATTTTCCTCACTCCAGAAAAAGCACTGCTATATTTTTTTTTTCCATTTGGAACTATCTTCAGTTTCCACTGAGTTTTATTATACTTCATCTACCACACTTCAGCACCCACCTTTACCAAATTGCCCTCCACGACAAAGGCAAGTGTAGATGGTTTTGGCAGTGTAGTCCAGCCAGCATTAATTGTACCCAGGCAAATCACTCATTTTCTGTTCTTAAAAACATCTCTTTCCTGATCAGGAGAAGGTCAAATACAGATTTCTCCTGCTATGCAATGCTTCTTGAGTTAGGAGATTGTCATCTATAATTATAAAATATTTCAAAGATATTTTAGCATTGACAGCCTGCAACCTCTGTGTGCCAGTCAGACTGAAGTCCCTTGTGATAACTCAGCTTTCCTCCCCATGGATAACTGGACAGTGCATGGGGTTACCATCACATGGCTCTCCCATGGAACAAGGTGGCCTTTAGCAGCAGTCAGCCTCTGGTTTCTGGGCCATCTCCAGGCATGTCAGGCCCCAAGCAATCATGGTCATTTGCTTCTACACTCTCAGACAATATCTTGCCATCCCTGGCAGGACCTGCCTGCTCATCGTTGCTGTTTTCAAAGATAAACATATTATAGTCAAAGAGCTTAATCACAGGTAACAGTGACATCTTTACCTCAATATATGCTATCTTTAGCTTTATGCACTTATAACAGCAAAGGCATCACCTAGAGTTTGGAAAAATATTCTGTATTAATTGCAGTTGGAAAAATGAGCTGTAGAAAATATTTCTATGGATTTAACAATTGTTGTATTGAAAACACTTTCAAACCATCACCAAAACTTTTGGCATCTATTTTTCACTAATAGTATTTAGTTATCACCTATTTTTCATTGATAGTATCTGGTTTCTTGCAAATAAAAAATCCTACAATTCGACTAACAAAAATTTTTCTAAAAACTTCAGTAAAATGTATCATGAACATTGCTGAGTGCTTCATCAGGGAAGGCTGAAATCTTCTTGGGAAGCTACCAAGTGTGTAAAAAGAAACAGTAGAAATTGGAAGCAGCTGAATTTTCTGACAAGGTGTCCCAGGTTACCTGAGACAGAGGCAAATCCTGCATAGATAAAGATCTAATCTAAAAATGATGGGTCCTGGTGCAGCTCAGTGACCATAGGTGTCTCCCCTCCATGGCAGGGACAGCATGGGTGGGATCCTGCTCTCCTACACCTGCCCTGCCACACCACGGCCCCAGGCAAGCGTGGGGAATCTGTTAATAAGATATCAGGTGAAATAACTGTACCTGACTGATGCTACATATTAAGGAAAGCCAAGAAGCTGTGCTTGGGTTCTGCTTTGCTCTGAATTAAACTGAGATCTTCTAGTTGACACATGGGGTTGCAGGGAAGGGTTGAACAGTTAATTACCCTTCTCTATTTCCTACCCTTCCTCTGCATTATAAGCATATTTAAAGGGCACTTAGGAAAAGCAGTCACAACCTAAATCAAAATGTAATATGGAAAGATAATGTTTGGGAGGCTGTCTGCAAAAGCGATGTAGCAGGTATTATGCACAGAACAAAATGTGGCCTTTTCCTCCCCTGAGCTTTGCCTCTGGGCTTCTGGGCTTGCTTGTTTTTATCATGTCACAGCTTTTCTCTGCTGCTGTGGCAGAAGTGCTGCTGCAGGCAGAGTGGGCTTGTTGCACGCGATGCAGGGGAGCTGCCACCTTCCCACAGTGTGCAGGAGGAGGCTGCCCATGGCTGGTGACCCAGTGCCTCTCCACTGCCCCAGGACTCAGGGCAGAGCCCACAGCCAACATTGCCTTTCCCCCAGCATCCACTTCAGAGCATCTCCCTGGCAGGAGGAAAACATCATATTTCTTATTCCTCAGCTCAGAATTTTTCTATCTCAGGGGCTGATGAAATGCCACAACTCAGTGGTACAGAACAGCTTAGGAAAAGAAAACACAAACCCCCACCCAAACATCCCACACAGGCACCAAAAAAGGGGCAATGTGGAAGAAACCACAAGCCCTTGAGACCAGCATAGCTTTGGGTTGGTTACAAGTGAAACTGATTTATCATTCCAACATCAGAAACAACAAGCTAAATTCAAACCATGGAAGATGGGAGAAGCTAAATTGGTAGGTGGAAGCTGACAGGTCACTGGAAAACTGCCACATAAATAAATATATGTTATCATACGTTATCTCCCCAAGTGGGGCCAAAGCTGGCAGGAAACTCCCCAACTAGTGTGAAACTGGCTTTAATAATTAAGCTGCAAAAAGTGAAGATTAAAAATTTATTCTGAACTAAATGAAGCTGTTAACAGAAGTTTTCTGCCATTACAGATTTATGATACATAGTACAATAGTACACCACCTTCTTTTGAGAACACTAAACTCATTGTTCAGCCTCTGTGAGCGCCTTGGGCCATGCTGCCTCTCACACCTTTGCTGTTCACTGCCTGGACTCTCACTTTAACACCAGAGGAGCAATGAAAACACTTTATTTTGTTAATTCTTTGAAGTATAACAACCTCACATTTCCCTAACTGAAACATTGTTGGAAAATGTTGGAAGAGGGATGCATCAGGGATCTCAAGATTTTTTTACTGCCCTTTTTCATAGGATTTCCAAAGCATAAAATTCCTTGAAAACATCTGTTATATAACATTCCATTATAAATTATGGAATATTTAGCATAACCTGGAGTCATGCTAAAAAAAAAAATGCAGTAAATAAACTGCCAATCATTCCTTTTAAAGGAAACCAGAAAGAACTGGGCATCTGTAGGGTTGAGGACAAAATACTGAGTTACAGTAACAAGTAAATAAAAGAGGAAAACAGAATTATTCATGTTCTAATAAATCCAGATGCCCTATGATGTGCTCAGTTAGCATTAACAAGGCTCAGCAAGGGCTGTATTGGACCTGGGGAGCTCCAGTCCTCCTGTGGACACTCAGGGTTTGAGTTCTGCACCCCTGGGAGAACCTGATGCCCTTCTCAGCAGGATGCTTGTCCCTCTCTGCACACCAGGCCATGGCTTACTGGGTGGCTCTGGTCCCACTGTACCTCTACTTACCAAGCCCCAGAGATCACAGTGGATCAATCCCACATTTGAGCTCCTTGGTAGAATGGCTGAGTAACAACCAGCATCAAAAGGAGGGCCCAGGTTTCAAATATAGCAAGATATTGAATTTTTGGCCACACACGTGACCTGTGAGTGGTTTGTTGCACCTCTGCACACCTCCAGCCCCTCTGCAGCTCTCAGGATTTTCAGTGTGATGCTGTGGCCATATGGACCAGGTAGGTTTTTGTATTTCTTCCTTTTCTGATATATTCTAATAACTGCACTCTTGGCTTTATCTAAAACTGTGGATAGTTCTACTGAGGAAAAAAAAAAAACTTCAAATTTAAAAATGTTTAAAAAAAAAAGAGGACATAGTTTTTATGCTTTCCTTGGGTTAAGGTGCTTGCCAGTACATATAAATTCAGGACAGAGTCTGCTTCCCTATAAAAGTTTGATGGTGTTCTCTGCTGGAAGGTTGACAAGACATTGAATTCCAAATTCAGGAAATGTTTGAGTCTATGATGTGTTTATAATTAAATTTATTTCCCTTGAATGCAACTGAGCATCTCCCTGGCTTATTGAGCAAGGTAGCTGCATGTTAAGGATTATGCCTGTGGAATCAAATAGATTGATGACATGATTCAGGACCTATCTGGAAAGATTAATTGAATTAAATATAACTTACACAATTTTCCTTAATCCTCTGAGGGCAGCCTGGCCAACCTCACACCTTTGCTCTGTTCTAGAAACATTATTAAATGAGAGAAAGGGAGAGAGGGAGAGAGGGAGAGAGGATTCTTTTATAAACTTAATTAAGAGCTTTGAATGTTCAATAAAATTACTATTCTTTGGAGGGATGATGTGAAATACTTATTGTCTCATCCCTTGTTGTCTAGGTCACTATTTTTTGCTTCTTTATAAATCAGCAGGGTGGCTGCAGACATTGTGGTGGGTCTTTCAGATCCCAACAATTTAAGTGACCAGATCAGCTCTGTGGTGCACCACGCATAGGCAAAGGCAAAATAAACATGCTTTTTGTTTCTGGGAATTTTGTGCTGCCCTACATAACAAGTCAGGTAGATTTGTCTGGACAACAAAAGATGAGACATGAGCCCTGCCCTGAACTCAAGGAGCTTGAAGGTAGGTGGATCATTGATCCTAGCAGGTTTCCCCGTGTGGGTCCAGTACCTGGTCCACAGATGGAGCTGGAGAAGTTCAGAGCTGCTCATGCAACACTCACATCCATGACACTGCCATTTCCCACAGTATCCTTTTGTCTTCGAGCTCAAAATTGCACAATTAATAAATGTAATTTAAAACAGGACAATTTTTTCTCTCAATTACACTTAAGGGGTTTCCCCTGCAATATGCATTATCCATCAGTTCTTACAGAGCTTTTCCAGAGGAACTTGATGTTTTTTCAGACAATATGGATGCTCACAGCTGGCCCCCAGCTGCATCCCACCTTTACAAACCAGGTTCACTTTGGCTCCCACTGACTATAAAACTGAGGTAGTGGCCTGGTGGAGGTAGAGACCCTCAGACCACCAGTCTGCACCTACCAGGATTCCCTGGCAGAGGCTCTGAGGACTGCAAAATGTCACTCATTAAATTGATTAGGTACACTCTGTCACATCACCTGCCTGTGGAGCAGAGAGCAAAAGCAATACTATATCGTATTTTCAGGACAAACCAGCAAGAAATACATTCAGCTGTAGCAGCAGGGGCATGTTGGTATGCAGAAACTCACTTTTTGGCTTGGATTTGGGCCAGGAAACATTATCTAACACCCCTACTGGGGTGGGAAATGGGACTTTAATCTCAGAGTCTTCAGCCAAGTAATTAGATGGACAATAAAATTCACATCCCCTCTCCCAACTGGTAGCCAAAGGTTTTTCAGTGATTTTTTTTTCCTTGTAATATCTTTAATGAAAGCAGCATTGAAACGTAATATCGCATCACCTACAGTTTGAACAGAACTTTAAATTGCATAGTGCTTTTTATTAGTTATATATTTGATTACTGTTGGCCTTGTAGACACATTATGGTCACATTTATAACTATCTAGAAAAACGGTAAATTTGCCATTAAAAACAATGAGGTGCAAAGACTTACAAGGGCAGTGTCTTATAGAATAAAAGCACGTTATGTAGCTGTTCCAGTACAAATGCCTGAAAGTTTAGTACCACAGTTTCTCTGCTATATAGTCATCATGTAAATATTTGTGTGTATAGAGTGATGTTCTTGCAAGGACACAATTTATACAGCATTTATATATAATTTGGTATCAAAATAAACAGCCCCCTTTTGCTTTCAGTTCAGAGCTGGCATAAAGCCACTGAATTTGCTCTAGATTTGTACTGCAAGCAGGAATTTTGCCCACTGCTTCTGTAAGGGAGCTAATTTTCCAGTATTTTATTTTTGTGCTGTGCCAACTAATTTGGATACAATAGATTGAATTTAAAGGTCAAAAAGTCAAGAAAATTGACTGCTTGAAGAAGATGAAATATTTTTTCAAAACCAATGTAAGAGAATTGAAACAGCTCAGAGAAGTCATGAAGCATTTTATGAAAACTGTATTTCATAGGAGGTAAAATTGAATCTAGGTGCCAGCAACAGCCTGACATTGGTTTTAGCAAGCCTTCCTCAAATCACTGAGCTTTTATCAAAAGCTATTTTACTTCCAGCAATGCTGATGACCAAGCAAAAAAAAAAAAAATTTACGTCTGCACCTTAAAGTCCACAAAAACAGACACCAGAAAAAGAGCAAAGAATTCCTGACCCAAGCTATGAATCTGACTGTTTGGAAACTACCTGAAGCTAGTTTTCACTTTCCATACAAGACTTTTCTTCAGCACAGCAATGATAAATCAAAGTCCAGGATCCAAGCTGCCTGGAAAGAGCAGCTTTCTCTTATTGCAACCCAACCATGTGCACGTTACCCAATACAACTTCTCTTCCCATCATAGTGAGGAGAGTGAACATGTGTATTTCTATTGGAATAGAAGTTATGAAGACAAGCAAAAAAGCTTTCTATCCTGTGGTGATACAGGGGAATTACCAACTCCTCATTGGAGGCGAAACCAGTGGAGTTTGGAGTAAATCTCCCTTCTGATGGGGCTGTGGCAGCATGCCAAGAGCCTTGACTAGGAGTCCTGGACACGTGAACAGGATTTATAAAGGACAATGGAAATGGGCCTTGGAGTCAGACAAAAGTCACTGCACATGAACTGGGCTAATTAGTGCTTATTGACACTTTGTGGCATAGAAAATCTTATGCTTATGTGGGAGTAAATCAGCAATTCCATTCACAAGCTGGCAAGCCACTCTGAGGACAAAAGCTGACACCTGAGTAGAGCTGTTCATCCTGGTTACTGAGCACAAAGAGTGGCAGCCAGTCTGTGGCTCCCACAGTTTTTCTGAGAACAAGCTGCTGCATCTCATTGTGCTCTTTTTGCCCCGCACAGTTGCTCTCTAGGTGTAGGATGAGAGAGATGCCATCCCATCTGCCCTCCTCAAATGCTGCCTTTCAGGAGAGCTGGAGATTGCAAGCCCCCAGTGCACGAGCACTGCAAGGCTGGGTATTTACCCCTGTGCTCAGGAATACGGGGCCACCAGGGTGCTCAGTCCTGGGCACTTTATTTGTATAGAAAATTCCTCCTGGTTTGCTCCCACAGGTCATCTCTGACCCAAGCAGACCCCTTGGGCTGAGTGTGCCATGCAGCTCTAAAATGCTCTGGAGTTGAGCTCAGTGAAGGGGCCCTGAGGGCTGAGAGCCACCAGGCCAGCGAGGCACACCAGGCAGTGCCGTGTAAGCCTAAAGGACAGACCTGCAGAATCACAGAAAACAGGGCTAGGAGGCACCTTGCAAGTCCAGCTCATACATTTTCTTGCCTCAGGCAGGATCAGCTGAACCTTTGCTTATGAGATATATGTCTCATCTGTCCTTAACCACCTCCTGAGATGATTCAAGTACTTCACTGCCCACTAGGAAGTTTTTACAGATATCTGATTCTGTTCTTCCCTGCTGCACTGCAAAGCCAGCATTTCATTGCTGACCTGCAGCCTCTGGCCTTCCCTTCTTCACTAATGCTAAAAGCCTTCTGTGCCACATTTAATATATATGCTCCTGGGGGGGAAACCAAGGTTTTACATACATATATACACACAGGGAACAGAAACAGAGGTCACTTTGCCAACACCCCCTGCTAAGTCCATGACAGCAGAGCTACAGCTCAGTGAGGCACGGGGGAAGAAGATGAGGGGCTCTGCCACTGGAGAAGCAACACCTCAGAGTAAGGCACAGGAAGGACCACATTCAGGGCTATTTCTGATCTTTGGACAGGGCAACTGAGAAGTATTTGCTGAATGCTTTGTGCTTTTGTGGTTATTTAACATGGACTGAAGGAAGGACTGGTTTTGTGGTCATTTGTGCTAATACAATCTAAAAATGCTGTTTACCAGCGCTTCTGACAGAGCCCTGCAATGCCATAGTTGCAGGCTCACACATCAAATGCTAGTGCACTGTTCCCCTACTTCATCACCCACACAAGCATCCATGTCAGGCAGGATTGCCAGCCCAGAGTAATGCCAGAGACTGCTGACCATCTGCTAACTTGTTACATGTCCCACAGTTAATCTGTTTTGTGCAAACCTCACACATACCAAAGTGTTGCAGCCAAAGGTTTTTCAGCAGTTCAGCAGTATACACACATCTGCTTCAGTTCAAACACCCATTCGTACGGGGAGATTAAAGACATTTTACACCTAACAGCAAAAAATGCCTTCTGTGTCTAGTGACAGCTCAGGAAATGTTATCCTGAGGAGATGACATAGGTTTTTCACAAGGGATATCTGGCCTCAGATGCTGACAGCACCACCAGTAGGTTGCAGGTCCCAAAAGGGTTGAATCCAGTTACACAGCTAGCTGAGGCACTGCACTATAGCCATCCAGCCCCAAAACCCCATCTTGCCAGCACTCAGCATAGCATCCACCAGGAAACACCAGCCCTCCCATTTCCAGAGGTCTCCAGCTGCTAAATGGCACTGTGGATCTGAATTCAAGGTGGGATTTTCAATCTCATCTCCATCATTAGCATCCTACAACACCTACTTTCAGCTTTGTCCTTGGGGGGAGACATGCATTATGCATAGCAAGAATTTCTCCATCCATCTTCCAGAATGCATTATCACTCTTGATAAGGGCTTTCCAAGTCACCAGTCTCATTTGAAAGGAAGGTGAGCTGACCCATGAATACTGCAGCTCCAACAGCTCTTTGCTGGAAAAACCATCAAAAAGACACAGGGGGCAGGAAGGCTGAGTACAGACCCGGAGTACAGAACCCTGTGTAACATGTACTGGACTGGGCCTGACCCTGTCCCTCAGGCTGTGTGTCCCATGCCTACTATTTCTGGGTGCCATGAGCATCTACATGGAGCTTCAGAATCAGGGGGAAAGGACACTATGTCTTTGTGGAGGTATCAGGGAAAGGGTCAAGATTCAGTGGATCTCCAAAGGTCTCTTAGGATTTCCCAAATCCAACATGGTGACAGTAAGATTAAATTTAGCATATTACATAGTTTCCTTGTAGCAGGAGCAGGATAGCTGGATGTTTATGGACAAGTAGAATAGACTCAGAGAGAAAGGCAATGAAAGCTTTGCAGGGCATGCTCTAGAAGTGTGTGCGAATACATTAAAGCAAAATGCATTACTCTATTTTACCTTCTGTATTGTAACAGCAAATTTCCTTTTTCACTAATGGAATGTGCAAATGCGGCACAAAGTCTGAACCCAGACTCTTGGGGGCTGTTTTTACAGCTTGTAGAATCAGAGAAAAATACCTCCCAGAGACACAAGGCAATGCAATCAACCTCGTCCGGCAGTTGGTCGTTTCCTTAATGAGCAGGCATTGCATTGATGTGTCCAAAAAGGCCACTCCAAGTACAGCTCTGTTTTGATTGTGTTCTAATCCTTTCCCCCATCAAATGCCAAAAATATTTATGCCTGCTGTATTACATTACAAATTTATATTTCTGAAAATTAATGAGTTATGACATGACACCAGGCATGATAATTGAACCTCAGGGCCCAGCCCCATTGAAGCTGGTTTAGAGTTCTCTTACTTTTGGGGGCTAGAATAACCTCCAGATGGCATTGGAGATGTTAAAAATAAAGAGACATCCAAGCCTACAGACTGACTTTCCACCAAGGGAGATGTCTAATTATACATCCACTTTGCTTTCCCATGCAATGCATTGGAAACAATTATTTTAAATAGATAAAGGATTTCAGTGAGTTTCAATTTTCCTTTCTGTCTATCAGCTGTGCAGTATGGGCATGCACAAAATCTTAGTCATGGATGTGGATATGTCCTGAAGTTGTATTCTGACATTTGTGAGTCTCATTAAACGTGCTTCCTCTATTGGTTTGTTTGTTTTTTGTAATTGCAGCATACGAACATTTTTAATTTTTCATTTCCGCTCTTGGCATTTAATTTGAAGTGATCCCGAGTTTAGTGCCAAGACATGTATTGGAAATGACCTTCAAGCTTGAGAGAAAATAATTTCATTTTAGAATCTGTCAATAAGCAATAGGCAGAAGCCTTGTGCATTTAGTAGCATCTATCAAACGTTTTCCCTTAAGAACTTGCTGACCTTCTTGGCAGAGGCCATTCGACAACACACCACTTCTATTCACTTCCTTTATCAAAGAGATGGGATTTCTACTAAGCCATTTCTGCACTCAGAAATTAGGTCAGCTATCAACAGCAACAGATTACAGAGCTCAAATGATCTGTTCTCTCTGCTTGATGAAAGAGAAGTATAACAGTGGCCTTTCAGTGCCTTACAGTCAGGACATCCTCATCTGAGCTCTGCTCCTGCATTACATGACTCTACTTTTCAAGACCACAATGATTTAAGGAAGTGGCTATTTAGCAGCATGTAAATCCACCCAACACTCATTACATTCTGGTTTTGCTAACAGAAGTCTGGATAACAGCTGATCAGATAATTTACAGTGAATATTCAGAGGAGTTTCTCATGCTTTACAGCTGTGAAAGTAAGATCAGATCCGGAACAGAACTGGTCCCAGTGAATTACACAAGCACATTTGACAGAAAACTCATTTTCCAACATGCACATCACAAGAGGGAAGGAGGAAGCTTTGAGTGACAGCCTCTTCAATAATAAGTTTTTGATTGCAAAGTAGAAAAACTAAAAATTAAGATTTTTAGAAAGTAGGTGATAAATTAAGAGAAGTAAGTGTTTTCAGATGATTTGAAGCTCTAGAAACACATTCCATGCATATATTAGCTTTAGCAGAATGAAATTACCATGTTTCCAAAATTAATTTAGTAGCAACAAGCTTAACAGAAGGTAAACAGTTGCAAGTATGTTCCTGTAATTTATTTCATAGCGCACATTCATTCTGTGGTAGAATCCCCTTTGCATTCTCACCAGTAGTCAGCTTTGAAATGTTTCGTCTGGTTACGGATGCTGAAGATGTTCAGCTCACAGATATCCCTGTCACAGAGAGGTAACTTGCAGATGTCCACAAGCCCTGAGCAGATGGTGCACTGGAGAATTTCTGCATACTGAAGGGCTGTGCAGAATTAAAAGGAATTTTTATGAACCCACCAGGAAGCAGCTGCAAGCACAGTTAGTTTCTAACTATCAGACATTCAGCGTGAATGGGACGAGCCCTCTGTGTTGTGCTTCAGCACCCTGGGATAGAGAAAAGGCTTCAAACCAAAGTATCAACACCAGAGTAGAATCAAACTGCGGTAGCTTTTCCTGAGCCTAAATCCTCACTCCTGTCCTCCCCTGGTCCTTGATGGAAAAGGGTGGGTCTAACTCCCAGGGAATCACCTGTGTAAAGTATGGAGATTCTTTACTAGTTTGTAAATGCAGGGGGTGAGTCAATGAAGATGGTGTTTTACCCAAAATTACTCACAGAAAAGACACTTATTAATAATAAATACTTATTCTTAATAACAATATTATTAATAATTAAGACATATTAACTACCATAAATATAATAATTTCCTTTCTGGAATCTACTTTTGAACATTTATAAGCTGTAAGAATGCTGTAAGGAGGAAGTCTATACCACTAATTCCTTCTGCAGTGTAATACTTCATGTACAATAGGTATGTATGGACACTGAAAATGTATGGAACAAAAAAAAAAAAATCAACCTGCTTTTCATTTTGAAAGATTATCAAAACTTTTGGGGAAATAATTATAGCTGAGATGGATTTTCTACAGATTTTGTAAGTAAAGGTTTCCCTTTCGCAACAAAATAAGTCTGTTAACTTTCTAATCTACCATTTTTTATGAATTTCAGCAGTGCTGCTAAGGGAATTTGGTAAGTTAAAACTGACAGGTGGAAAACGTGTAAGGAATGCACTACAAACTTGTGGATGCACCAGCAGAATTCAGAGTTTTATACAGGATATATTTTGGAGTGGGGATACTTAAATCTGGAAGCATATACTTCTAGAACAACAAACAATTTATGAGATCATACAGACTCATTGCTATCAAGTTTGTGCCATCCCACAGTTTCAAAGGATGTTTTTAAGCTTATTCTGTTTAACTAAAGGCATAAAATTACATAAAATGTAAATAAGTGATCCCTTGCAGTTCACTATGCTGTGCATTATCTTTGGCAAAGTAAACAGAGTATTCAGAAGTAATAGCCATTACACTGGTCTTTTTCTTTTTCAGTAAATGCTAGATATGATTTTCACTCTGTGAAAATAGGTATTTTCAAATGTTTCTTGGCAGTAAAGTTTTCATTAAAGCAGAGGGACCTATTGGAAAAATATTCATTAAAACCTCATGATTTTCCTACCAGTTCTAGCCTGGGAGATTTTTTTTCCAATTTTAACTGCAAAATAAGAAAAGCAATTTTTTTTTCCTAAAAAAAAGACAGGGTATAGATTTTGGCCCTTAGCTAAAATGCCAATGGCCTCTTTTGCATGCCCAGCCATTTCCACCCCAGGTCCATACTCTCCTGCTTGCACTATCCCTCCTCTCTCTGTGCCTATTGAAAGCATCCACTTAGCTGAAGTATTTTAAAAAGAAGGTCCTGATTCCCAGAAAAAAAAAAAGAAAAAAAAAGCCTTTTTCCCTCTCTCTCTCTGAAACACTGGACTGGGTGTGCATTAGGAGAGCTAGAGCAAAGCCAGCTGCAAAATATCTGTGGATGGGGACCAAACTCTCCCTTTTGGGTTTAGTGCAATAGCAATAAAACCAACATACCTTCCTGGTTTGTCTATTTACTTATTTATTATTTACTGATTTTACTATTGAAAAAAAGCAAGCTTTGCTATTAAAATATTCAATCATATTTTTAAACAATAAAGCAAAACCCAAACATGGTCTTTTTCTCTAGTCAGTTCAGAGCCCTATATATCAAGTGCAGATATTCCCTGCAAAAGTTTCAGACTTTAACTAATTATGTTGCTAATCAAGAGCATGACTGCATTTTGATTGCACTCAGTTATCTCTCATCTCTTTCTTCTCAAAACAGTAGGAAAAAAAAACCCAGAACAAAAGGTTCATATCTCTCACAGCTGCTCTTTATGCACATCTAATTAATCTTGGGACTATTAAAATTCAATACAATGAGAAAGTGGTCAATACTGTAATTAGATAAACGAGCTCACACAGTAGTGAAACAATCAAATCAAATAAGCTTCATCAAATATTCCTCATAAGTGACAGAACAAATACGTTTCAATGCCTGTTTTCAAATTCCCCGATGATGTTACGATAGCCTTGTCTAACCTTTCAGAGAACAACAGTGGTGTCTCCTACTGCATGTGATGCACTATCTATACCCTTTGAAACACAGAGAATTTATCTCTAACACCTTTCTGGATCAAACGCTTCTTGAAATTCTAAAGCAAGTAGAAATGGCTATTCCTACTCGAAGACAACTCAGCATCTTCAGATCAAAGGAGCTAAACAAACATTTCCTGTCTGCAAACCTAACAAGAAAATCTTCCCAGTAGCAAAGAGATTCACTACATAATCACCACGTGCTCATTATCTCTCAGCAGCTTTAGATTTTACATTCAGGAGTGTAATGGACATCATTTGAAATAGGACATCATTTGAAATAGGACATCATTCCTGTCTTGATATGCATGTTATGTTTAGAGCCTGTCATTAGAGATTATTGAAATCCTCCTGAAGTGCAGTGGTGAGAAAGTAACTGGATAGGTTATTTTTGTTAGTTACTTAAGAGTATTTGTGGGCAGCTTCTCAGAGCATAAATAACTGCTCCTCAACAGGAGAACTATCTCCTACAGGTCTTTCAATAGTCCAATTGCAGTTTTGAAGACAGAAAAAAAAATCCACTAGAATAGCCAGGCTCTGGGTTCCTGCAGAATGATGGCTGATTAAGAGGGCTGTTATCCTTCCTGTGATACACATTGGTGACATGGCAAAAGACTCAGTGATTGATACCGTGTGAGCTCATGCACCGAAATCATGTGATGCCTTCAAAGGATGTTGGCATTAATTTATGAGTAGTGGAGGAAAATAAGCACATCTTTACTGCTTCCTGTGCTTTACCTCATCCACTTACTACCTCTATCTGCCACCATCAGAGTCAGTGTTCTGGGAACCCTGCAAAACCCTCTCAACAGAGATGCAGTTTGTACAGACAGTGACCAATATATAAATTCATACCTCTAAAATACACCTCTGAAACACAGTAAAATCACTTTTAGGTGACCATATTCGGACTAAAATTCTTGCCAGCATTACATACATTGATTGGCTTCATATGCCTAATCCACAAAGCCCTGGCAGCAAAATCATTACCTGCAAGAAAGCATTGAGCAGTGCGCTTTCCAGAGCAGTAGTCCCACTCCCTGCCCAATGCTGCCCATTCAGACCAGTAATATTTTTCTAGTCTCTCCAGTAGATGAGATTTAGATCCCACATTTGCGTAGGTGGTTACTTTTACAAGCCCATTCAATAAAACCTTGGAAGACTGTCAGCATGGCTGACAAATATAAAAATGCTCAAAATGACTGCCCTTTCCAATGTTTCATGATCCATGTCACATACCTGAGAATTATCAGTGGAAATCTAAAAAGTACATCTTAATTAAAATTTAACTAAAATATAAATTGGATTTTTTAGCTTAGATGCCACTACAACCCAGTGCAGCACTCCAGGTGAAGAACAAGAGCTGGTTAAGGTTTCATTGTGCAAATCCCTTTTCATACTGTGAGGTTTTTATTGCTGCTTAAGCACAGTAAAAAGGGGAGATGGGCCAGGCTGCTGCTCCTTAGAACTTCACACTGGTTACAGTGGGGGTGTAGAAACCCTCTGTGCTATGCAGCCCAGCACATAAGCATCTGGATAAAGTCAATCAACTTGAAAATCTCTGTGCCCTTTCCCTCCCACATTCCTTCCTGTTGGGAGTTGAACTGGGATTGAGGAGATCCCAGTCTTATTCCCTTTTCCACCTCAATGCCCTTATGTGACCTTGCACAATCTCTGCTCACATTATATGATATAATCCAGGAAAATTTGTTCTCCTTTTTGTACCAGACAAACCCTCAATCCCAGCCTGAAGCAAACCAACAGCAGCCTAGACTAGAGAGAACAAATACAGCAAAGCACCCACAGACACCAGCACACATACCCCAAAACACTTTGCATTTCTCCTTCTTTGCCTGCCCTGGGCACCCTCTGCACCTTGTTTCACTTCTTCCTCACTTGTCCATGTGGCTTCAAAACGGCAATTTCTGCCTCTACTGAAATGCTTTCAATACCCAGGCACCCACACCTCTTTGCCTTCTTCCACTGCTCTTTTGAGAAGGGTAGAGTGGCAGCATGATCTCAATTGTCTGGGGAGCTCCCAGCTTGCATAACTTTTCACAGTGCTCAGAAATTTCAGAGTTTGATGAGTTTTACTGCAGTTACCTTTTTTTTAATTCATATTAGTTTCAAGTTAATAATTTGTTAATTTTTATAGTTCACTGTCTAAAAAAACCTCTACTGAAAAATTTTACCATCTTACCTCCAAATATTACTAATATTTACAGCAATTGAAAATTACAGTCAAGTCTCACTTAACCCATCTCAGCTTTGGGAAAGGCAGAGAGTTTTTCCTTAGCCTCATGTCATCGGTGAATTAGGTATTTTCCAGAAAAGCCAAGAACTAGAAAGTTTTTGCACCTGGTTGTGACCACTTTGCATGCTCTCAGCTCTGCTTCTTCAGCAGGGATTCAGTGCCAGGAAATAACAGACTCATTACCCGCTTTCCCTCTTTCCTTAAGCCATATTCCCCATTGCTTTGCACTCAGCAAGGGCTTTGCTTTCTCACCTCGTGGTCCAATTTCCTGAGTTCACACTGTGCTGTCTGAATAAGAGTGTCCCAAATTGCCTTTTTCTGAGTGTGGTTACACACATACTCCTCCTAACAAGCCACAGAGGTCATAGTTGTCCTGACGAGGGGAGAGGAGGAACAAGCTTCAGCCCTGTAGCCCACAGAGATGTCAGTCCATTGTGAAGCTGGGCATCCACCAGCAAAGTTTTCTTCATGATTATGGATCCTCCTGAGGACATGGAGAGAGTCTTGTAAAAGACCAAAGGGCTGGGAATTGCCCTGCCACCTTGACTGGTAAATCTGCATTGCTGCAGGCTTGGCTCATGCCCACAGCAGCTGCAAATTTGCCTTTTGTGCCCTTTGTCGGAAAGTATGGGGACAGTCTTGAGTGACTGAGCTGACAGAAAGCAAAGCAGGGATGGAGGCACAGGGTCAGCATTACCTCCTCTACAGTGGGGTCCTTCTCCACTGAAAAAGTGGAAATTTTGTCTCCTGGGATTTCTGCCAAAGTCACTGATTGCAAAGTTCCGCACAGAGGCAATGTGGGATCTTTGCTGTACCTCTATTCCTTCAGTCCCACAAAATCTTTACAGGTGTCTGACTTCTCATTGCCAGGGTTGTTAGCAAAAAACCACCTGCTAACTCAACCAGTGCTGGAGGTTTCCAGTCCCCAAATACCAGAGAAACCCAGGGCTTAACTCTGACCAACATGAAAGCAACTGGAGAAACCCCACTGTGCCTCCAGACTGAGCCCCCCTCACTGTAGCAAGCAAATAAATCCCTCTAACTAACCCATTAAGGCCTCACATTTTGTGTTTCTCAGCATTTTCTCTTTAATTACAAAACTAAATTAACATTTTAAAGAAAAGGGAATCAGATATGACAACTTGGTTGCCAGGGAACCTTCAAACACAGAGGTTCATTTCAGCAGGCAGCAGCCTGGCTGCTGTCCTGGGTGCAGCAGGGCTGCTGTGTTGTGGGGAGCCTGGTATTTCACTGCATACTGCAATAGCAAAAGATATTTTAAAAAAAAAAACCAAAAACATAGGAGGTCAACATCACAAATACTTGCTGCCTTCAGCATTTTAATGGGGCCCGAAGGTATTTCACTTCTCTGTGGAGAGTTACCCAGCATTCAGAGTGGCTTTGCTAAGGGATTGCAGCGTTTGTCCACTCCCCCGCAGTCCTGGAGCACAGGAGAGCTGCTGCAAACCCAAATGCACCAACACAGACTGTCAGAAAGGAAGGAAGAGCCAAGCTATCCCACGTGCACACTCCTCCTCCTCCTCACAGCCCTCTTTTAGCCTTTTCCTGGCTGAGCAAGCGGCAGGGTTTGGAGTTAGCAGCCATTCCCAGTATTCTTGATGCTTCCAAGAGCAGGGAAGAAGCCTGCAGCACCTCCTGCACTGGAGAAAATCAATGAAATATTCACTTGTTTGCTGGGATCACATAAGCAGTGCCACTGTAGAGCCTCCCAAAAAGGAGTTGGGACTGTTTCTGGAGGAACCGATGCTCTCAGTCCTTGGAAGCACCAAAACAGATCTCACAGTGTCTGAATTTTCTTGTTCTTTCGTTGTTTCTTTCTGAAAATAGGATTTTCTAGTAGCTTAAGCTCCCAGCAACAGCCTAGGGAGTTGAATCTATTCATATATATGCATATAATTGGTTCTGCAGAAACACGTGGAAAGTCAAAATGACACTGTTGTGATGAAATCATAACTTATTGATTTAAGGCATCTGCAGCCCCTTGCTGAGGCAGCAGGAGCTGCCTTCCATAAGAGATACATATTCAGTATCTCTGAAAGTCATTTTAAATGCCCTGCACTCTGTTCCCCCACAGAAAGGCTGCACAGCTCTGCCTCCCCAGCACATCCCCAGCTCCAGGAGCAGCTCCAGCCCTGCAGACAAGCAGTATCACAACTTAAATACAACAAATAAAAGGTCAAAGTCACCTGGGCTGGGAGCAGAGAGCCAGCCTGCTGCAGACAGCCCTCCTCCTGGCAGATCCAGTGTCTGCCTCCATGTTTCTACTTCTGCTCCAGACCCTGAGGGAGATGTGTGCTTTCTGACAGTGCAGTCTAAGATGGTATGTCAAGAAAATCCATGTCCTAATTATCCAGTGTCCCTAGCACAGTAACCAAGACCTAAAAGAGGAGAGACTTCTCTTATTCGTGTCCCTTCCCACTTTCTGTCCAGCTAGGCATTTCACTGACTTCATCTAGCAGTTGCATCTCCTTTGTTTAATAATGATAGAGAATTTTTGTGGGTGGTAACAACATACAATGCTTTGATGTATATTTGATAACAAAAGTTAATGTATGCTCAGAGGGAGAAGGCAGTAATCAGCCAAAGGAGAGTTCTGAGAGCAAGTAGAGTTTGTAGTACCTTCCAAATTCCAGTTCCACATGCATTATTGCCCAAGTGCTTGAGAAGCCCCTGATAAATCAGTGTGAGGGAGTGGGAAGTGCAGTGATGCACATACAGCTGCACTAGTGAAGCCCATTCTGTTTCTGAGCTGTCAATGCCATTGAGTTCATCCAGGAGAGATGATACTCTGACAAAGCTGTTTCCTCATTGCAATGACCTAAACAGGACAGTTTGACTCACCAGAAAGTTTCCAATTAAGTTGCCTGGGCAAGGAGACTGCAGCTACTTGGAGTTTTAGAGGAGGATATCTTAAATAGGAAAACCAAAAAAATACCATTTATCACCGCAGTTTCCAGGATCTTGCCTGATGTCTCCTTTTGGGAAGGGGGTTGTAGCCTGAACGGATGCACAGACTATGAAAGAAAGATACCCACAAAGGCCCAGGCCCTTCTGGAGCTCCTCTGCAGGCTGTGGTGGATGAGCTCACAGACAAGTGTCCTGTCACCACCACAGCTTGGCTGTGAACAGCACACCCAGCACATCCTCCTTCCCACTGCCTTTGGGTCAGGGACAATTTGTCATTCCTGATGTTTTGTAGATCATGTTAAAAGGACATCTAGGGGCACTGCTCTGCACACAAATACCTGTTTAATTCATATAGCCACAAAATGAATGAGGTAAGAAGGTGCCTTGTGGCCCTTCAGTTTGTATCTTCCAGATGAGCCTTGCTTCTCTTTCCTTATGCCCCACACTTCAGCTGGATGAAAGTGGAAATTAGTTTCTGCTCCATCTCCTTGTCTCCAGGCTGAACCCTCCACATGCATCCCACACTCTAGCCACTGCCAGCTCACTATATGTGTTTCAACTAAAAAAAAAACAAAGCCACCAACAACATTCAAAAAACCTGAACAAACAACCCCCCTTCCCAACAACCCCAAACTCAAGCAGGTAGGAAATTAAGAATAAAAAATGCCTGCAAATTATCATGTTTCCAACTTATATCATTAAAATTTCAACTTCTTAAGTATATTTCATGCTCTTGGCCTTTGGCTGAGTTTATATGCTTGGTTATAACTTAGAAAAAAAACCCTTTAAGGATGAATGGGCCAAAGCAAAACTTTAACACTTTCAGTCTGGCTCAGATTTCTAGCACTGCAAATTCTCCCATGCTAATCCTGCTCATTCATATTAATGCATGGGAGATCACTGTTAGTCTGATCAAAATGCATACTCAGTGTCGTGGGCTTATTTATTTAAAATAAGGTTTATCATCAGAATGCAACATCAAGAGAACATTAATACTGTGAAGGCAGCAAGACTTACTAAATTGCTTTGAGGACTTAGGACAACATTATCCAGAATACCTCAGAAGTTAATCAAGTACTTTGTGGGAATTATAGACTAGGGAATTAGAAGCCATACCGGACACAAGGTACAAGTGATAATCTCTGAGTGATTTGGTAAAGTAGAACTAATCCCAGAAGGGACAAAATTATGTCCACAATGCTCAGTGAGAGAACACAAGTGTCACAAGATATTTCAGGATGAAGCCTGAAGTTTCTTAATGTCAGTTTGCCTGAAGAAAGAGAACAAAGCCAGGTAGCTCACTATAAGCTTCAAAGTCTATCGTGAAAGACAACTTACAAAAATTCATTTAAAGATACATATAATTTCTGCAAAGATAAAATGTATTTTTTGAAAATGGATGCCAATATTTTAGCTCAGAGAAGATGCAGGAGATAAGGGCAAACTGAATCCTGCCTTACATGATATCTTACATGAACAAAGCAGCCTGGCAGCCTCATGCATTGGAAACAGATATTATTCTTGTGGATTACATGGTGCTGGAAAACTAATGTTAAGAGGCTAAGAGAGATGAGAATAGCTTGATGGGCACTACCATTTCACCCATCCAGAAAGGATTTTAATGCTTGCAAGGTTGATTACATTCTTTACATTTTGCTGCTAGTATGTCAGTTATTTCTGTTCCCACTGCTAGTGGAGAGATCTCCTACATAAAGCCAAATCCGGCTGTTTATATAAAGGGTTGGAAATGAGAACTGTAAAATGCTGACTGCCAGGAAGGGCAGCCAAGACAGATACAGTTCAGAGGGTATTATTGGGAATCACATGGTCTCTTTTTGTCTGACATCTCAGCTGATACTGCTGTAATTTTCAGAACCGTCCTAGAAAAGATACATTTCTTAAATAAGGATGTTTCAGTATTTCTCACTGATAAACCTGATCTTTAGAAGCTCTTGAGGATTTTAGCTACCACTTGAATGAAGCTTTGCACTCATTATTCCAGCTCGTTGCTGCAATGTTCTTGGGTAACGAAGCACAGCACATAATCTGCCTGATCATTTAGCTCCAAAGGACAGAATGCCAGAAACCGCAATCCTGTTAGAAGATATTTTTATGAGCCATTCTAAAGAATGGATTTTTTTTTCCAGAGTTTAATTTACCTTCCCTCGGGAACCTACACGTGCTCCAAATCTGGAAAATCACAAGAACAAAAGCTACTGAATTCAATGATCCAAAGAGTTTATTGAGTTTATTTTTTTATTTCTCCCTCTCCCGCAGGATAGGTGGTCCTTTGTGCTCCCCCTGGAGCTCATTTCAGCTAGGGTGCATAGGCAGTCACAGCAAGGCTTCCTCCTCTTGTTCCAGTGCAGAGGGACACAGTCCCCTTCCTAAGTTAAGCTCACGTTTCAATAAAATCTAGTTACAGCAGCTTTGCACAGTGAGACACTAGCCAAGCCAGGAAAAGTGCAATGAGGGTAGAAAAACTAAGAGCTCCCTGGAGCAGTTCAAAGCAGGTAGGTGTTAGTCAACAGAAAGACCCCCAGTGCTTTCACTGGGCTTGAATTAGGGCTCCAATTATTTTAGTTAGCAGGAAGTACCCTCTGTGGGACAAAACAGAAGGGAGAAAAGGAGCAGAGTCTGGCTTTACTTGGGTACACACTGCCTGTTGAAGGACACAGTTACCAACAGGAAAGCAACATGGTCAAGCCATAGGAACCCAGGGGCGTGGTGTCTGCAGAAGACTTGATTTTGAGGCAGTTTTTGACATGGCTCAACATTGCTCAAGAGCAGTGCAGACTCAAAGCAGGAACAGCAGTGAAGGGATGCACTGTCATATTCTACCCCACCTCTGGAAAAACACTTGATATGCATGCAAACTTTGCAAAAACAACAACAAAATATTTTGCAAAACAGTGACCTGCAACAGGGAAACATCTCTGTCCTCAGTTTCTCTTTATGGAAGTTGCACAGCTCCTTTCATAATAGGTAATTTGGGAGCTTCAATTCCACCTCTTAGGCTCTTTCCGGAATTGCAGAGTTGGCCCAGATGCTCCAGTTCAGACTGCCCCACACTGGGGTTTATCCACTCTGTCCAGGGAGAGTCAGCTCTACAGCAAACATCACAAGAGGTGTCACCATATGCAAGTCTGATCTCCCCTTCTGGCAACACAAAATCTGTTTGCTCAGGTGGGAGCAGGAAGATGGGCCAGCACTGCAGGCAGCTGTTCTGCTCTGCTCCAGCAGAACCCATGCAGCAGATCAGCTACAGGGCCACAGCTGCACAGGGAGGCTGGGAGAGCTCCAATGAACCAGTGAGCAGTGCAAACAGGCACACAGCATCACCCGTGGTCCTCCACACCACCACACAACACTCTCTGTGGGAAGGCAGGAGAAGGTAATGCCAAGGGAAAGGTTACTTTAGCAAAAACTTACTAAAGTGTGATGCCTCTAAATAAAGAGCTCCTTGCCTTTGACTCCATAGACATTCCTACACCGCTTTATGCCTAGGAAATGCTGCCTCTACCATTTTCACTTGGGTTTTTTGATTGCTTAAAATTGCAAGCTAGGTTGAAAAAAACTCTCAGAACAGCTTTCCACAGCACAGGAAAGCTGTTGCGTTGGGTTTTATTTAACTGCAAATGTTCAAAAGTAAATGCCATGATTTATAAATTCAAGGGAATGGAAGCAAGTAAGAGCTGTGAAAATATATCTGACTATTATCCTAGTGCTGTCTAGCTCCAACAGGAGCAGCATAATTGTCTGTGTGCAACCCAAGCCATCCTGCACACCATCACATCACGCCAAAAGACAGGAAAATGACCAAAACAACCCCTGAAAAACTGAAGAACCATTTCACAGCCCACAGCCATTGCCATCACTCAGAACAAAATGATTGCTAACCCTGACACATGTTCATAAACACAGTCTTTGTGAAGCCAATGGAGAGGGGACTAAAATAGCAGCTCATCAGGAGACTAATTATGGCCAACCCACAGACATTTTTATGACCTAGTTAACATTTAATGGCCAATACCAGCAACTGCCGTCTGAGAACCTTGGTGGTGCCCATCCTGGTGCACTGCTGAACCCTTGCTGATCCTGTCCCTGCTGCCCTGCAAACACACGCAGACATCCAACCTGCTGCATCCCTGAGTTTATCAAATATGCAGGGCAGCCACCTCCCTTCCTTCCCTGCAGAAAAAACCCTCTCTGTTTCTCCTTTAAGATGTTCTTCCTCACACCAGTGTAACTGAAACACTGAGCAGGGAGAAAGGCAAATATTGCATGCAGGCTACAAACTGTTCTTTGATGTGCAAGACCTGGGGCAGCCACACAGGGCCATCAGCCCCAGAGAGCTGTAAGAGGGGTCACTTCATGCAAGCAAATTATTTTTCTGGTCTTCTTCCACTATTTGCACAGTTCTGTCCTGCCTTGCCCCCTTTCACATATCCAGAGCCTCAAAGGAAATACAGCCATGTCAGCCTGATGTTCAGTAACAGCCTACTGTGTCCAGCCATGGCTGGATATTTAGACATTTTCTAACAGAATTCTGCTGCACATTTTCTGACCAGCTGTCATCCAACTACAGATGTTTCCTTACAATTTTTCCTCTGATCCCTACAAGCAAGGAGGGGATGAGGAGAGCAGGATGGGAATGTCTACGTCTGGTGCCTGCCCACACCAAAATCTGCTGAAATATAGCCCTGAGCCAAAGAGAGAAACTGGTACTCTTGGGAGGTAGGCTCTTTTTTCATTATTTTTTTAAGGGAGCAGCTGAAAAACAAATACACAAGAGCTCCAGGGATCATAATAAAGATCACAGAACTGCCATCTTCTAAAATTAACTACAAACTCTATGAGTTCTCCTGCTTCTTGTAGGAGTGGACAGGGTTTTTTTACTTTTTCTTTCATTTACTCCATTTATTCTTGCTTGTTTGTTTTGCATGACTTAATAAATCCTAACAGCCTTTACTGAACAGAAATGTCAAGACTCTTTTCTAACCAGAGGGCACTTAACTCTGTAGTAACACAAATGAATTTTATTTTTTTTTGTCTGTAATTAGCAGAAATGATACTGCACCAAAAAATTTTCGTGATGATCCAGAGTGAAGAGGTATTGATCCAAAACAAAAACAAAAAAACCCTGTAATACCAAACTAGTAATGTAGTCTTGCAGAATTTGGGTTATATATCTATATCTATCTATATCTATCTATCTGCAGAAACTTCTTGCTTAGAAAGCAGCCTATGGCTGCAGGAACTTTCAGTTAAACTGGCACTCTCATAGGGAAATATTCAGAATGTATCTATGCACTCTAACATGGCAGCATATCATAAGAGCAGCTGTGACTTTGCCTTACCTATAATGATCTCAGGTATAAAAAGTAATCATGATGGACCAGTTAATTACAGCTTTCCTATTCAATAACATAAAAGATCCTGCTCTGCTATAATTTTAGTGTCAAAAAGGGGAGGTAGAGAATGAAAAGAGACCCAGGGAAGGAGCATAAAATTTTGCTAAATACAATCCGTGGCTTTACCAACCCCCAACTGGCAGACATAAAAAAAAAGAAGATATTTCATGCAAATGGGAAGCCCAGTAATTATTTCCTTCCAACAGTCGATATCCAGCTCATTCCACAGGGCCATTACCTGCCTTTCCACATTGCCATTGTTTTTGCATTTCATCTGCTCCCACACACAGCCAAATAACTGTGATCCCCAGTCTGCTCCCTTCGGCAGTAAAAAGGCTTTTGCTCCAAGCTGTGCAGGCATCCTCTGTGCTCTGTATCTGCAGTTACAGACCTACATGAGCAAAAATTCAGGAGACATACAAGATCAAGCAGAATCACTCCAGCAGATTATATTTTTGCTTCCCCTTCTGCCATCACAGGGGAGTCTCAAGAAAAGGTTCACAGCTTTCCCCCCAAACACCAGCTTCTGTATGTTGATATTTATGCAGGCAAGATAACATCAGCAGGGAGTAACAGCTCAGCCCAAACTGATGCAAAATTAAACCTCCTTTTTGCTTTCAGAGTAGCCATACCCATCTTTCTTTTTTTTTTTTTATATGTCAGCTGAGCTAACCCAGTGCAGTTCTCAGCTTGTGCCCACACTGTAATTGCTCAGGGCCCCATTATCTAGGGATATGGGAGATGCTGCTCCGAGCCTCCAAAGAGCTTACCAAAATATTGACACAAAATATTTTGTTTGCCTTTGCTTCATTTGGCTTTCACCCTTCAGGCTTCATTTCAAAGAGCTGAAAGCAGAACAGAGCAGCCCTGAATTTCATCTCGCCTCAATGGCACAAGACATTGGTTGGTGCAGAGCTGCAAACAGAGGATGACTTTGCTGCTGTCAGACCACAACCCCAGATGGCCAGAGCCTCTGCTGCTCCAAGATCTGCTCACACCCTTGGTGCATGTGGTGACCCCCCTGTGCCTGCTCAGCCTGGCAGGGAAGGAGCAAACCTGCACCCACAGGTTTATTTGCTGACACAGAGCCTGGGTGTGAGGTGAACCCTTGGCACAGCAGTGTGAGGGAGGCTGCTCCGATGAGGAACAGGGATGATCACAGCCTGTGCTGTCTCAGGGGAAACAGATGCTACCTCGAGAGCATGCAGTGCTCTTTCTGGCTGAATGAAGATTCTTTAGGGCTCAAAAATATTTAGTTGTGGCATGAGATCCCCTGGGAACTGCTCTGTGTCCTATTTATATCTGCCAGCATTACCTGGAAATGATTTTCTATAGGTGGGAACGTCGAGGTCTCTTATTCTGTCAAATATATCAGAAACATTGCTAAACTCTTACAGAGAAACATTTTGCTGAACTCTACAAAAAGGGAAATGCTTTTCCTTTTGGGAGGTGGGGATGCTCCGGGAAAGACAGGAATGCTAATGGGTCACTGGTCAATGCCAGAGTCCCTGCTGTTTATAAGGGGCAATTAACTAATTGCTTACTAATTAACTGTGCTTCACATGCTGTCTATGCAACAGTGATTTTAAACAATTCAAAGCTGCCCACCCTCTTGTTGTTTAAAAGTTCAGCTGTTTTCCCCATTTTGGGATGAATCACAAGGTGATGAACTTGCCTACCAGATAAGGGCACAATCCAGCACTGGGCTGGCTCTAAGCCCTGCCCAAAACCCCATCAGCTTTATTAAGATTTTCTGACCTGGGTCAGGATGCAGAAATGGGATTTTTGTGCTGGCTCCCACGACACAGACTTATTTCCATTAGAAATTCTCCATCTGTGCATTAGAGAAAGATTAACCTGTGTTTACTAGGGAGAGCAAATGAGACAGACAAATGGATGTCTCTGCGTGATGCCAAGAGATCTCAGATGACATGAACCAACAGAGGCTGCAAATCCACAGCCAGATAAAATGTCAACTGTATTACTCAGCCTCTTAATATGGAAGCATTTAACATGTAAGTTTTCTACAGTCAGAGTAAAGGGTTCCCTGATCAATCCAGTTTCACACAAGGCAAAGAACTAAAAAAAGATGAAATCCCAGTCTGTAAATCTAGGCAATTCCCAGAAGCAACAGAAGAAAAGGAATATGTCAGAGCAGACTGATGATCTGATAGGTCACCTTCCATATGGTTCTGAAACTACTATGTGATTCATTATAATCATATCAGATCTTGGGTTCTGCATAGCTAGAACATGATTTACAGTGATGGGGATCCCTGCTGACTCCACAACAAAGGAGCATCTGGCTGTGAAGCAAACCAGTAGAGACCCCAAGGAAGCTCACCAGAAGATCCACAGTACCAGGACACTGCCAACAACATTCTAGTTCCTGTGAAGGAATTAAACTAGTTTCTCCTAGCAGAATCTGTCTTTCTCTTGCAAATGCATCATGAACCTTCCTGTCAAATCAGTCTTTTTCTCATAAAATTGTTTAATCAAGATTTCCATACATCTGGCTTGAGTCCATCCTTCCTATTGCATTAATATATGCAAATGGATGGCATTATTGATGCAAGCAAAGGAATAAAAGGTCACTGAAGCAAGTTTAATTAAAGAGAAAGTCTGAACTTGAGCAAGAGTTAGATAAACTGAGACATATCGATTAGCTGAGCTGGTTTTAATTATTACAAGACAACCACAAGTTTGCTTTGATATTGAACAGAGACAATCCTTCAGATCACACTCTCGCATCTCTCTGACATTTCCAATCTCCTGGGAGATTAGTTAGGCTAAAACCAACAGAAGATAACTACAAGTGAGCAGAGGTCCCCAGCCTGACAGGGGCAGAGCTCCTGTCCCTGATGAAATCCAAACAGACACTGCTGCAGAACACCCTTCTGTGAGGTAAAGAAGTCACAGCCATCTGTGTAACAACTGCACCCTTGGAGCAGGACAGGAATGGCAGAGCTGCTTAAATCCTGTAGTTATACAGTTAATGTGTATTAAAAATGACTAAACAAACAAACAAACAAAAAAGAAAAATAAGAGCATTATGCATCACCCTAGAAGCTGAAATCAATAAATAAAGGAAGTAAAGAAAGAAGATAAAGAGAGAGGATACAGTAATCCCAGATTTATAAACGGTGTGGAGAAGGGAAACAAAATATAGTGGGTTTGGTTTTTTTTTAATTTTAACCTTAGCACAAATCTGTGTATGGAGAGTCAGCAGCCCCTTTCCTGAATACAGAACACACCCACAAGGCCCTTCTGGGTGTGTGATCTCCTCAAGGGGAAGCTACTTTGTCCATCACTTGCACAAGACATCCCTGAGTCAAAACAAATATTTTTGGGTGAAGTTTTAAAATATGTCTTACCCCAGGGGAAGAAGTCACTTCCACCAAAGCTCACAGAACAATTTTTTTTTGCTTAACCTTCTTCCTTTTCAAAGCACGCTTTTCCTCCCAAACGAAGATATATTGCCACACATTAGCTCCATCACACATGACATGGCAGGTATGCAGCTGACAAAGGAGTACCAAGGGGGAAGGGGGCAACAGGACTCTAAGAAAGTTTGTAATAATCTGAGAGGATGTACCCAGTCGAGAGCTGACGCTGGTGAGATAAGAGAGGCAAAGAAATGAGCCCAACCTCCACACTACAGATGCAATTTTACCAAACAGAAACTGCTTCCAGTACATTGTTTCATATCCTGAACAATCCGATAAACAATGAGATGCACAGCATAAATACAAAACACCTACAGAGCGGGTGAGGCTTTAATCCTGGCAAGCTCCAGGACAAGAGCAAAAAAATTCAGGGCAAATGCTGCCTAAGTAGAACAGGAGAGATAGCATCAGATGTGAAGAGCTAATTGAAATTATCCCAGTGTAGCTAAAATAATTAAGCTGGAGCTTAGTTCTAATAGGAGCTAATTCTCCTCCAGAGGAGGCTGCCCTCCAGCGCCAGCTGGGCAGTGTCCCCCTTGCACCCTGCCAGCCCCCACTGCTGTACCAAATCCACCCATTTCATCACATGGTCTGTATTGCCACAAGACTGGACACTGCCTTTCTGAAAGGGGCTTCAGGTCCCCTCTCACCTCTGAAATCCGAGGGTTCTGGAGTTCAAGTGCAGCATTCCCCTGCAGAGGTTTGCCTCCACGTCCTGAGGTAATGCCAGAAGGTAGCAAAGGGAAAGGCCACGCTTTTGGAGCTGGGGAATTTTGCTTCAACTATTGCCTCACAAGAAAAGGTCCTTCTGCCTAAAACAAGGGTGCTTCAAACCCAACCTGAAAATAAAGGTATGGAGCAAACCCAGCAGCACCCCAGGTAGCTGCTGATTCATACACAGCAAATAACATTACAAAGAGCTGGATCCCTTCACCTCCCCAGGAAGGAGGCTCCTGTTACACCCCTCTCTTTTCACCCTTGTTTCTCACTTACCTTTCCACCCCTAGTACCCTCCTTCATGCTCCATCTCTTGCCCGCCAGCATCAACCATCATTTCTGTCTTTGCCTGAGGCTCATATTAGTTCCTCACAGCTCTTCCCTTAGTTCATCAGCTGCTGCTTGTGTTTTCCCACTAATCTGCCTGAGCCAGAGGGACAAAGCCACCTGATGCTCATCTCCATGGGTCTGTTCCACCCTGCCCTGTGGTCAGCTTTGGCCGTCAGATTCGAGAAACCTCACAAGTGAATCGCCCCCAGGTTGCAGTGATGAGGAGTGATTGCACTTCAATCAGCAGCCAGCCCTGAAGAGATCAGCAGCTTTGATTTTTCTTGATAGGAGAAAGAGATGTTGGAAATATTTTAGCCTTGATCCCAGCTGGTTGGGTAAATTTTTATGAGATGGAATAGAGCAAAAATTATGTTAGGATGGGAAGAGATTTTTGTATTTCCCTCCCTGCATGCTGAACAGAGTGCTCAGTGATGTTGTAAATAATATGCTGAAGGCAGCTGAACTGGGGTTCACATAGAAGGAAACCCAAACGATGCTCTGAAGTGGTACAGAGGACAAGGACCTCGCCAGACAAGCAGAAATTGAACTTTAAAGGACACTGTTACAGTCACTGTATGAAGGAGAGAGGCTGGATCCATATTTAGTTACATCCCTAAACAACAGCCAACAAAACACTTCTAGATAATTAGTTAAACCAGAGATGAAGTGAGGGTACAATTGATGTCCTTGGCATGAAAGGGGAGAGCTGCTCTGCACAGGACAGCAATGGATTCCTGTGGAATACCAGCCTCATCTCCTGTGAAACCACCCAGTTGCTGCTACACACCTTTCATGAAATGGTGATTAAAATGCAGGCTGAGTCTTTGTTGGCTTCCCTTGGCTAAGTCAAGAGAGCTAAAACCCATTTGCAAGTGCTCTTAAAGTTCAGTTACTGCTGTTTGTACAGCAGAGACAGGAACAAAACATCTCATAGTCAAGAATTCAGGCAGCCTGTCACAAATCCCCCATGGTGGCAATCAGGCTGATCTCAAGCTCACCTTTTTCTAACTGGAAGTTATATAAAAATCTTCACAACTAATCTGCACTCTCTCTTCAAATCAACACTTTTAAAAATAATAATTCTTTCCTGCATATGACTTCAGCTATTTATCTCCGTAACTATGAGGCAGAGCTGAACTTTCTGCAAGGCTGAGCTCTCCCCGATTTCCAGGCCTACCCTGCAACCAGGCTGCTCTGTCCTAGGAAAAGCTTATTGTTCAGTTCTGTTTGCTAAAATCCAGCTGGTAAGGGCATCCCAACATACAAAAATTACAACACAGGGAACATTTCTGGTATGCATAATTATTGCAGAGAAACAGATCTTCCGTCTCAATGTTAGATGAATGGATGCAGGAAAACAGACAGCTGCTGAAATTAATGATATCCACACCCTACACTTCTAGATTTTGGGCTTTCAACAAATCAAAGATCCTCCATTAAAAATTTTTAGTCACTTGAACCTGCATCTTTTCATTTATATATCTTTTGTCTTATTGTTACTGTGTCCTGAGTTATTCTGACTATGGATTCTTTCCATCACACCATGCTTCATGTCAAATCCTTCTCTGAAAACATGATATACCAGATGTCACAGCACCACACAGGATATCTGTCTAATAGACTTTCACTCCTTTCATCTTCTTTCACATCAAAACACAAAACATTTTCAGACACTCGAGAAAGCCAGCATGGTCTCTGCAGCGCATCAAGATTAATCTACAGTTTAATGTAGTTTTGTCAAAAAATATTAATGCACCTAATGGTAACATAATGAGGCAATGCTTAACCCAGCTGCATGACAATTAAAGCAGATGAATATTATTTCACAGGATCTAGCCCTTCAGCAAAGCAGTCACTTGCATGCCAGATTTGAAGCTACAGTTCTCTCTGACATGAAATTCTACTTTCTGATCAAAAAATTCTACATCTGACATGAACAACTTGAGCCAACTTCTTTTCCACTGATAATCTGAGGTTTTCAGGAAGTTACCATGTGGACCAGCTATTAGAATCATGAGAAATTCTTGGGACAGAATAAATCACATAAAAGCCTCTCTGGACTGTAGTTTCAGGTGAAGAGTGCTGTACAGAGGCAATATCCACGCATTTCACTCTTTTCCATTTTCAAAGGTAGGATAAATCCTTCCCACACTGTGTTTGTGCAGAGACACTCTGCATCACCTCAGTTCCCTAAATTTTATCTCTCCCTTTGCCTTTGTATGTTTTGGCTGCTTCCTGAGATCTTGACATCCATACCCTTCAGCCTTTCACACTTACTTTATCCTACATGACTTGCCCAAAAGTAAGGGTGAGGTGTGGGTTTTGCTTTCTTTAATTCCACTGCGCCATGGCTGGAGTTCGATTCATATACATGGGTTTGATAGATGAGTTATAGAACTCAGACAGCAATATTGCTAATCCAGCATGGCACAGACATCTGTGCACCCTTGGCAAGTGAGGTCTTTCAGAGCTGCTGGTGAAGACAACCCTACATGTTCTCTACATGACACAGTTCTGTTTGCTGGAGGCCTGGACTGGAAAATATGGGTCTGCATGTACATTTCTACTTCCTTTGGAAAGCCTCTTTGGTACCCATTCCCCAGCCAAATTGATTTCTGTTCTCCATGTCGTGAGCCCCTTGGCTGAGCAGAGAGCACCAGGAAGGAACCACCCAATTCAGCAGCAAAGGAAAAGACTGGAAGGGAGAAAGGTCCTATGTGCCTGTTGGAATCTCCTGCAAGGACAGCAAGTCCCCAAACCCAGCACCATCTCCTAGGGAGCTTGACTCTCTCCATGTCCAGCACATAGTGAACTGAAAAGCCCAAGCGATGCTGCAAGCCAGGCAATTGCTCTGAGATGCCTGGATCAGTTTGCTTTCCCATTGCTTCATTTAATTCATGAAAAATGCTGGATTTCACAACAGTCCTTTCAGGCAAAATAAGGCTGCAGATAGAAAGACAAACACAAACAATATGGGGGAATTTTGTGCAGCACAGAATGGAAATGGCAATAAAAAAGCAATGCTCTGAAAAAGGACAAATTATAAGCAGCTAGAAAAGCAAAAAAGGAAGTGAAAAATGCTGGTGATGGAAGTGAGAGAGTGCAACAGAGCCAGCCAGGGGATGCCACAGGGCAGGCAGGTCAGCACACAGGAGCTGGCTGGTCTATGCTCAGCAGATTTCTGTTCTGGCTGTGAAAAAAATTGTTCCTGCCAGAACAGTGAAACTGGCCCAAGAAGCCACCCCTCATGACGTGTCTGCCCAGGCACCCCCAAGGAGGCCACATGCATTTCTGCTCTATCTACCACAGCTCCTCTGTGAGGGGACCAGAGCCCTCCAGTGCCTCCAGCCATCACTTCAGACAGACTTCACTGACATTCCAACCAACCATGAGAATGTCATTTATAAACAACTCATCAATTATCCATTTGCTAAAAAAGTAGAGTCAATTAGACACCTCCTGGGTTCTCTGGATGAGTGAAACATTCCCAAGTGGATGGGAGTAGCAATGAATTTTTCTTCACATCTCCCATCTTTGTGCCTGTGGGAGCAGGAGACTCATGCTAGAACTGTTTTTATTCTTATCTGTTTGCTTTTCATATTTTCTTTCAGATTGGAGACCAATTTAATTGAAGTCCTGCTATGAAATAAATGCATACTCTCTGCTGATTATTTATTAGTGGTCTTACATAGTATGCTGTTTGGTAAACGCAGAGAGAGCTACTTACCATTCCCCATCCTGAATCAAAGGGCATTTGCTTAACAGCTCTACACCCAGATGTGTTCAGTGAAGCACAGAGAGAGTGTCATTGTTTACCAGTCTGGGAAAATGTCCTTGATCTAGGAAGGCATAAAGCCTACACAGATCTGCTGCCAGCTCTGTGTGTGCTGCTCTTTGGTAAAATCCAGTTTAATGAATATTAGGCAGAGTCTCCCACATGGGCCACGGTGCCACCACCCAGTCCCACCTGACTCCTCGCACTGAGGGCTGCACAAACAGAGGTACCAGGTACCAGTAAAATGGGCAGATAGTTTTTTTCCTTATGGAAGACTAGCAATAAATTGACTGGAATGCAAACTCTCAGGTGGATTAACTCTTAGTAGTTTCACATTTCTAAGATCGTTCCTTTCCTTGCAAGAGCTAGAAGCAGACTAAGAATTCACCTCCCGGTGTTCCTGCTGACTTACTTGCTTGGGCAACTCCCTGAAGCTGGGTTGAGTGTCTGTGCTGTTCATTTTCAATTCCTTTTGTTATTTATTAGGAACCTATTCTGCTTTGATATTTCTTTTTTTAAAAACAACAAAAAGCTGAAGTTATATGAGACTGGGAAAACCTTCGTCTCTTCAAGATGACACCAAATCAAGTCAGATTCCGTCCAAGTCAAAAAGATAACTTCTAGGTTTGTCTTTTAGGAGTTGATGAGAGACCCCTCACTTTCTGAATGCCCTAAAAATAACATTTAAAATCTGAAAAGTGCTGCCTCTAAAATGGTGAGGTTATTAACTTCTGTGCTAAGACTATTTTCTAAACTATAGCTTATTTCCAACAACAGGCATCTTTTATTAGGAAACTCAGCTCGGATAATCAAGAACCACCCACTGTGAAATGAATGAAGTGTGTTCTCCAAAGATACAATTACTTTCTTTACCAGTGCTGTGCCTCAACAAAATGGTAATACATCCCTAACTTGGCAAATGAAGCTTTGAAAAAGAAATATTATATTTTATTTATTTATTGCAGACAGATGAAATTGTTCATTAAATTAAAGCAAAGTCTTAAGCAGTAATAAACAGTGAACAAACAGACCTAATGGACCAACACTAAGAGCAGAGTCCTTCTTCCAAACTGTCAGCACCAGCTGCAAACTTCATTCAGAAGAAACTGAGCTAGCAAAAATATGAAAGAAGGCTGCACTCTTCCCTCTTTTCAAACAACACTTAACTCTTAATAAGTAAAAGTTAGAAGCACGTTAAAAGATTGCCGACATCATCTCTGTCTCACCACTGATGAGAAAAAATAACCTTGTTTGCTGTCATTTCTTTATGAAGTTTTTGAGTACTGGCAGGGAGATCTGCCGGATGAATTTGCTGTTTTCTACTGAATTCATCACTGCAGTGTTGGCCAGGTTACGTGGCCCTGAGGTGAGCCTGGCTGGGCACAGCTAAACCTCACCCCAGGTTTCCTTCCACGCTTGAAAACACCTTCACACAAAACATGGTTAATGAGCATTTCAAGCCACCCCTCAAGGCCAGGATGTCCTGTACTGAGGATCCTGCAATCAGCACCAAGTGAGAGACTTCAGTGGGGGAATTTGATGAGAAAACTTCACTGCGAGGCAGCAAACACGGTGTGAGCTTGAAAAATTAATCTTTATGCACAGGAAGAGATTTGAGGCTGTGCCCAGGTCTCTCTGCAATTGCTAGCGGGATGAACATCCAGAGCAGTCAGTTGTGTGAAATGTGGTGAAAATTTTCAGGAAAAGTAATTTTTTTTCCCCTTGTTTGGCCTGGAAAGAAATGGATGCTCTTATCCGCACTCTGCTGTCCAGGAAGGTTGCACGTGTCTTGCACAGGACTCCTCTTGCACAAGGCCACAGTATCAAAGATCTGCAGATTTGTCAGCTCTTAACACTTAAAGGGCTCCCAGTAGAGCTTAATTTCACCCTATCAGGCACAAGTTTATATCTGCCAAGCTTTACTCACAGAACAGCAGCAAGAGGGATGAAATTTTTAGAGGCTATATGATGTAGATGTTTCAAACCAGGTACTGAAAAACTTCCAAATAAAATATTTTCTTTGTCATCTGTAAAAGCTGGGCTCTTATTTCCACTCCCCATGAGCTTCACCCACCTCCTGCACTAGCAGGGCATGCTCTGGCAGTAGGTCTTTGCCAGCTCTGGTAGCTGTGCTGGGGCAACACAACCTCTGAGCTTCATGAGGCAGAGCAGAGGACTGGGAGATTTGCATTTGGACTCACAACAGAGAGAAGTATTTTTAGAGTCACTCGACCAAACTATGAAAGTGTTTCTTTTCTTCTTTTGTAAGCATGTGATAGTCTTACAAAGGATAGTCAAAACCTATAAAATGTACTTTTGTATCTAAGTGATGCACTGGGACATACCATCCTTGATGACAACACAATGATAGGATCCAGAGAACACTGACATCAGCCAGTATTTTCAGCTATGGAGCAAAACATACCATCTCCAGCTTTCATGGTTGAGCCTTTTCTCTACTTCCATGGAGGTTACAGATGGAGCTGTACCATTTTTCTTTTTTAGTGTGATTGGATGTGATGAAGTTCTACTTTTTAATGATTCAACCACTGCATTTCAAAAGGCAGATTTTTCCTCTATTTTTGCCACTGATATAACATCGTTATGTTGTTTGTAGGAATTATGGTTTTTATCTTCCTGTCAACAAAATATGCATGCAAATAGACTTAGATTATTTATAGAGCAACATCAAATTAAACTGCTTGTATAATGACTTAAAACTGGTTATCGCCATCCTGCATAATATCTGTTTAAACACACCACTTGCAACAAGCTTTGCTAATCAAAGAGGAAACAAAAACACAATGTCACTAATTTTATGCATTCCATGAAGTGCTGTTCTGCTCTCAGCACTGGGGCCCTGTGCAGTGCAGGAGAGGGATGCTGTTTTTACCAATATATGCTCTTCAGCTTTTACACAGCTCTTTGGAGAGTCTTGTATTGGCAAACTTTCAGATTTCAGGGCTCAGACACATTTGAAATGGTTATGGAAATGTTCAGGCTCATTCTCTTGCTCCTGCCATGAAGTACAGAAGTTTTGGATGAAAGCTGCAAGAACAAGGTCTATCCAGTCCTATCCTTTCTACAAGCTTTATCCAGACTTTGCGTGGCAGGTCCAGGACAAGTGGGATTATTCAGCCCCACCATGGAGCTTTTGGAACACCCACAAAGCTCTGTGAGGCATGGGTAGGCAAAGGCATCCTGCCAGACTCTGGGACAGTCACCTCCTGGCCCATCTGAGTCAGCCACGGAGCAGCAACAGGTCTGAGTGACTGGGCTCCCTGGGAGTTGGTTCTCTCCTCACACACATCAGCTGTTTCTGCCCCCAACACCTGTCTTCACCACCCAGCATGGTCCCTCAGCACTGCATTTGGCCAAGTGTGGCTGGTCTGCAGCACCTCAGTTGCCCCTTGGAGCCTGGCACTAGGCTGCTTTCCCAAGCTTCACATTTTGACTGCTCTTCCTGGCTTAGCCTCACCTGCTTGCATTAACTGAAAGCTATTAAAATCACTAAGTGCTTCAGAAATGGCTTTTGTCAGTAATACAGCTGCATTCTGGCTGCCTTCCCTTTGGACAGAGCTACAGTGCAAGCTGCAAGGAGCCTCACCCTGGCACCATGGAAGCCACCTCTATGCACGTCCAAACTTTCCTCTGCAAACACACCAGTCATTTAAAACCAACAGCAACAAAGCAAACCAAAGACTGCACCCACTGCCTGAGCAGTTGCAAGGTCAAAAGCTGCATAAATGTCCCAGGGGGTGAGGGCAAGCAGCATGTTTGGTGAGCAGGACTTTTAGATACAGGTTAGGGACTCGTGGTCCAGAGCAGCTCACATGGGCAGAGCACGTGTGCGTACCAGGGACACAGACCCCGAGCAAGGAGAGGCTGCTCAGCACTCACAGGGCAGTCCTCATCACACTGGAGCATGTGTGAGTCTGACAGGAAATAAATTGGAGCTTCAGTCAACCATTTAGAAGTGTTAGAAACTCCCCAGTGCAGGTCATTTAATTTGGTAAGAAAAAAAATAGAGGTGGATTATTTTTTTTCCTCCCTGGCTATTTTTTCCTCTTGGACTCACTCTGCTGGTGATGGAGGAGCTGATGCTACAGAGTCATTTTGGTGACTCTGGTCCTCACAGAAGCAGAAATTGATTTCTTTTGTGAGCTCCCATTCCTCCTGAATAGTTTAGCAGTGCTGGGTCTGGAGTGTTGCCATTTACTCACAGAAAAAATTGCAAAGGGGCAAATTTTTCCCTTTTTTATGTGTTGTTCATCACAGCTCTGGTTTATGTCACTCCTACACTTAAAACATTGTACCAGTTGAAGGGCAGGCATTCCCTTGTAAAGCCGATGCCTGTGGCCACTATGGATTAGGAAAGGCAGGCAGGAGAGGAGGAGCAGAGCCCTCTTGTCCTCCTAAAATCTTCTTCTTGCCTTCACTTTATGCACATCCCTGCTGGAAAGAGAAGGAAACCATCCCTCATTTACAAAACTCTCACTGAAAGGTAAGAGCAATGAGGAACTGAAGAAATTTTCTTCCCTCAAAGGGAAAAAGTCCAAGGGAAGGAAAAATAGAGACACTTATTGGACTCTATGTGAACTCAGTTTTGCACCAGTAAACACTTATTTAGTATGGGAGCAAGTCCTACCCTTAGAGCCCACTCACTGCCTTCTCTTCAGAGCAAATTTGCTTTCTCAACATTTTCCAGCAAGATTATGGATTCACTGAACTTTAAAAGTGATTAATCAGTACAATGCTGGCCAGCAGCAAAGGCAGGAGCAGTTCTCAGGGCATTTCCTAACTGACAGCCTCCTCTGAAACCCACCTAGATGCACAGCTGCTTCTCACAATCCTCACAGATATCCAAAGGTGACAGTGCTTCTAATAATACCTGCCTGTTCCTTGGGTATGTAAAAGTCGAACTGCCTCTAATGGCTACAAGATTTCATCTGCAGGTATAAAATAAACCAAGGTCAAACTCCTTTATTTGAGACAAGATGTATTGATTGAGAGCCTGGATGCCAAACAGGCTGAAAAAAAAAAAGAGATTATAACACTAAACCCACAGCAGTGGGAAAATCTTTGGGGTCTAAGGAGAGATTTTACACATCCTGCTGAAACTTGTGGGCAGAGTGTTGGCACAGGAAGGCTTCCTTAAATTAAATTATCATATTTCTCTGAAGGTGTAAATGACCTGGTCTATACCCATGTGTTGCAACCACATGAGGTGGGTGTGATTTTGGAAAGATCCCTATAGCCAAGAAAGTCCTGTAAGATCTGGGCCAGAGGACCCTGCATCCCTGCAGCTGGAGGTGGCTCACTTGACAATGCTGGCCTGGTAACCAGTGGCCAAATCGGCCCTGTGACAGGGCTGGGGAGCCTGTCACCTCTTGTGTGTTGCTCGAGCCACATGGCAATGTGAGACCTGGGCTTCCCTGAAACCATGGCAACCAGAGACTTACTTTAAAAATAAAGAAATGCTGCCTTTCTGGCAGAGGATATAGCAGCTTCTGCAAGGTGTGAGTGTGCTGCCTTCCTGTATCCCTGATCAAATTTGGGCCAGGTTCAGTCTCTGTCCAGCTGCATAGTGCAGTCTCATAATGACAAGGCTGCAGGATGAAGCAGGAGAAGAAACACATGGGATTATGTGAGCAGAAATCCCAGCTGGCTAACAGCAGCCACTGTAAGGTGAATCACTGGAAGAAGGGCATCTCCATGTCACATTTGTCCCCACTAAGGATGGGTAACCCACTGCTGCCATTTCCCTCTTCCAGCCCTACTCTGCAGGACAGGTTTTGTCTCTGCTGCTTTGGTGGGAGTTGGGTGCTGTGGTTGGTGACTGACACCCTGGGCAGGGACTGCAGTACCAGGGAGGGGATATGCCTGGTCCAGGCTGCGTGGCTGCAGCCCAGCTGCTCAGCACTATGCTCAGCACTGCACCTGACAGCAACAACCCACAAACCATCACACCGCATGCTCTGCTGAGATGGAGCCTCTGGATAGGAAAAAAGGAGACTTGTATTTCTTTGCCCTTCTCAACAACTCCTTTTCCACACCCAGAAACTGGATTGTGTGACCTGATGGAGGAGGTTGCCTGTTAATCACAGAAGAGCCTGCAGAGATTTGCTCAGTGGTGGAGGCAATCTGAGCAGGGAGAGGCACTGATTATCTGCTGGTGTCTGGAGGCTGATAAACAGCTGTTTGGCTGGACCCTGAGCTTCCTATAGGAAACATGGAAGATGGAAAGAAAATGGTCAAACAGGGACTGCAAAGCCTGACTGGATAGAAATTCAGGCCCCACTTTCTCCTTCCCATTTGGCAGCTTTCACATTTTGACTGAACCATAACATTAATAAACAATGTATTGTGTGTTCTCACTTTCACATGCTTTTCACTGACACACTGACATGCGTTTTCTCATTCTTTTTTAATATAAAACCTGAGCACAGCATTGGGACTCTTTCTGCAGTTAGAGCTGACAGCTTGGAGTTCTCACTCATCACAGCTAAAGGCATTAATAAAAGCTATTTTGTTCATGTGCATGAAGTCAAATCTGAGCTTAATGGGGTTTGTTTTCCTGCCACAAGAAGAAAAAAAATTAAAACCAGTATATTCGGGAACTATTTAAGTCTTAAACAAACAACTGAATATGGAAAGTCAAAGAGAGGAGAAAGTTTTACTAAAATGCACTCAAGCCTCTCAGCAGAACTTGAGACAGGAGGAAATTTTCTCTGGGTAACCTATTGTAAAACCTGCAAATTGTACTGAAACACTGAATTGCTGCATTGTTAGAAGCACTTAAAACATAACCGAGCAGAAATATGTTTCTTTGTTCCCTTTGTGGGACCTAGTGGAGCTTTTAGATCAATTGTTATGGAAATCTGCCTCTAGATTCAACCTATGTTAAAAGCTATTCTCCAGTCAATTAAAATCAGAGTCTCTAAAGTAGTTATAGCACCAAACTTAACTTTCCATAGATGACAGACTGTGATTTTGCATTTTAAAATGTAGCTAGGAGCCCCATGCCTCTCTCACAAGAGATCTGGGGGACACACACATAGTTCAGGTGATCAGCTTACTCTGAGCTGACCACTGCAGCCACCCCAGCAAGGTCCACCAGAAAATCCCACCCAGAATAAGGACTGCGTGGATGCCACCCGGCTAAGAGCAGAGCATTTGAGACATTGATGTGTCAGAGCTACGACCAGACACAACCTTGGGACATGATTCCTGGCAGGGCACTAGCTCAGAGTAGCACCCAAAACCAGAGCACAGGCACAGCTGGCAGGTATGGTGAAGCAGGAGTGCTTCAGCCTTTGGTAACCCTCTGTCCAGAGGCTCACAAGGCTTTTTCACACTCTCAGCCTCAGGAGAGGCTCTGGAGGTGGTGCCAGCCCTGCATCAGGCTGCACAGTGCTCAGCTCAGCCCTGGCATGGCCCAGAGAGCAGTGCTGTTTCTCCTCCCTACAAGCACCGGCGATGCCACCCCCACTGGGAGGACAGGGAAAGGTCACTGGTTTTTACAGCAGCAAATTTGTAAAGTGCTTGGTAGCACTAAACACACTCGAGTGCTCCCAGCACTGCTGTGTCCTGCCCTCCAGCACCAGGTAGAGCCTTGGGAACAGAGTTCTCCAATACAGCACCAAACTGCCCAGTCCAATGGTCTCCAAATGCTTCACTCCCTGCCTATATTTAAAAAACAAAAACAAAAAAAAAAACACAACAAAACAAACCCATAGAATGATCAAAGAATCACAGAATTATTTTGATTGGAAGGGACCCTAAAGACTATCTAGTCCCTTCCCTCCTGCCATGGGCACCATTTTACAGCAGGCAGACAGATTTCCCTGTCAGCAAGTTGCCTTCCCATCCAGTAACACACCCCAGTCAGTAAAAGGTGTAAGTACGTTGTTAGTCGGGATGCACAACGTGTGTGATGAGCAGTGCACACGGTGCTGAGCCCTTCCTTGCAGGAACAGGGTTTGCCTGGCTGCAAACCCAGCTCATCTCATGCTCAGGAAAACCTGAGGGAAAGGCAGCAACGTTCAGCCAAACACCACGAGCCAGCGAGCACCCACATTGCCCCAGCCATGCAGCATGCAGGGGGATTGGTGCTGGGGACTCAGGGACACGAATCACAGCCTGGAAGATGCTGTATGACACAGCACACACTATGAGGGCAGTGAGATGGTGGGTGGGATAAAGGAGGATAATAGCTGTGGAGTTAGAAATCATAATGGCTCAGCCTATACAGAGGGTTAGATTCCAAGAGAGCTGTTACCTCAGCTCTGATGTCTGGGTGTCAGAGCTCCTATCCCTGTTTTATTGGTTAAGTACATGGTTTTATTGCTGTTAATAGAAGTATGGCTGCATCCCGAATAGCAAGGGAGCACATGAGCAGGGAAGCACTGGGCTTGCACCAGCTGCTACGTGGAGAACCCACACCCCAACCAAGCCTCCACAAGAGGACTGATAAGTGTGTATGGGAGCCTTAAATCTCAGATCCCTGGCTGATGTGTAAAAGCAACACAAAACATATTTCCTTGTTGGTGAAAACATTCTGAACAGGGAAGAGGGAGTCAGATGAAGGGGTGCAAAGCCCTCCCTTCTCTGTGCCACCCTTGAGCTGTTTATCCCATCTCCCTTCCAGGTGTGTGAATATTTCTGCACTCAGCTGCTTTCTACAGTAATTATCACCACTCATTAGTGATACCCTTTCTGGTACACTTCCAGGGGAGCTCTACAGGGATTGGCCACTGCAGCAGAGTTCAGCAGCATCTCCAGGTGCCTGGGTGATGGGCAACCCCTTCCCAGCATCCCAAACCTCAGCCCTTAAACCTAAGTCCTCAGCTCTAAAGCATAAGTATATAAAGGGGTGATGCTTATGCCAGCCCCCTTGCCCCCTCTCAGGCAAGCCCTGCTCCCAGAGGTGCAGATTTTCCCACCTCTAAAAGGTATGGGGTGGCACTGATGGCCTTTGTGGTGTGCCTTGGGAGCTGCTGAGGAAGGCAGGGGTTAGATCCCCCTGCAGCAATAAGAAAGTAGTCTGTGCTGCCTCTTCCCAGTGCAAAACTTACAGCTTTTTTCCACAGGGCTGAAAGCAAAATTTGCATCATTCCCCCTTTGGATGAGACAGCCACACTATTTCACTCTGTCTCAAGGGAAACCTACTTTTGAGATAAAGGTAGGCTGCTGAGATTTTACTTTCCTTTATGTAAATATATGTGTAAAGGAAAAAAAAACCTTGAGGGATATTGCAAATCATTTTCCAGGCTGGTGCACAGCTTTGCACACAGAAAGTGGATCTGGAGATGGGTGACTCAGGCTCATGTGCCGCCACACTTTTGCCAGGTTTTTTTTGTTGTTGTTGTTTTTAATTAATATTATTATTATTTCTCTCTGGCTAATTGAAGCAAAACAAGATATTTGGGCTCAAGTTGCTCTGTCCTAGTTTTTCCCAAAGAAGAGCAGCCCTAGGTAGTTCCTATACATTAAGAACTTCTTTTTAGAAGGCCAGTGTCCCACCTGATGAACATTGCAGACCCCATGTGTTGTGGGAAGTCTGGAGGGTGATGAACCACAGAGACTGCCTCTGCTGGTGGGTTGAGCAGAGGAAGGATGTGACAGCAGAGCAGATGCACCACTCCACTATCCCCATAGCCAAACCCTCTGTTCCCAGCCCTGTCACTCCATGGGCAGGTGAAAGCCCCAGGTCATGGGACTGCAGATCTCACCTGTACAGGCTGAGCTGACGCTGCCCTGGGACCCCCAGAGCAGCTGGGCTCTCACAGCCTGGCTTTTGGGAGGATGGCATCATCTGCTGCAGAGTACCCAGGGGCCAGGTCAGAGTTTGGCCCGGAGCAAAGGACACTGGAAGGGAATCAGCTGCCTTTGGGGAGCTATATGCAAAGTGCCATCTGAGCAGTGGCTGGCTCTGCTCCTCACCCTGTGCAGTTTCCTCCGTGGTTCCCAGAGCCCACCTTGGCAGGACACCTGTGTCCTCCCAGCAGCAGGAGGAACATCCAGCTGTCACCCATGGAAGAGCACAGACACCCAGGCTTCACCTGAAATAAACTCAAAATCCCTCATGGTGCATTCAGCAAAGGCAACAAGAGGCAACTGGATTAAAAAGCCCTCCAACTCTAAACAGAAACAGCTACAGAGAAGCTGTAGAAGTTGGCACACTGGATACTGCAGCTGCACAGGCAGCTCCTTGCCCATTTCTGCAGTTTCACTGTGCACTTGGCAGCCCCACAACATCCCACTGCCCGTGCATGGGCTCGTGTCAGAGCAATGAGTGCCCAAGAGACCCCAGCTCACAGCAACCCCTGTGCCACAGCAACCCCTGTGCCACCCACACGAGGCCTCCCAGGAGAAGAAAAAAGAAATGAGTGGGAGAGAGCAACAGGCAGTAGTTGTATTGTTACTTTGCATTAATGTTTGCTTGTCAAGTAAAATTGCCCTCTCCTGGGGCTTAGAGCACTGAGATGCTGGGATATTTAACTGCCTGCCTTTCAAGGTTTTCTCTAGCCCCTTAGTACAATCTGAAACCATTGATTGTTCCACTCCCCCTGAAGCAGCATTGCTTTAATGAAGTCTTTACAGCCCTAATGGATGTCCTTGGTACAGATTATAGCCCTGCTGGTAGAAATTTGTTGCGGGACAATGCTTAGACAATGATAAAATTGCTTGTGAGGAACGAGGAGTTCAGTGTAAGGGGGTGCAATTCATAGTGCTCCATGTGAGCTATGTTTGCATTCACATATTCTGCCTAAAGAGAAAAACGAATCATTCGGAATAACTGTAATTCATTGGGCTATTTTGGTTCCCATTTCATTTAGAAACTTCTCAGGACGATATGTCCTCTGTGAGATGGTTATTACAGACCAGCATGAAAATTCCTCCATTTGCTGTTCTAGTTTCACCAGTGGTTTCTGATAACTCCACTCATGCTGCAGAACATACATAAGACATAGGTGAGCCCAACTCTTTCCTATGAAACCCTTTTCCAGACTGATTTCCTCCCTGTGGTAAGCCCTCTCACACCCAGCAAACAGCAGTCTCTGCCCAAATAGTTCAAAGTTTTGGTCCCTTCACTGAGGAACACAGTGCTGCAGAGGAGGAGTCAGGTGCCAGGTTTAGATTTCCACACAGAAAGCTGTCACATGCCCAGAGAAGGTGTGGAGCCAGCTAGACTAATGCAGTGTTGAAGTTTGTGTCCAGATCCTTCACAGAGCAGAGAAATTAAATACTCAGGTCCTTTCAGAGTATTTCAGGAGCTACTTACTCATCATGTGACTGTCACAGAGGTTTTGCATCATACAGCACTAATGACCATCAAACTACTTAACTGTGGAAAATTGCTCTAATGTTACCTCAATGTATTAATAAATGATCCATTCATTAATTTAAATTATTGAACATTGGCCTTGTTTTTCTGCTAGGCTAAGATGACTTCATGCCAAATCCAAACAGGATAGTGGTGTTTAAGCCATCTCTGAAATCATGATGGTCATGAGGACTCCAGTCCCTGTGGACCAGCAGCAGCCAGCACTTGCTGCAATGATGCTGAGCAAGGGAGAAAGCACAATGCTGCTCTGAGGTGGAAATATCTTTGTGGTAAGAGGCAGCAGGCCCTTTTGCAGATCTAAACTATCATTGCATCTCACCCAGAGATCTTCAGCCTTGAAACTCTTTTGATCGGACCCTTGGCAGTCCCAGGAAAAAAAGCAGATTTACAGGCACTAGCTGGCCATGTTGCAGGTACTGGTGCCTTGGGCACAGACAGAGGAAAAATCACTTCTGATACATAGCCATTGTGCTTTTTCATTTTCCAGGGCAGCCAGTAAAGTCTGGAAAGCTTTTACATCCTTTCTTTCTGCAAGAGTACTAGATTATCGATTCTGTGCTAAAACAAACAAACAAAAAATCTATTTGGATTGTTTATGAAGAGGCTACTAATGTAGTAAATCACTTGATACAGGAATAAAAGCACTAAAAACTGGCCAGTAAGGCAGTGAAACCCACCAAGCAATGGTTAGAAACTCAGGTCTTTTGAACATAGCAGCAATCCAACTGCAAACAGCTGAGGAGTGACTAGCTACAGACAGGAAAGAGCTGAGATGGGATATTTTATATTCCATATTGAAGACAATGTTCAATGCCTGGAAGCTGAAGCTGGGTGCATTCAGACTTAAAATAAGCAGCAGTTTCTCAGCTTGGTGGGAGACTAACACTGAAAGAACAGGACGTCTTTAAAATTAGGTCCTTATGAATGGCAAGATTTCATCTCTGTCCAGGGAAAAAATCCTTCACAAGTGTAGCAACACATCAGTCTTGCTGCATCCCAGGAGAAGAGCTGTGCATAGTAGATAGACAGAAAGAAATCAAGTGTCACTAGAAATCCCCTGAGCAGGTCAAAAAGAGAGGGAAAATGAATAAGGAAGGGACTGAGATCTCCTGAGCTCAAACTTTCCCATCTCACACCTTTTCTCTGGCACACTGGGATGCTCATGATGAAGAGCCTCCCATATAAGTTTGATCTCATCACATTGGAGGAGAAAGCTCAGTGCACTCAGCTCTGTCCTGCAGCAGTGGGGCTCCCTGGGATAGCTGAGTCTCTGGAAATCACTGAAACTTCAAAAAACAGTTGATGATAACTTTAATCCACAGCCGGGAGGAACTTCAACACCAATTTTAATGGAAGCAGAATTAGATCAACTCCAGCTACTAGGGAAAAACTTCCCCAACAACTGTTATTGTAACACAAATCTCCATGGCATCAACCACTAGCATATTGTTAACCATTGCCATACAAGAGTTCACTAAAAAGGCAAAAATCCTGCAAGGGAGAAAGCATCCTTTGCTCCCAGCCCAGAGAAGCAAATGAGGAGGGGAGAGTAGAAAGGACTCACCCTTGGTCTCTCTGAGCACCACAGCAAACTGGCACACTCTCTACTCCATCCCCTGCCTTAGGAAGGAGCCAGCACCTCACACTGTCCTCAGGGCCAGGTTGGGAAAATGCAAAGCATGTTATTAAAAAGGGAAGAATAACTCCTAACCACTCCCATCCCCTTTTTAAATGCCTGGGGGATCAGGTGTGACACTGAAGCAATATAGATGGGAGGAGAAATAAAGAAACTCACAACTGTAAGGTGATGAGGATCAGCCAATTATACCTTCAGGAGTCTGTGTTAATTAGAGGCTTTTCAAGAGAAGAGTCAAAGGACTTCACAGACACAGATGGAAACAGATTTTAACAAGCAGTGATAAGTCCCAGTGCTGGAGAGGCATCTCCATAAAGGGATGACTCCAGCTGAGGATGTGCTAAACCAGCAGCCCCCACCACTGACTGAGTACAAGCCAGCAATCAGTCCAATTGATTTTCTGGGGAATATTATGATATTAACATGAATAATCATGTAGCCAGGACTGATAAAGATTTTTTTGCTACATAATAGTCATAGCTCTTTGTGAGAGTCCAGAAGCACCTGGGTCATCTGATGGCTCATAAGTGGTGCATTACCAGTGGCTCAGGGAGGAAGAATTGATTTTCCCTTTCTCTTAATGATGATGTGTAATGCAGCAGCTTTATGCACTGTCGACAGAGACTGCGGCTGTTTAAGAGGATTTGATAATAGCTCACACCTGAAGCAGGGTTTACTCCCAGACAGGGGGGAGTGCAGAGCAGAGAGGAGCAAGTCACAATTAATTTTCTTGTTCTTTAGATATGGCTATGATCGTCTTCTTTCCCGCTTAAGTCAGGGCAGCTCAGAACATGGATGTGGATTTGTTTACAAGCATCAAAATGGTTCCTATAAGTGCCACACGTGCCTTCTGAAAAAGGGCACAGAAAAGCCATTTAAGAATGAAAAAAACAATCATCTAAGAGACTGAGCAGAGCTCTTTTAGGTTATCCCCAAATGAACACTAACTTTGAGGTAATTCATGCGGTTTATTGCACTAGCCAAGAAAACCAGGTCATGTAAAATGAAAGAGTCCATATTACCTGTGAAGCAAAAATGCCTTCTCAGCAGAGGCTTTTTCAGTCTGTGCTTGTCCTAGACCATTATTTTCACTTCCCTGAGATGTGCTTCATGAGGAATACTACAGGGACAGACATCACTCTTGGTGAACTGTACTGCATGGGGCTGTGAGTTGGAAACAAGGACTGCAAACATGGAGCTGTGTGTGTGACAGAGCTAACATCCCCCTCACCCTAAATGGGTGTGCAGCATGGAGATAAATGCTCCTAAGAGGCATCAGAGGGAAAAAGCTGCACAATGGCCACAGGCACAGCAGACGGAGTCCCAGAGCCCAACAACTGCTGCCCTCCTGCTGGTGCCCCAGCCCATCTTTGCCAGCAGGTTGTTCATGCAGTGGCACTCCAGCAATAAGTGGACATGATTTTTGACACAATAAACTTCAGAGACCTGAGCAGGAGCTTCCAGACTCCCCTGGAGCGCAAGTGTGACTGGTCCAAGTAATAAACCTTGGGAAGGCCAGGGTTCAGTGTGATGCTCAGGACACTGCACAAAGGCTGAGCTGTGGTTACAGCATCTCCTCTTGCAGCCAGGGTGCAGTGGCTGGGGTTTGTCACGCTGTGTCCCTTGGGACACCATGCAGCACACCCAGCTCTACCAGCCAGCGTTACAGGTCTCGAGGGGTTATGAATGTCATGAGGGGGCTCAGAACATCAGCACCCACAGGTGTGAACTGGGGCCTGTCTTGAAGTCAAGTCACTTTGTGAATATGTAACTTTCACTATTTCATTAGGATTTCTCCCATCTGTTAAACATCATTCCAGAGAGTTTGGTGACGCTCTTAATGAAGCTGTGAAGGGATGCTTTTGTTTTAGATGTAATTGGACAGCTGTTTTATTATGAGTTAATGAACTACGATGATTAAAAAGAATCCAATTTTAGCAAACCATGTATTAACAATTACTCCGGACTAAAATCACAGCTGAGCAAGTGCTAGACAACTTTCATGACAATGACTAAAAGCAGAAGACGAAAAAGGAAAACCAGTGAGGTGCTACAGGACAAGAAGTGCCTCCAGACTGGCTCCCTGCATGAGGCATGGGTTCCTTGGGCTGCCCCACAGCAACCACTCCACACCACCACCATCTCCTCTGGCCCAAAGCCCCTTTTGGCCCAAATCAGTCATCAGGATCTGTTCACACTCTTCCATATTCCCAGCCCCTCTTCATGCCCATGTCATCCCTGTCCTCTGACCATGGCATCCCAGGAGGGGCTGGCAGAAGGGAAAGGGGACAGTGATGGCAGCAGGCTCAAAGGTAATTGAGAGATAGAGATAATTGACCTCTCTGAGGTTGCAAAACGTATTTCAGACTGCTTTTCCCCCTGCCCTGGTTCTCTCTGGCCAAGGCTGTTTGCCCTGGAGGTGTTGCACAGAACAGGATGATCCCTGATGTAGGGCCACATCCTTCCTGCAAGGAGATGACCCCACAGCAATGCTGAGCACCAGCAGCACCATGAAAAGTTGATCCAGAGATGGGGAGTCCTGAATTTGTCCTTCCCACACTTTCCAGCTCAGAAGGCAGTTTTATATTTCAGCTGAACCTTGTGCCAAAGACCAGAGACCACAAAAAGCAGCTGTTGGAGTTTCCATAGAGGTTTCCCAGTTCATATGGAGCAGCTTCTGGGAAGTAAAGTCTTTGCCTTGAGAGAATTTCAGTGAAAAATCTCTAAAGAGTTAAATGAAGACAGGTCCATATGCCACATGTGCAAATCACTTATCTCCTGCTGTTAAAATAAATCTGTTCCAAATCATTGTGGCTTCCCAACAGCTGCCTCCTGATCTTTCTCTGCTTCAGCCCTCCATTTGGCCTTCTTTTCTATGTTCACCCTCAGCAGCGTCTGATCCTTTTTTGCAGCCTTGAAAAGAATTGGCGAAAATCATTGCATGCACATAGTTGCCACCACTACATTTCCCCACATTTGCACCACTTCCCTTGACACCCAACTGTCCTTTTTGATATTTTGCAGTAACAGAAGTTAATGTGTTTCCTTGTTATACCACATTTTCAGCATTTGCAGCTCTGATTAGCAGGAGAGTTACACTGTAAGTTGTTTACAGGTGCACTGGGACATGCAAGTCAAACTGGAGACCCTCCTTCCCCAGAAGTGGGATGGAAAGAAGTGTCACAGCTCTTGGTGGCCATGGTGACATGCAGGCTAGGCAGGCAGGACCACAAAAGCCTCATGGTTGATGGATGCAGGGCAGGACCAGGTACCATTGGCACTGTCTGAACTGCTCCATCACCTTTGGACTGGCCTCTTGCTGAGGTACTGTAACACAGAGTGTTGCACTGAACAGGTTTATGACAAAGTGGGTCAGAAGGAACATGTTAATCAGCAAATTGTGCTTACCCATGGCAATCTCTCCCCTAGAGGAGAGACACAGGTCCTGTGCAAATATTGCTTATGTGTACTTATAATCTGTCACCCAGGGGCTTATTTACAAAAAGCGTACATAGACCATACATTAAGCAAATCAGTTCACCCAGAAACAATACTCACTTCTTTGCCTGTGATGACCATGGTCAAACAGCCCAGCACAGTCAGTGCAATCATGATGTAGCAAACCTTTATCCTGACAACGTTCCTTGCTGCGTCGAGGACATCAGACCTGCCGAGGACAGAGCAGAGTTTCCATCCTGCAGCAGCGTGTGTGAAATGAGATCATGGGGAGCTGAGTAATGAATCCTCAAGTCTTACAGCAACTGTCTGTCAATGTGCAAGGGGTTTCTGCCTTCTCTTTTTGCAGCTGCTTAGAGGAGGACTGAAAAAAATAGCCTATGGGGAAAAGGTTTAGCCACCCTCCCACACAAGTGGGGTATTGCTACTTCCAATAGCCATCCGTAAGAACAGGAATAACAAATCCTGCTCTCCTGTCTTCTTTTATTGCATATGAGAGTGCTTACACCTGAGAGAGGAAGGATGGGTGGAAGAGCCCCCGGGATGTCACAAGTCAGAAGCTTAGGACTCCAAAACTGAGTGACAATTCTTTAACAAAATACCTTAACAAGAAGGTGAAACCACAGGCCAGACATGAGGAACTCATTGTAGATGCCTGTCACCAAAGCTGTGTGTAGCCCCAATTTATTATTAAAATTTATGCAGCAATATTGCTAATCAATAAAACCTAGCAAAGCATGCAAAATCCAAAGTGGATATCTTACCGTAGCAACTCGTGAGTTACAAAGCCACTTGTCTTGTAAAAGACACTACAACTTAGTCTGAAATGTATGATATCTAAAACAAATGAATCCAATTTACTTCACCTATAATGGCAAAAAGCTCACGTTCCCAAGAATTACAATTGGGGCTACAATTTGGACACCAGTAACAGCAATCCCCATCAGCATGGGGGAGCACTAACTCTCACCACGTGAGCACAACTCTGGGTAATGCAGAGTGGGGTGTCAATCTGTGTGTTCACAGACAAAAGTATCATTCTGACTGATCCACTTACGATATGTGCTTGGGAATGTCCTCCTCCTTTTTAAAGCGTCCTGCCCATACCAACACCTTTTTATCAAAATTTGTAGGCCTTCTGTCATTTCTGAAAGCTTCTTTACCTATAAAAGATTTTATAAAAGAAAACAAGTCAAGCTTCAAGAAGGGAAGAGGGAAAAAGCTGTTGTTACAGGGGGAAAAGGATTGAAGGTTCAAAATTACACTTTTCTATTCTCTGAGAGTCAAATGCACTTTCTAAAGTCAAAAAGACTCAGCAGATGGTGTGAGCTTTGTTACATTTGCAGCTTATTTCATTTGACCTTTTTTTTCTTTAGTTTTGGTAGGTCTTAAAGTAAAAATCTCTCCTAAACTTCCTGATTGAGAGGGTAAAGGATGCAGGCTTAGGGAACCTCAGCCCCACAGCATCCTCTCACCCTGCTAGCATCTTGCTTTTAATAGCCCAACTAGTGAGTTGAGCAAACTGTCGGCAGCACAAGTAACTCCAAAACAGCTTCTCCTCCTAAAATCAACGATGGAGAGATGAAGTCTGCTAAAATGCAGCCTGGTGGGAGGCTGGCAGTCATTCTCATGCAAGCTGGGTAACACATTACTGTACTCTAATGATGATACATTACACCCCATCAGGCTACCACGGTGATGCCATTAGCATGTTGTCACCCACAGCACAATGAGAAAAGGACTCTGGCTTCTCTTGATGGAAACAAGCCCAATGACAGGCCACAACAAGGACAGCAGCAGGGAGACCCTGCAAAAATAGCAATGGCTATCTCAAATCCTGCCTTTTGCATTGTACGCTTGCACAAGTGGTCTTTACAAGGTAGCTGAGACTGCTCACCCAGTACCTACACCCGGGTAGGTGCACCCAAGATGCTATGCTACAGTGCCCTGTGCTTGCAAATGTGGGACTTGGGTTGAGAAATGCTCAGAGCATGCAGAAAGGATGGACATGAAGATGTCCCTGGTTTCAGTGTTCTGCACTCCCTGCTTGTTGCTGGATTGGCTGAAAGAAAATCACTGTCACTACAGAACAGGGCATGGGGAGCATCTCTTCCTGCCTGTGTTGAGATGGTGAAATTACATTAAGTGCCTTGGCCCCAGACCTGCTCATGGATGCCAGGACTTTGTGAATGGCTGGAAAATCCCAGTTGTAAATCTTGGCTCCCAGACCTCCGGGTAAATTTAATCTCCTGCTTCTCCTATTTGTCTTACAGAGTGCCAGTGAGACCAGCAAGTGCCAGAGTCAGATCTGCAGCAAGCAGTATGCTGGATTGCTAAAAGGACAGACTTCATCACAAGGAAGACAAGGGTAATGCCCCATGCAGGAGACCCTCAGCCATCCCATGGGAGCACAGACAGCCCCATGCAGCCCAGCCTTGACAGGGCAAGAGTCTACAAAGGCACAGCCAAGGAAGTGGTGGTACAGGTTAAAAAGAGAAACCATCTCTATGCCAGGAAGTTTGTCCATCTGGGAGCGACCAATGTCTGCTCTCTGCCACCTAATCCAGGGCACTGTCTGGCACAAGCACACACAGCTGCGGCTACAACTCAGCAGGGATCATGGAGGGGAGCTGAAGGTGCAAGTCTGCCACTTGCACCAGCCCTGGACACCCAGGGACTTGCACTGGTCCTGCTCTGGAAACCGGGCAGCTGGGTAGGAGGACGAATATTTGTTTATCTGTTTTAACTAACATGTTCCCTGACATGAAGCGTCGGTTTGTATTTGCTACCATAGGAGAAGGACTATTTAACGCAAAAAATTTATCCCTGTGCACTGTGCTGGTCAGAGCTCAGAGTGTGCTCAATGTCCCGGGAGCGCCTGTAACCCCAGGAGATGCAGCCCTGCAGTAGTTCAGCCACAGTCGAGAATGAAGGTCATTTTCTCACCCTTCCCTGCAAATACCCTCTCCCTCCATGCTGCAGCACGAAACAGTGACCAAAGGCTTTTCACCCACCTGGATCAGCCGCCCGCAGAGCCACGTGCTGAGCGTCCCTCGCTTTGTTGCCGACAGCCCTGGCGGGGCACAGGACCGGCCGAGCCACCCGGGGCCACAGCCCAGGGCTGTGCCCCCCCGGCCTCCCCAGCATCCTGCCCCGGGCAGCACTGGACCACCACGGCCCCAGCAGCCTGGCCATGCAGGGGGCCCGGCAGGAGCCCAGGAGGCTGCCTCTAGGAGTTATTAATGCAAAACTATCCCCTCCTGTAAGAAGGGAGTAGCGTGCACTTCCACCCTGACAGACAACAGGCTTTGCTTATGTCACGATGACAAAGTTAAATTTATCACCTGTGTTTACTAAAATGACACACCTTCGGAGATAGGCGAGCAGAAATCACCTCTGTGGCAGCTCACGCCCAGCCCAGACTCTGCCCCGGGCTCTACATCCCAAGGAGCTGCTCAGGAAAGCAGTGCTCATTTACATTATTTTCTCAGTCCTTACTATGGAAGGACTAAAATAGCGTGCTGTATTTCCCCAAAGATGGGCTTAGTGACTGTTAATTATCACAGCTGGTTAAGCTTTTAGAGTTCTTAATTGTTCTCAGCTAAAAAAATAATCTTGCAAATCAGTTGCTTTAAACAGACTTTCTGAAGAGGAACAGTGTTTACCCCATCTCAGAACAAATGTGGTTTAGTGGCAGGAAACTAAACCTGGTGTTTGTGTCCATAAATGCATTATGGGGAGCCCATCTAGCATCCAAACTGCAAACTCCTAGCAAAGAAATATATTTCAGATATATTTCAGGTTTAAAAGAGTAAACTAAGAAATTGTAACTAAAACCTCAGGTGTTGTAGTACTCGTCAGTCAGTAAAATTGTCATTGAAATCTAGCAGTACCCATAAAGTATTTGCCCTCCACAAGGTCTGGATAGCACTGGATGTTTTCCATAACATCAGCTGTTCTAACCTGGGAATGAACCAAAACCAATGCTATTTTATCACTCTGACATTTCTACTGCATTTTGCACAAAATTCTCGCTGATGGGTCAGGAAATGGAAATGCAAAATATTTGTCTCGCTCAGAGCAGTGGGGTATTTGCTCTCATTAGATATACAATGCTCTAAAGCTGATTTACAGGTAGGGAAAAAAAATCCATTTGAAAGGGAAGAAGCAGTTGCCAAAAGGTAAATTTTTAAGAACTATTTAGTAATACTATCAAATGCAATATTGCAGATAATCAAAGTGTGTCTAAGAGCAAGGGGAGGAACTGTTGGGATGTTAGCAAGGATACTCTTTAAGGGCTGAGAGGATGAAAGATGTGAAACAGATGCAGTTCCAGCTCCTCAGCTCCTGGCCCCAAGGAAAAACTCTACCATTTATAGAGACATTTTATATTTTTTGAGAACACAAACTTATTGATGCTGAGGAAAGAAGAAACTCACAGCAATGAAAAACATGTTTTTTCCTCTGTTATGAAAGCTCCACAATGTATCCAGATATAACACATTTTGTTTAGCTTAATTCACTTGTAATTTGGTAAAGCAAATTAGATCCATTTCCAGATTAGGAACCCATACAGAAAATAAATAGTGGTTTGAGCTTCCAGCTGCAAACAAAAGCTGTAAACAAGCAGAAATCAGTGGATGTGATTATGCTGGAAGAAGCAGAAGGGAAAACTGTTGAAATCATGGAGGATATTTGTGTCCTGCTCAGGGTTTTCCTGGGGGAAAATGGATGCGAGGAGGAGGAAAGATGCATTTATAGCCTGAAGTTTACAGGGTTCAGCACCCCTGAGCATCCCCACAGCCCCCCTCCTCACCTTGCAGAAGAGCTACTAAGTGGAAAAGGGATATTGTACATCTGGACATCCCTCAGTCCCCAAGATGAGCGGGCAGAAGGGGCTGTAGGGCAGCGGATGGGACATGCTGCCATGATGCTTATGTTGCACCCCACAGGGGCTCCAGCTGTGCAGAACATTAGAGCATTTTCACTTTAACAAGCACTCTCCAAAATACTTACTTATTGCAGAAGTGACTGTCTCTTTACGTCATGTCTGATTATGGATTTGAAGAGGAAAACAAGAACATTTTTTTTTTATGTCTTAGTTTCTCAAAAGTGGAGAGAATTGTGGGTTTTTCAGGCCTCTGGTGCTTATTCACCCAGGGGTTGCCAATTGTTTCTTCTAGCAGACACACCAGCTAACAGCTGTATTAATCATGTCTGCTGTGAGCAAAAAGGCACTTCAGGATTTATTATGCCAGCATTTGGAAGTGCAAAGACACAGAGATCCTCATGAAACCACAAAGGCAGTTACTTGTTCCTGAATTTTACCTGTTTTTCTGGCACCCTGAATGCTTATTGCCAGGGTGAGTTTTACTGCAGTGTATGAAAGCTATAGACACCTCCAAGTTAGGAATTCCTTTCCCATGTAGAATGTGGATCTCTCTCTGGCCCAGAGCACCTTAAATCCCCTCCTAATTAGCACAGAGATGCAGAATTCTCTTGGACCAAGGTAGCCTTGTGTACAGCCTGATGGACTTAGTCCTCTTTAGAGAAGTTTTGTGCTTAGCCCAGTGCATGCACATCCCCCCTGTCTAGGTTACAAAACATCCCCAGGAGGCTCTTCCAGTCACTCCCCACACCAAGCCATCTCTTGATAGCCATCAGTGATTCATGACCAGAGTGCAATGTCAGTATTTCATAACCTTTAAGCTCACGGATAGGGAGTTTGCTGGATAGCAGTAACAACTTGTTCAAAGATGCAGAGTTAGCGAAACTGGGTTTAAAGCACCATCTCCTCTGCCTTTCATATCCTTCTGCCAGGAGGAGAGCAGGACCCCAGCTCCTCAGCAAGCCCTGGACAGTATAGACAACACTGACTAGCTGTACAGACATCCCCCAGGCTTCCTCTGACCCTTCCTGCAAGGGGAGAGCACAGATCTGAAGGGTTTTGAGTTACACAGGCACAGAGTAGCTCAGACAGAGCAGAGGATGGTCTGCTGCTGCTGTGGTGGTGGTGCAGATTTGTGACATTTCTGTTTTCTGTGTGCGAGTGATATGTAGCTGCAATGCTTGTTGCACACTGGTGCCAACACTGAAGATTTAAAACTAAACAGAAAACCACACAGGACTCCATCCTGGTTCTGCATCCTCTTCACACCCCTTCTGCCACCGCGAACTCTTGCAGCTGACTCCAGAGCAAGACTAGCAACCAGTTCCTAATTGTACTCGAAAACCTTTGCAGAACTGGAACTGAGAGGCTGCAATATAAACTCAATTGTTTGCTGTAAAACTCCATTGCTCTGGCTTCTGACTGACTTTATACTGTTATTCCCAGTCCCTTAATTCTGATTATTGTCAGCTTATTGCAGCAATGAGAAGCGCAGGTTCTCTTCACTTGTTCTTTTTCTGCTTTCAGCAGCAACAGGAATGAAAGTGTTTATTGTTCCAGAAGCCCCATATTCCCACTCATATCTTTACAACTCCTGGTTCATTTTCATAATAATGCACAATAAATTTTTATACTCATACACAGAAAAGAAGTCATAGGAGTATTCAACGAAAAAAAGTATTACTCTGCAAAGCTGTTTTCACTGGCCTCAAAAACAGATGTCTTACCATCAGACTCTGTTTTTCATGCCATGAAAACTTTTACATGAGGGCTGTGATGAGGAACATAAGATAATCTTATCTTAAAATTCTTTGCCTTGCCCCTACCTAATTAAATATGCAGCAAAGCTCTGTCTTGGTTCCTAGACAAGATAAACAGCAATCCTGGATGGGCTTGTGTCTCATGAAATTCTAAGTGAGTCAGGAAATATTTTTCCAGGCAACTGTGTATTCTCCAGCAGCACAATTTAACACAGCAAGAGCAATGAATTTCTTCGAAATATCTTACTTACCTGCGGACTCCCAGGCCCAGAGCTGTCCCTCCTCTCCAGAGTCCCCAGGGAGCAGCACCCTCAGGGCTTCAGTTCTCTCCAGAAGGTGAGACACATCCTCCCCATATCAAAAACAGTCTACCCTAAGGAAAGTCAAATGCAAATCTCAAGAAACGAAAAGCTCCTTAAGTGTTTCTCACTATTTCTCATGACAGCCAAGTAAACCAAACAAACCAAGTAAAATCAAGGGAACAGTTACAGTACCTTATAACAAAACCAAACTCAGAGGGTTTGTAAAGAGTTCTGAACACAAGCACCAGCACGAGGCTTTAAGTAATTCAGAACACTAGGATTAATATTTTTTATAATCTTGAGTGTTGTCAATAAAACAAAATGAAGGAGTCCTTCCTCTCTTTCTGTGCTAAACTTCAGCTTTGCTTTTTTAAAGAAATGAAGTCAATATTCCTCTATCCAGGTACTGAAAGATCCTGCACTTCATGGCAGTATTGTCCCTATTCCTCCAAATTTGATAGTATCACTATAATTTGAAAAATCTTACTTAGAAACCATACATAAGACACTAAGCCACACTATTAAAAATAAAAAAGCCATCAACCAAACAAAACCACACCCACAAGTCCACTGTCTCTGGTAAATCTTGCCTAATTTGGACCATATGAGCCTTTTGGCATCAGTCTTTTAAGAGGGAAAGGTAATTGATGTAACACACTTGGTATTTTCTACAACAGGAGCATTCAGTTCCCCCAAGTGAAAAAGATTTGAACTGTTTTCTATGTCTGCCACTAATTCAAAAATGAGAAGGATTTGGCCCTGAGTGTGTTGGCTCTGAGTAGCAGTGCCCAAGGTTACAAGGATCAGGATCTCCAAATTATCCTTATCTGAGTAGATTCACCTTCTCTGCCATTAAACACATTTATCTGTAAGAAATTTAAACCCCAATTAACAGCCTGGTTTTTTGGCTGTTTAAAGTATGTTCAACTCTGGAACAGCAGGATGGAAATGCCTACAAACAAGGGACACTGCTGTAGCCAGGAGGATCCATAAGCCACACTTGCTTTGCTCCCTTCCATCAGTTCTGTGTTTTTAGATAAGATGCAATAGAATATTTGTTGGACACGGGAATGCACTTATGAATTGTCTTAATAGGAGCCAAATTCAGTGGAGCTTGTGAGCTGCACCTGGAGTCACCAATCTCTTCAAGCAAATACTTAAAAGGGACTTGGGATTGGTCTAATGTGCCCTGGGTACAAAGTGCGGGGTTTATAACAGCTTGTGTCAGAAGGGCAAAGCTCATGGCAGCAAACCAAAAGTTAGTCATTGCTCTGGCAAAGCTCCAGTTTGACCTTTCCCAGGGTTTGGGATGATCATACCGAGGTGATGAGGTGGCACGTCAACTCCAGCATGGGGTGATTTGGTACAGGTAGCATCTGCCTATAGATGGGCTGAAACATGGAGAGGCTGCTCAAGTGCAGCTTCACCATGGGGGAGCAGTCAGATGTGAGCAGCAAAAACCCCAGGACCCATGGGAAACTGTCCAAAATGTTCAGGCTGATGAAATTGCAGGGAAATTAATGCACGGAAGAGCTTAGCACCAGGTCACTGATTTCTGGAATAACACACAATTGGACTCTAGAGCAAAAATGTGTGAAACCCTGAAGAAAACAAAGCCATCAGAATCCTAACAATTTACGTTTTGACTCAGAGTTTGGAGAACCATTTAATTTAAACGTTTTCCACACCTGTTTCCCCAGCTGAGCCGGAGAAACACACTGACAAGGAGAGACTCGTCGTTCACTTGTCACTTAATGATTTTCTTTCCTGAGAAAAATGGCATTGTCTTCAAAAAAAGACACGCTTAGAAAATTTTCGGTCCATTAGTCAATAGTTTAGGGAAAAAAGAAACCCAATTTTAAAAGATTGAAGCATTCTTCGTGGAAATGTCTTTTCCCCACACTTGTTTTAATATGAAGATGACTTAGATTTTTTTTCAGCTCCTGCAGAGCAGTCATATACCATTGATTAGGCCAATAAACTGGCTGATTTCACTGGGACCCCCCGCATTGTGGGGTCAAATTTTGCTTTTAGTGACTGGCTGAATGTGTATGTAATCAATACAGGAGCAAATGTATCCTGGGTAACACAGGGGGAGGCACTACCCTGGGCATACTTTGGCCCAGCAATGCACACCACAGTAACCATAACAGAGACAGGTGCCTCCTCAGATTTATGATCTGTGTCTTGACAATCCCTTTAAAGAGACCATAAAACTCTTCCAAACGCCCCTGGGTGAAACACAACCAACCCATAGGATGAGATTTACTTTCAGCAGCTTTCACGTGTCCAAAGGGACCACAGGAAAACACATTTCCTCAGAGTTGCATAGCCCCCCAAGTGCAGCGTGGAGAGGGCAGGAGAGTGAAAATCTGTCAGACAAGTCTCTGCGTAGGAGGGTTGGTGAAACAGTGTTGTTGCCTTGTTCAAACCACTGGCTACTGGCCGGCACTCTTAGGGACTGGCTCACATGTGCTGCTGTCCAGCTTGGGCTGGTGACTCCTCTGCTCCTTGCTTGTGCAGTGCCTTACACAAGGGAGTCCCAGGCAGCCACTGGCGCTCCAATGCAGCATGGTAAAGCAATAATGAGGAGAACAGAAATGAGAGACTCATCTTGAGAATATATATATTAATTACAGGGGGCCCAGGAGCTCGTAAAAATAAATTACATCTTACATACACAGAACTTCAACAGTAACACAAAGCTGTCCTGGATTTTCTGGACTATGTATGTCATGGAAACACATACAAAAAGCCACTGCAGTGAGTTGTGTTACTGAAGGAGGAATTTGTTCAAGAATAGAGCTTATCATAGATATAGGAGATGTTTCCAGAGTGCTAACCACATTAGGTGGGCAGCTCTCATTTGCTTAGTCTTCAGTAAAACATCTCTCACAGGTACAAATGCCATCCTTGGAGAACTGGGGATTCTTCAAAAAAAGATAATTTGGAGAAGGAAGTAGCTAAAGTGGGGATGGTGTCACTGAGGTCACACAGAGGTCAGTGAGAAGACTGTCTAGAAAAACTGGACGATAAGGGCTTATGTTATATAAATGGGATAAAGAGCACACAGTGCAAGGTCAATTCTTTGAGGCTAAGGATGAGGATTTCTGGCTGCATTTGGTTAATTTAGCATGACCCCATACTGCCAAATGGATGTTGACATGGAAAAAGCAGATGCAATTCCAAAATGTACAAGAAAAGTCATTCCAGTAGAGAGAAAACAATTTTAGTATTCTCATATAAAACATCTGGAATAGCCTGCAGTGCTGTTTAAGAAAGTTAATCAAGAAGAAAAGAAATAAAGGAAGAAATGAGAGGAATATGTCTTTTTCTTGGCTAACAAATTACAAATGGAGAGGCATCATGGTACATATCTCTCTGAGAAACTCAAGGACAGAGAAGAAGGGCAGTTAGGCTAAATCACAGCACTGATACCTGTACAAAAGGTATAAGCTGCTCCTGAGGATGCAAAGGGCTGCACCTTTTCTGTGCCTTGTACCTTCCAGCACTGGAGCAGAGGCTGTCTCCACCCTCCTATTAGCTAATGAAGCACAGGGAGTAACACCAATAGCAAGGCCACACAGGTCTCCAGGCTCCTGCAGCACTGCTGGGCTGGTTTAACTTCAGGCCAGAGCTGCACAGTCATTAATGTTTACAAAACAAGTTTCCAGGGAAGCAAAATTACACACCGAGGAAATAATAAGCAGCAATGTAATCAGATGTGAGAGGGAGATCATTTCATTACCTGAACCAGCCCTCATTATTCACCATTTCCCTGGCAAGAGCTGATAAATGCAGGCTAATGAATCTTCGCACTCGGACGAGCGGGAGTGCCGGCTCGGTGCTGCCGCATGCTAAGCAGGACTGGAGGATCCAACTGTCAGCTGAAAGCCCAAAAAATAAAATATGAACTTATCCATTGCAGCACTGCAGTGAGAAGAGAGAGGGGGTTTAACCATGGTTGGCTTGGTCTTACAGAGTCACCTTGGCTGTGGGAATGCCATGGCTTCTATTTGGCCTGGAAGAGCAAATCGAACTCTAAACATCCCAAGGATAATAGGGTCTGTGAGCTGACCAGAGTCAGCTCTTTAGGAAAAGCCTTTCAGGACCAACAGGATCAGCTGGAGACTTCCCAGTCCTGACAGTTAAATATCATCCTCAGCCTGGTCACGACACAAGGAAGATATCAACAGAGAAAGAGGCAAAAGCATCAACACGTAAAAACACAGTAGCAGGACCTTTGCCCACTTCTGTGGCACTATTGTTTCATCAACGTTGCCTACTGTAGCTATTCCTTCCTTTGAAAGTTAGGGAAACAGGAAATATACCACTCAATATAGAAAATTATTAAAAAAAAACCCCCACACAACAAAAAACCCAATACACAAGCAAACAAAAAGCAATGCTAAAGAAACCATCAGAAAAGGGGATTAAACCTCTTGAACATAAACAAGTTCCAGAGTTGTGAAGACTACCTCTGCTTTTTCTATACTTTCTGCATGTGTCACAAGCATCATGGCTCACAAATTTTATATGAATTTTATATGAAGAACCAGAACATTTGGCAAGGCTGCTCTGGAAGGAGCTTAGACAGTAAGAGCTAACATAAGATGAAAACCTATTTAGAGAGGAACACACGTGTCCTGACATTACAGGGAAATGCTGCCCTCATCTGTCTTCTGGTGACAGGTTCTATTTTCCTGCCTACTATGCCTAAAGCATTCATCACTTCCAGAATGAAAAGGTGACTCCAGTGTTGCAACCAGATCCAATGTCTGTGTGTGGACTGGAGCCATTAAGCGATGCTGCTGCTGGTAACTGGAGTCAGTATAACCATGTTGCTGCAACAGAGTTTAAATGTAGACATTTCTCATTCTCTACATTGAAGATGGTGTTTTGGCAAAAGAGAAGAAAATGGCTAATAGATTCTTTATAAAACTAAAACCTAACAAAGAAAAAAAAATAATTTCTAATGCCAGGAGAGCGGAAATACTGTGTCAGAACTGGGAGTCAGCAAGAGCAGAGCAAACCCTGCTGCTGCAGTGATTTGCACACTAGTGCACCGGGCAGGGATTTGGGGATCTAATGCCTGCAGCCCAGCCTGTTAGAGAAAGCACAGAGAACAAGGCTGGTTTGCCTCTTTCATCCACACTGGTAAAAATCCATCTATCTCTCATAAACACACAGATACAGACAGAGGGGAGGCACATTTTAAGCACTATCAGTGGCCCTCAGGAAGGTGAAATGAAGGAGAAAATGAACATGCATTCATATTTCATAAAAGTAGAAGCTTTGAAGTTGGAAAAATACATGTAGTAGATAAAGTATAGCATTAGCCAGTTCTGTATGGGTTTGGGGTGCAGAAAAGCATCTATCAAACCTCCTTCTGTGAGACAATGCTGCTGGCCAGCCCAGGTCTTCAGAAAGTACTGTGGCTGGTGAAAGTGCAGATCCCAGCACTTACCTGTTAGCATTTGTAGAGCTCCAGAGCAGTACAGCTCTCAGATGGAGATGCTTCTTTACCAAGGGCTGTGTCTTTTAGTTCTTTTATTGAAGTTAGCCCTGCTGAAACTCCAAGATAGGAGATGGAAAGTCCAATTCTGCTAGTTCCCAGATTACTGACATTTCTCCTTGATTATCTTTCCCTCTTAACTCTCATTACTTTTGATCTTATTTTGTAAATCCTGGATTTAATAAAAGTCTACACCTCCAAAGTTGAATGTACAGTTTTCCGACACCTCAATGGCTGGAGCATCATCCCAGCACAAGCAGATGGGTCTCATCTGGTGACAACAAACTGCCTCTCTGGCAGCTCAGGGCAGGGGTCTACAATCAACCACAGGGTTTGGATTTCAGCTACATGATTTCTATTCTCCCACAGCAGCATGGTCAGCTCTCACCCAGCCAAAGCCTGATGCTGGCCACAGGCACCACACAGCCACAAACTCTGCCCAGCCTGGAAAGGAGGTGATGGAAACAAGGCTGGATGTTGCCTGGCCCATGAGCTCCACACTATAAACACAGACTCTTGTGTTCCCACCTAAGGGGGACTTGTCAGAAACATTTTTGGCCTACACAGAAATGCTCATTGGAATATTTTTAATGGTTTTGTTGAAAAAAACCCTGAAATTAATTCCATGTCTAATTGCTACCTAGTTTCCTAGATGAAAATTTTCAAAACGATCCTTCCAAACTGATTTCATTGGAAACATCAATCCCAAATCATCCTTTCTAAGACCACAAAAGAAGCAGTGCACTCCGGACTGTCCAGCCTCAGACCCTCCAGTTGAACCCAGGATCCCTCCAGTGACTCCCCCTCCCACTAGCTTCAACCAGGTCACCAACTCCAGAGTTTGGCTGATGTCTCAGCAATCAAAATCTCTCATTACAGCCTTTTTGCCTGCGCTTTAATATGATCTGTCATTTCACAGCCCAGTAGCTCTATCTGAACAGGTGGAATATGGCAAATTTCTCTCATTATTTTAGTATTTGTCAAATGACTGTTATTAATTCACAGTAATCTACATATTTCTAGATTTCCCCCTAAGCATTCTCCTTTATCTGATCAGCTACATCAGTAACACCACTATATTACTCCTTCCCACATTGATGTCTGCCTTCCCAATCTGTCCTGTGCATATGACCAGTGTTTGGTCCTTTTGGCTCTTACTTGGAGTTTCCTCCTTTGTTTTCAAAGTGACTGAACAATATTAAGCAAAATAAAACTAAAGACCAAGCAAATTCCTGGTGGTCATTTGCTTGAGTTTAATCGTTCTGGCCACATAACTCCTAGGGAAATTCTACCTGTCTTTGTGCTAGTAGTATGTTACTAACATTAACACCAGGAGGCCTTTGTGGATGAACAAGGGGCTCCTGGACAAACTCAAACACAAAAAGGAAGCCTACAGAGCGTGGTAGAGATTGAATTGAGAGCAGCCCTGAGGAGAAGGACCTGCGAGTGCTGGTGTATGAAAAGCTGGACATGAGCCAGCAATGTGCACTCACAGCCCAGAATGCCAAATGTATCCCGGGCTGCATCAAAGGAAGTGTGACCAGCAGGGGAGTCTGTCTCTCTACTCTACTCTGGTGGGACCCCCCATGGAGTTCCGCATCCAGCTCTGGGGTCACCAACACAAGAAGGACCTGGACCTGATGGAGCAAGTCCAGAGCAAGGTCACAAAGTGAGTTGAGTCTCAGCTGAACTCTGGGGACTTGAGAGTGGAGGTGTACAAATTGTCACAAAACTGTGATTGAGGCTGGAAAAGTCCACCTGCTGGGACAACTGGCCTGCCAAGATAACCTATGGTCACTTCCAGGCTCCAGAGGCCAGAGTGTCTTTAACAGGGCAGCTCTATTCGTACCTGAACGCTTGGCTTGGAGCCCCCCAGGTCTCCAGCGGGTGCTCCAGCTTTCTTCATCACACATTTGGAACTGCATAACCGGGACCTTCCCATGCGGTCAGTCTGGCTTAAAGCTCACACCGTTCAACAGCTGCCAGCAGGGCAGGATCGAACGCCAGCGACCCCGCTGCTTTACAGTGCATCCACGGAGCAGCGAGAGAGGGGAGAGGGGAGAGCGGAGCCGCAGCCACGGGCACACGCTGCTCTCTGCTGGGCAGCGCCCGCCGCGCAGCCCCGGTGGGAACCCGCCCGGCACCGAGGCGACGGGGACACGGGAAATTAAATACTTTTTTTTTTTTTTTCATTTCACTTCATGCCTATAAACGCTCTCTGCAAGGGGAACAACTTTTGCTTTCTCAGTCCTGGCCCCCAACTAATCGCTTTACGTACGTATAAAAACGCCAGTTGAAATATCTGTTCTTAGATACTTCCATGCTATAGATGTGCCTTATTTTAACTGCAAACGTGTGTGTGCTCATTCCTGACTGAAAACAGACTTGCATTTTGAGTCAATCCAAAGCAAACGTACTACTCCCGCACTTCTACTATTCTCTTTCCAGCTTAGCTGGATCCAAAGTGGAACCATTTGCTTTTTTCCTCTCAAAGTAATAAAAAACAAATTCCAGGCATTTCAATCACCTGCTCAGCACAGAGTACCCTCCCTTAGCAGGAATGCTGCACTGGGTGACACTGCTGATGTTTCAATCCAACAAACACGAGAATGTTGGGTACTACCAGTCTGGGTGGGTGAGGAATAGCCAGGTCTGCTGGGTCCACAGAAGCACCAAGGGACACCACTTCTGTAACCATCAGGGGCTACTGAACAACCCTATCTGCTGGGTCAGAGCCATGACGGGTGAAGAACACTAATGCCAGGACTGAAATACTGAGACTCTTCAGCAGATGCCAGCAATCAGCAACATAAGGAGTGAATCAGCTCACACAAAGAGAGCAACAGAAGCTGGATATAATCAGGAACATGTCAGATATGCACACACAGAGAAGGATTCCAGCTCTGCCAGGAGAGTGAACCTTGCCTTCAGAACTGGGGTATTTTCTTACCTTGGAGGAAGGAGTAAGCACCAAAATGGGACCTCTGGCCTTTTGAGAAATTGCCATCTGTCTCTCCTCTGGAAAGTTTTAGTAGGGCAGCATCAGGAAAACAGTTTCTAGAAGCCCATGAGATAAGTCCAGAGCAGAAGCAGCCTCATGGGAGCCCTGCGTGCAGCAACAGGGGCTTCTTGCAGGGCAGTAGATGGCTGGTATTAGCTTTCAGCACCTCTTTTACAAAAATTTTCCTGAATTCTTTCTCAAGATGATTTATTCAGTCTGCTTCCCCACCACCTCAGTGGTCTCACTCCTTATTTAACTAACTTCCCTCTCCTTCCCTGAGTCTGTCCCTTCCCAAGTATGAACTGTTCTCACTGCATCAGCACCAGTGGATGGTGCATTGGAGGATGAGTACTACAGCTTTGCAGCCTCCCTCCTGCTCCCAGCCTCTCCAGGCTAGGGACAACACCCTTTTCTACCGGTTTGTGGCTAAACCGTGATCCTAGAGCAGCTGGAAAAGGGTCCTCTTCACCAACCGTGATCCTAGAGCAGCTGGAAAAGGGTCCTCTTCACCAGCTTCTACTCCCATGGCACTAATCCCACAGTCCTTTTTATAAATTCCCACTCAATTACCTTCTGTATTTTCTTAGCCCACTCCAAAACAGGACTACTGCACTTCTATAAGAAAAGACTTCCTGAATTTTGAATCTTTCCAGTTCAAACTCTCAAAGGCTTAGGATCACAGAAGCACCCATGGCAGTTCCCTTCCTCCCAGTGGCTCCCCACCAACTCCACACAAAAGGCTAGAAGTATCCCGGTCCCAACTCATTAAAAACAGAAAATCACATTTTATTTGCCAGCTCCAAAATTATTAAAAACAGGAAATCACATTTTATTTGCCATAAAGTGTTGATTTATCACAAAAAGTACCAGTATAAAATGTACACCAAGGTAATGCAACTTGGGCAACAAGCCACTATTCGCACTCCTTCATGTCCAGAAAAAGTGACAAAGCCCTGAGAGGAAGTGACAGCTACATACCCTGCTGCATTGTTCCCAAGGAACCATTATCACAGTAAGAGAGATGTTCCTCAGCACACCAAATGTATTTAGTCTATCCGTAGGGGGGTTTTCCCTTTATCAGGAATTCACTTGTATTACAAGTGAAATCAGGTTCTCTTAACCCAGCACCCTCCTGCCTAGGTAGATGCCCAAGTCTGCTTTCCTAACTGCATTAGAAACTTCATAACTTTTTATTAATCTCATTATTTTAGCAAATTCTGGAGTAATAGCACTAAAATGCAGTTATAACCTTCACTGTAAGTAAAGTTCTGCTTCTTTTGTCCCTACCACAACACTGATAACACTGTTTGAATCTGTAAAAAAGCACTTTGGGTCTCCTTTGCAAGGGAAACCCCAAATCTGAGTGAAAGATGCAGAAAACAAACTGATAGGTAAAGCTTTGGTGAGAGTAGGAGAGCAGACACAGCAGAACTCAATGGTTACTCTTTCATTCTGCAGATCCTAGTGACAGAATATGAAAACACGGGATTTTTTTTACAGACAAATGAATGCTAAGCACAGGGCATGACACAAAAGATGGCTCTTTGGGGATCCCAAGGGAAATAATGAGAGACAGAAAGCAGCCTGCTTTTCACTATGTTGAAGTCTTATTTCCTGAGGTGGAAATTTTTTGCCGCTCAATATTTATATTTCTTTAGACAATACACACACACAGACACACATAGTACTCAACATCAAATCCGGAGCAGCCCCACAGCACACTGAGCAAGGCTTAGAGAAAAATTATTTGTGTTCCCTGAGCTTCAGTGCCAGGCAGCAGCACACCCACCAGTTCACCTCTGCTGACCACACACCACTGTGGATGGCAGAGCAAAGCGGAAGGCAGTAACTGCACATCAGGGCACACATGCACAGCACCTTTGGGCTCAAATTCCTGTAGCTGAGGAGTACCTGAATGTGTCTTTACTCGCTTCCACACCCGTATCTGCAGTCCAGCTGGATACCAGTTGGGTGGGGTTAAGCCTGCCCAGTCCAGCAGCCTGGGGAGCCTGCAATGTATTATCCTGCCCTCTCAACCTAGATACCTGATGAGATCTCAGTGCCTAATTTACCTGTTCTTCCCCAACAACTAAAGCCCTAAAAATAAATAATATGGCTAGCTTTCGTTTGGGGACTGGATTTTGAAGGGCAGGGGGTTGATTTGCTTTTTTTCTTTTTATTAATTTTTTTTTTCTTTGCATTGTCCCTTTCTAATATTAAAAGACAAAACACGCATATTTGCTAAAAAATTGTCATCCAAACAGCTATCTCATTATTGCACGTATATGGGGCCAAACACAGTAGGAATCTCATGTTCCTTTTCCTTTTTGGGATCTACCATATGACTGTATCGTTCTCCTCGGTGGCGTTCCAGGTAGGGGCCCCAGTTTGCTGCAGGCCGGCAGCAGCTCGCAATGCGCTGGAAAGTAAAACCAAGCACAACTTTAGTCCAGGCTACTGTTAAAATTCAGCAAAGCTGTAACTCAACAAATGGCAAATCACTAAAGTTGTTTAGAATCCTTCCAAATATCTTTGGGGTCAGTGGATTCTGGATACTGAAGTGAAAAAAACAGAGAAAGTGTGACCAACAGGACTGTTTGGCAAAGCCTGGCAAGTGCAGCATACCTCAGATCTGGCACTTGCTTGTTTCTGTGAGGAATGGGATGTAAAACACCAGCGAATTATATAGGGATATAAAGCAATAAAAATTCTCCAAAGAATTTAAAGCAGCTGAAATAACACAGAGCCCATAAAAATCACTCTTGGACGTGTGTGTGCACTCCCAGAAAATCAGACTTTATCTTCTTATCAGAACACTTTAAATTTGCCTCTGATGCAACTACCAGAGATGTGTTTTGGTCTAAAAATCCAATTAACGGACACATCAAACGTGTTTGAGAAAAAAAGTGCAGGTAGTCCTGATAATGCCAAAGAAATTAAGATTTGAGGCTATGAAAGCTTTTTTTGCGCCCTTACCTCAAAAAGGGTTCCTTCAGCTTTAACTATTTTTACAATAGCAACGATGGGAATCCAGATGACACAGAAGATGATCATGCACCAGCCAACAGCACTTCCCCAGGCTGGATAATGCACTGAGCCATAAGAAGGAGGTGAAAATGTGGCCAAAGACCAGAGCAAAATAGCCTATAAAAAATGATGAAAAGAATAAGAGAGAAAAGCAGATTTCCAGAAACCCTGAACTTGCAATCTTCGGATCTAAGTTGATTCAACAAAAGTACTGTCTACAAGTTCTGCACAGTTCAATTTTGCTTCCCCAGTGTGAGAACGGTTGTGCAGGATTTGGTGTTCAGTCACAGCCAAACAGCAAGACTGAAGGGCAGGACTGAACGATGACACTGATGTACACCCTAACACTAAGTACATCTGTGTTTAAACACAACTTGATCTCTGGGTTCTCTTGAAATCCTGCATTTGATAATACATCTGCTGTTGGATGAGCCCAGTATCTTTCTCTATATGTTTTGTGTGTTCCCATGTTCAGTTATTTCTGGGAATACAGGAAAGAATCTAAGATTAGAAGTTGGCAAATATTGCTGCAGAAATTAGATATTTTTAAGTAGCATTTTCTAAATTGTTGTCTGGACATATTAAAGGTAATGTGCTGGCCAGAGTAACTTACCACTCTTCCTGGATTTGGGATATTAATAAATTCTCTCACACTAACATAATCCACCAGCTACACCACAATTAGAAGTACAATAGTAATGAAAAACTGAGACATGTGACAGGACATAAACAGGTCTCAGTCAGACAGGAGAACAACTGGACATCCAAAGATCCAAGCCAGGAATCCATTTCAAAAATGAGACTTCCCTCAAAAGGGAAAAATCCAAGTTTTCAAAACGTTTCCTCAGTCTAAATTTAAGATAATCTATCTGCCAAGACAAATGATCTGGTTGCTCTCTTAGTCCTTGGGAGTGTAGATCCAGCTCACTAGCAACTTATCTAAATCTTCAGCCTCTCCTAAGAGAGGATCCAAGGAGGGGGGAATGTATCAGAAAGCAGAGACAGTATTTCCTTCACTGACACAGCCATACCCCTTCTTTATACACAGAGCCTGGGCATTCAGCCCTGAATCTTCACATGGAAACCTCTTCAATATCAAATTACCAAATTCTGTCACACTAACACAATCCAGTCATCTGCACTCACCATTAACAGTGCAGGAGTAACAAAAAACCAGCACATTCTCCACCAGAGCCAGAAAAAACGGCTCTTGTGTCCAATCATCATTTCAATGTCTTGAATGAACCTGTTTCCTCCTGTTGAAAGACAATCATAGGGCACATTGTAAAGGGGGTGACTCCCTTTACAGAAAAAAGACAATGATCAAGGACAGTTTCTCCACTTCAGTGGTAACTATTAAAGCTTTTCTGACAGTTAAGTTATAAATTCTTTATTGCAGTAATTACCATTTATTATTCCTGGCACTGTTCAAGGCCAAGTTGGATGGAGCTTTGAGTAACCTGGTCTAGTTGAAGGTGTCCCTGCCTGTGGCAGGGGGATTGGAACAAGATGATCTTTAAGGTCCCTTCCAACCCAAGCCATGTTGTGGTTCTATGATATACACTGTGCCTGGGATTGCTTAGACAAATTACGGATTTTCAATGCAAATAATTTACCATAAATGTAGACGACGCCTGCTACCTCCAGGACAGCTGAAAAAAGGATTCCCCATCCAGCACAAAAATGATCTATTAGGTTAACCCAGTAAATTCCTGCCTGTAAAACAAACATTAGAGGTTAAAATTTGAATAGTAACACATTTGTGCAAATAAAATAAGTTGTATTTGTTCAAGGCAGTTTAACTGATCACCACTCTGAGTTTTTTAAATTCCCAGTACTTCAGGTTAAATACATATCTGTGAATATTATTTTGTTTGAATACTTCTATGTAAAGTTGAAAAGCACATCTGACACAATACCAAAACCAAGACATATATATATATATATGCAGAGTATATGTAAAGAGTTGAAAGCAAGATTTAAACTTGGAGCTTACAGTAATAAAGCTGGGGCTGAAGTTTTAATACTGAGCCACAGCAATACCTGTACCAGTTGTCAGTTCTGAGGGGCTTCTATATTCCCACATGCACAAGTTCTCCATGTGGGTTAAACACAGCTTTAAACACCAGTGTGCAATAACAGGATCACAGCAAAGGAAACAAGCTTTAAGTAATTTCACACTCTTGAGTACTAAGTCCCTTGCAAGCTTCCCTGCCACCAGGTTCTATGACTTACATACTTGGCTTGACCATACAAGTGACTGTTTACCACAATTATCTTCTTCACATTGTCAGTCTAATTACACACATAAATCTGCATTTCTAGATGGAATAATTACAGTGAACCCTTGTAGCCTTAAAAGCAATTACCTCAAGAAATTTTACACACTATACTTAAAATTCTTTTTCCGTATGTGTATTTATATATGTACACACACGCAGGAGAAGTAACCATGCAATCTACAGATGCTTGTGAGCTAATGGGTTTTTATGACATGAATAGGCCATTTCTCAATTTCTGTCCTGGTTGGTAGTCAGTTCTGAACAAAAAGATCCCATTGACATTTATCAGCAGTACCCACAGTGCTGCGGACACGCTGTGTGCATATACCTGTGATTACACAAACTCCTGAACTGAGGAACAATAAATCAGGCTGATGGTTCACGGGCTCTGTAAAGGCCTTCTATTTAAAAGCACGTCTCAGTTCAATAATCACAGAAAACCTTAGGTTCTCCAAGCTTTCCTCTGGAAATTTCTTATTTGTGCACCCAGGCACACCGGAAGAATTCGAGTCTCCAAGATTGACCCACGCAGGCAGGAACAGTTGGAAAGGGTATTTTGATTTGAGTTCATCACTTGCAGCATAACTAAACTCACTACCAAAAAATAATTTAATGTCTTACCTCAGTAACACAGATAAGCCCAAGAAAAAAGAGCACTGTGCACAGCCCCATGGTTACAGGGATTCTTAATTGTTTCATCACTCTGGGAAAAAAATCTTGAATGGTGGTTGTAAGTGTTTCTGCAAAGGAAGAAGTGGGGAGTTTGAGCAGCATAATTTAAAAAGGCAATGGTCATTTGAAAAGCCATGAGTCACTTAAAACACCACTCACCTATGCTGGCAAACTGGGAGTCAAGGCCCAAGAGCAGCAGCATGAAGAAAAACAAGAAGGACCACAGAGGAGAAACTGGTAACTTGGAGAGGGCCTCTGGGTAGGCTACAAATGCAAGATTAAATCCTGGAAAGTAGTGGAAAGAAGGATGTTATTGTCATGCCTTGGTCAGTGCAAGTCCCAGTACCAGCAGTGTGACAGTCAGCCTACCTGAGTTCACGACCTCGGAGACGGGTCTCTGAGACACGAATGCCATGTGTCCCAAGATGGAGAACACTGCAAACCCAGCAAATACGCTGGTGACGCAGTTGACTACACAAACTGTGATGGCATCCGAGTAGCAGTTGTTGTGGAACCTATTGTACGAAGACAACGCAACAAGCCCGCCCCATGCCACAGACAGGGAGTAAAATATCTGGGTGGCTGCATCTTTCCAAACCTACCAGAAATAAGAACAGGAGAATTATTCCATAGTGAAGTGTACTTACCATAAACATTTAAGTCTGCCCTCTGTTGAAGCTCAAGGGTAATTTTTTTTTTCATTTAGCCTGAATATCTAATTCAATTTCATATGAATTTTAGGGTATGTGGGATATAGTATGCTGGTGACCTTGCAGTCTCAAGCACAAACAACACCCTTCTCTTGTCTCCAAAGGTCACATCCCAAGTATGTTGCCAAATACTTAAATCTTATTGGGCTGGCTAACCCTAAAGAAGAGATTCAATTTGTTCACATCTGTGGGTTGTTGAGATATTAATCCTGTCACAGTGGCAACAAATAAGGAAAACCAGGACTGCCCTGCAGGAGTGAGAACTTCCCTGTACTCTCCCACTCATGTTCCTCCACCGTGACCCAAACAAACCACTTCTGCCTCTGCTGCAGCCCCTTAGTTAGTGCCAAGCCACAAATAAATACCACAAATAAACACACTTAGCACTTGCTTTTGATAAAACTGAAATAATAAATATTGGCATAAGCCAGAACAAAAGAAGTCCGGGCTTTCATTGCACAAGGTACCCTTCCTGGTGCACCTAGGGTAATTTCAAGTTAATTTCTTGGGCAAGGCACAGCCTGAATTTCAAACTCAGGGATCCCTTCAGCCTTCTGATAAAGTCCCTTACAATTATCAGCAAGGACTTTCTCAGCAGGCCTTGCTGATATGAAACTCCAGCATGACTGCCAAGAGCTGATCAGAGGAAATAGCACAGTTGTTGTCACTGTCTGGTGCAGCAGGGAGGGGGCAGAGGGTGACTATTTTTTAAATTGAGAGTAGCTAGAATAGAGGAGCTTGGACTCCTTATTCTATACAAAATACAGGGCAGGACACGAAGAAGCACCTGACTGGATAAAAAAGAAGTTGCTCTGCAAGCAGCAAGCCCACAGAACCACGGAAGTGTGTCACACTTCTGGGGCTGACGCTACCTCTCACCTCTGCCTCCATCAGCTTGGTGAAGTTAGACTGTCTCCCAATGTAGTATTGAATGCCATCCATAGCACCTTCCAGAGTGGCACCTCTCACCAGCAAGATGAGCAGGATGACATATGGGAAGAGCGCAGTAAAGTAGACGACCTGCAGAAAGATAGGCAGGGACACACTTTAGGAATGAGGGGATGCATAGACCTCTGTGGAGGAGGAATGGACAGGCTTTAAGCTAAGGTCTGCTGGTACAAAAGAAAAACAGGTAACCACGGAAGTGAACACATGCCAACCACCAAACCATCTGGCTTAGCCGGTTCTTGAGCTGCATTCCAGCAGAAGCAGAAGGCCCAAGCCACATATCCACTTTTCAGATAGCACTTAACCAGTTTCAGAAATGTGTTTTTCTGACATGATTTACTGCTGTAGCAAAGTCTGGACTCGACTACCCCAGAAGTCTCTTGCTAAGTAATGCTTCCAGCAAGAGCAAACTGAAAGCTAGTTAAAATCAGGTGACCAGTGTGGAATTATCTCCTGATGAGACCAAAACCTACTCCCCCATCTCTCCCTCACCCAAAAAAAAAAAAAAAAAAAAAAAAAAAAAAAAAATTCGCCATTCTGGATGCTTTCTTTACTGAGAACAAAGTACTTTCAGGTTCTTTCAGACACAGATCTATTCTGTTGTTTGTCTAGAGCGATGGGATCCAGGCCAGTAGCAGGGCTCTTGTCACACAGGCTACATTCAACAATACTCTTGTTTCTTGAGTCTTAGTTTCAGTGTTACGCAGACAGATAATTGACCCGGTACTGCTGGTTACACCAAGCTATAGCATTGCACCATCATGTGGTGAGTCTGCCATTTCTGAAGACCTTCATGTTTGCCTAGAACAGACAATTCTTTCTGCTTTTCATCTTTGCCTTGCTCCTGCCCCTCTAGATTCTTCTGAGTCTTAGCTTGCTCCCCAGAGAGGCTTACTTTTGTGCCAGAGGAGAAGTGACAAGAGGAATAGCCAACTAGGTACCCAAAGAGTGTGACATTAAGAGGAGCCATGTGGCCAAAAGATACTCCACCCCAAAGTGCTGAGACAGAGGGTAGAAAGCTCCAAATATAAAGGAAGACAGGAGGAAACATCAGCCTGAGGAGAGAAAGGCAGGCAGCAAGGAACCATGGAAAGGCACAATGACAGAAGAAAACAAAAAAAAGGTCAGTGCAGAAAAGGTGAAAGAAAGAATGAAGTCAATTGAGAATGAAGAAGTAGATGAGAGAGATGCAACATGGAGGTGAGAAAAACGTGTGGGAAGGAAGTAAACCAGGAAAAGGGCCTCAGGCAGGGAAGAATGAAATTCAGCCTGCCTGAAGTAAACCTAGCCCAAGGAAAAGACCAGGCAGCCATGCTCCAGCATGTGGGGATGGGAACTCAGCAGAGCCAGAGTCTGAAAACAAACATCAATGAACCTGGTCCCTAAAAACAGCTTCAGTTTTTGAGAACAAACAACGTTTCACAACCTGGCAGGAACCTGCACATGCACATGTGTTAGCAGGACCTGACCTGTATTGTCCAAACATCTCAACTACACCGGAGGTGCAAATAATCACCAGGTGTTCCCAGGGCGTGTGCTGTCACATGCACACATCCTTCACACAGCCCAAGTGACTGCCAAAACTCAGCTGGAATCACTGGCATGACAGCGACATCCCAAAATACAGGGCAGCCCTGCCAGAGCTGAGGTCCATGTGTTAAATAATGGCCGTGTAATCAGTACCTTACTCATATTTTATGTAACAGTTATGAAGTCAAGGAGCAGGAGAAAAGCTGAGTCCAGCAGAGGGTGGTGGGTTAGGACTGCATCCTGCCTTGCGCTAACCTTCCCTGAGTCCAACTGACATTGGAAGGGCAGGATCAGGCAAAGAGTCTGCTCCTTGCTCTTCTTAACATACCTTTCCAGAAGATTTTATTCCTTTAAACAATGCAGCTGCAACAATTATCCAGGCCAGGAGGAGGCAGAGAGCCAGGTACCACACGACGTTGCCGGTCTCATCCAGCCCACTCGAGCGCTGAAGAGCCACTTTACTGAAAGCACAGAGTGCTCCCATGAGAAGAGGGTGACAGCAGCACATACACCTCCTTTTCAGCTACTTCTTGGAAGAAGTTGAGTTGGTGCTGGTGTCTGCTGGTGTTACAAGACTCTGCATCCTTTTTCAGGAGTGTGCAGCTAGAACTGCATGATTGGCATTGAAAAACTGAATATTTAACTGTGTTTTTCCCCTTTACCAGCTCTCAGCTCTCCATGCATCACTCATAAGGCCCACCTCAGCTCTTCTGTGTTAACAGCTCTTCTGACAGCAAAAGAAGAGCCTGTAGGAATCAGTTTGCAGGAACCCAGGGAACATGAGACAAATTGAAACCATGGGGCTAAAGAAATGGTAATTTCACAACAGGCCCAGATTCAGAATAAGGTGAATATATTTTGCACCATAACTCCTAGGAAAAAAAAGTATATGCTATATATAAAGATGCTAAGTAGTCCCTACCAGGACTCCAGGGGAAAGGACTTCTTTAAACTGGAATATTTTTCAGTTTGCAACAGCTTGACTCACTTGCTTCTCTTTCTACATACATTTTTTTTATAAGGGCCAGATTTATCAATTAAGTTTTAAATCTCCTCTCTACCAATTTACATGCCCACAACCCTTGAGTAGATTTTTTTCTGGGCACCAAAATAAGACAAAAATAAAAGGTACATCCAAAGCCACAATGCATAATAAAGTTTTTTTAACAATTTCTTTAAAACATTTACTTACTTCCAGTATTGCTCACTAGGAAATTGCACTGGTTTGTAGTTTATGGTGCCGTTTATACACGTGAGATTGTTGCTTGTGACAAAAGTGTAGTTTGCATGAATGATTTCTCCATGTAAGGTTGTATTGCAGTCATTTACTGAAAGCAAGAAAAAGGAATCACTAACACTGTGATGACTATTATAACAAATACATTTTCTAAAGTTACAGCTTCAGTTTGCCTACTAACCACATTTAAAAACAAACCTGAACTATCATTTGCTGTTGTGACTTTGTTACTTGACTGTAAATCAAAAACACCAAGAATCTGGTGTGCTCACCACGTTTCACTTATCCTCAAGAGTACTTGCAAAAATCAGAACTGAGGATAGTTAAGACTGTAGCCTTGGTTACTTTATGAAAACTTTTGTCCCAAACCAAGATTACACACAGATCATCTGCTAGCAACTTCATCTTATTGCCACAGAGGGCTTATTAGAGCTCTTAAATTTTTTTCCTTGGAAGGGTGTGAGAGGAATGGGCACTGTTTGGCTCTGGGAATTTTTTGCCAGCACATACACTAATGAACATTTTATCAGCATTCGTATCAGCATTTACTGGAAAAGTCTTGTTGAACTCTATTTCAGGACAGCTTCTTCAATTCAATTTTATATTTCTCCACCACAAATTTTATACTGAAATATTTTTTGTTTTGCCCATAAGCAAGCATCAACTTTTTGTTACATAAAGAACTTTAACTTCATTTTTTGAAACCTACGAATCTTATAAGAGATTTTCAGATATATGGCTGAGTTACATATACATAAGTGCTGTAAACAATATTATCTATCCTGATCCTGTCCTTGTTATTTTAATAATCTCAGAGGTTACCGGGCAAGACATTTCCAGCTGCTAACTACTAATTACCTCACCAACTTCACCTTTTGCCTTAAACTGGTCTGATACAGAAACTGGTGAGATAACAAGTGTTTAGCCCTACATCTGCTGCCAAACATCAAGAACAATAGTGTGGAGATATGTTCTAAAGAGTTAATGAAGTGTGAAACCAGTGCCTCGCTGGTGCTCAGGATTACCATAGCCACAGGGGAGGCAAGGGGCAACGAGAAAAAACCCGATAGAAACTACAGCAGTGACACTTGTCTCATGGAAGGAAGGTATTTGTTTGTCATAAAGCCTGATGAAATGGAAATGCAGTATGTACTAGAAATAAACTGAGGTTTTAAAGGAGAAAAAGGATCCAACGAGGTGGTTTCAGCCCAGTTCTCTGTAGATTTCCCATGTACCCAGAACTGGTGTCAGGGAAGAAGATAAGCATCACTGCTGTGTGTTAAGGGACAAAATCCAGGAAGGACTTTTCAAGCTATGGTTAGCTGTCTTGCTTCTATAATTTCTCCCAGAAAACAGTACAATTTCCCAAAACAGTAATATTAAATTTTATCTGTTGAGTACGATACCTATTCGTGTCTTGCTGCAGAATTCATCTGCCCAGGAAAAGCATTCTGACCATGGTAGCACTTTTTGAAATGAGGCAAATAAGTAGTAGATTGCATAAGCAATGATAACGTTGTAGTAGACTGCCACAAATGCTGAGATGATGACCATAGTGAAGCCCACTCCTAGAAAAGAGAAAGGCTTAATGTCTTAAGTACCTCAAACCCAGGTTTAAAATAACAAAAACAAACAAACCCAAATCAAATGGCCTTTACTTGACTTTTAAAAGGCTACCTGGGTAAAAGCTGAGGGTATTTTTTTGTTTGGTTTTTAAATTATTTTTAAGAGCAAACAGCAAAAGGGTAAAGCCATAAAATGATGGATAGGATCCAAACTGACCATCTCAAAAATGGCTTTGACAGAGAATTTGAATCAAGCCCATAGAAAAATTGGACTAGTTGCTAAGTCCAAGTCTAAAGGAGAAATTCAGTATTTTGTTCTCTCTCAGTTTAGAGAAGCTTAGTAAAATAAAAGAAACTGTACTGGGACTACCCAAGCCATTTTGAAGATTCCACTGTAATAAAGGTTTTTGACAATGAATGAGCAGCAACACAGAACAGTAAATCTGTGCTAATACTACTGTTCTCTCCCTTTGCTAAAATGAGTTTTGTTCTGCTAGTTTGGGAAAGCCTGACAAACTGTTCCAATCATCTTAGACACTATATTTATGTTTTTATCTTTACAGACATATAAAAGACTTGCTTTAAAAACTTTTGCCTTAATCACACTGCTCTCATGAAAGGTTGCTTGTGCTGCAGAACACAGACTGACCAAAAGAATAAACGTTGTGGCAACCAGTTTCTATGGAAGGTAGTAAGCAAAAATCTTATTGCATCAGAAAGAAACTTCCTTGTTCCTACACTAATTCACCTGGTAGAGAGAGGACAAACAAGACCAGTTGCATAGTCCTTTACAGCCCTGGTACAGGACTGGGATGGATAGGAGTGAGTAAAGCACATGGTTTGTTGTTTCCAAACAAATTTCCCTGTGAAATACAAACCCTCTCAGAGACAGGCAAACTACCACTACAGACTGCAAGGATTTCTCTTATCTCAAGGGGCACCTCACCTTACAAAGCCAGAGTCTAGGCTATTTAATCACAGCAGCAGATGACTCCCAAGGCAGTTGCTGGATGACTATGTGCACAGCATTGCATACAGACCAGGCTGACATTCCTGTGCCAACACTGGCAGCCAAACACAGAATTAGTCCATCCAACACAGAACTGCCTTGCAAGCTACACTGGACACGAAGCATAAAAAAACAGTGATAAATTCAACTCCTAAAAATTATTTTCGATCTGTTGCACACAGTACCAGTTGTTTTACTGAGGTTTTCCCTCAGATGGCAAACAAGGTCATCTTCTTCTGGCTGCAGTGAGGGTGACATGCTGCTTAACACCAGGAGAATAATTGATAAAACCTCTCAGAGATTACAACCTTTTCAGGGAAATCTCTTATCAACATCTGGTTATCAACTGAATAATAAGGAATTATGTACCTGGGAACATAACACTGACCTTGTAACACTGGGAGTAGTCGCTACAGGAAAATTGGCATCTCAGAATTAGTAACTTTGTGAGGAAATCATTAATTCACATAAGCTTATTACTGGAATAAAAATTAGCTAAGGAAGCATAACAAAACCAACCTTGAAACAATGGTAGTATTCTCCAGACGTAAATGGGCCCTTGACTGGCAAACTGCCCAAGGGAACATTCCATGAAAAATAGGGGCAAGCCAGCTAATGCCAACATCAGGGTGTAGGGGATCAGAAAAGCACCTGAGGGGAGAGAAGGGGAAAAACCACAATCACACACACAGAGAAAACAATTTTTCAGTATTCACCACATTTTATCACCCCTTTTTCGCCTCCTCAAATATCCCCCTATAGGGTTTTTTTTCAGGATAGAGAGATTTGTTTCTAAATGGTGTTTTCTACAAGACTGAGTACTACCTGCAATGAAGAGACACAGATAGTCAGGAGAACTGATGATTTAAAAAGGAAGGTTTCTCTTATAGAAATAAAAGAATTTTACAAAAACTACTGAAGACATAGCACTCTTATACAAACAGGAACACTGCTCAGCTGTAGGCACTATCAGCCTTCTCTATTTCTATTTACTCTTCCAGTTTTTAAAAAGGAAGAGAACCATTCCTTTATGTACTTAGCTGTGATTTGCAACTGCCCTGTTCGAGCAGCTACTGGACATCAAAGCATGAAAGTTATTCTCTATGGTTGGCTGAGTCCTGTGTCAAACAGCATCTCAGTGTGGCACTTGTTCAGATCTCAGTGTGGCTCTTGTTCAAGTCCATTTTGAAGTGTAGGTTAACCTGATATCATTGAGCGTCCTGTTCTGTGAAAGGGACTGGCACTTCTTTGTGTTTTCACAGAAGATGGGAAAAGTAAGAGCACAAGTTGCATAAACAAAACTCGATATCCCTGCAGAAATCTGTCCTCGTCACTCTCAGTGAATTTAAAGCAGCCAAGGACGCAGTTCTGCAAGGAACTGCAAATACCTGATGTAATTTCGGGAAGTAAACCGTCCCACAGAACTAACTGGATTACTCCTGTGTTTCAAAACAAGGATGTAATAGTTGTCTTTATCAATCACGGGCAAGGAGCACAGAGAAGGATGCAAGCAGCAGCACAAATATGCTTTAAATGCAAAGTTTTCTGCTGCAGCAGATAAGGAAAAAGATCTAGTACAAGGCTGATGTCACAACTTATTTTGTTTTCACAATTTTCTTCAACAAAATGCAACCTGGCCAAGCTCACTCCAATAAAACTTCTGTACTAAGACTGCCTCCTTTTGTTCCACAAGCACAGCTCTATGGGCTGTGCTGTTTACAGTCCAGAATTTGACTTCAACAACTGTTAAACAGAGCAAATAGGTACACACAAGTAAGTTCTCTGCAGTTACTTAGCATTTATGCTCTCTTTAATTACCAGTGGTAGCCTATCAAGTAGATAAAGCTCTGGAATATCAGCCAGGGAAGCCAGTGCCTCCATTTGGTTTTGCCACTGTTTCATTTTGTAAGAAGATAGAGGCTCTCTCTGTCTCATACTTCTAACTGGGATAATTATTGAGCTTAGATAATAATTCCAGCTTAGTTTGTTTGCATGGCAAAACAAAGGTGCAGAAAGGATTCAACTGTTCTCTATAACATACCAGGGAGGTAAGCACTGGGGAGGGCGAAAAGCTATTTAGGTAAGCAGAGGGTATTGGCACATTGACAAGAAGGTGCATATTGGTTGTGAGTAAATCAGAAGAGTTCTGGAACTCTCAGGTGGAAACAAACAGTTAAAACTAAATACTATTTCCCTCCTCAGCTGGTGCCCAAAAAAACATAGCTGTCTCTCGCTCCTTTTCCCTTTCCAATAGCAGACACTATCCCAGTTCCCAGGGTGATTCTCACATCCAGCTTTGAGAAACGTTTCCAGCCTCAGGGCTGGCCCTTGGAGCTTGTCCTCCTCTCCCCTGGGGACAGCAAGGCGTGCCCACCCGACATTGCCATTCAGCACAAGTACCTCCGCCGTTCTGGTAGGTGAGGTAGGGAAAGCGCCAGACGTTGCCCAGACCCACGGCATAGCCCACCATGGAGAGCAGGTAGTCGCCTTTGTTTGACCAGTTGCCACGCTCCTTGTTCTCATCACCATCACTTCCATCACTGGAGCGGGAATCTTTTCCATGTGACAAACTGAAGTCCTTGGAAGAGAAGACGGAAGGTTTGTGATCACCCCACGGGCAAGCAGGACAATTGTATCCACATTTCCCTGTCCAGAGTAGCACCTTGGCATCGCTGGGCAGGGCAGCTAGACAGGGAGGGCAGAGCCAAGTGGGCTGCCAGTCCAGCCAATCCCTGGCAGGTCAGCATAGACCTGTGAGTGAGGGTCCCACCAGAGAGCCCAAAAACCTTCACGGTGAGTTTTGCCCTAGTCCTCCTACCTGAATACTCCTTGCTGGATGCTCGTAGGGGCAGCACCTCCAGGGAGTTAAAATACTCCGTTCCACCACCACAGGGCCAGATGCCCACATGTCTGTTCAGATGTTCACAACAGTACATATTTGTACATCCACTTTAAAAAACTCCTGTCCTAGCGCATTTCACAAAGTCCTAGGTGCTCATCCTAGCTCATCTCACATTACCTACCACTGTGCCCCTATATTCCCACATCTAGATCTCACCTGCCCAGACAACTTCATACCTGCCAGCGCTCCCATAGCTGCCCACGTACCTGCAGCCTCCATACTCCACCTGCTCAGGTGCACCCACACCTGTCTGCATTCTCCCACACCTGCCTGGGTGCCTCCGACCAGCCACCCCTCGCCTCTCACCTTCTTCTTCCCGCAGGACAGAAAGCCGGGCAGGCTGAGCATCCCCATC